>NW_027069805.1:356827-758193 GCF_002906115.3 Quercus suber
GATTTTATGTATTTAGAACTCTAATTTGTAATGTTGGCAAACCATGATCAAAACAATGTATTTAGTCTTGTTTAGGCTTGCTCAAAGTTGGTTTATTATTGTAAAGTTGGAATCGAGTGGCTGCAGAAGTATTTGGGACTTTCGGCCTGGCTCGATCGATCGAAGAATAGACTCGATTGATCGAAAATCGCACAGATTGATTTTTCTGCAGAATTTCCAACTCAGCCCTACTTCATTAAACGTTTAAGGTTTTATGTTTTTACCCTAGGTATATAAACAAAACCCTAGCCACGTTTTTGAAGGTTGCTCCAATTGTATTGTTGCTCATACATTGCTGTTTTGTGTAAATCTCTTGTGAGATCTTTGAGGAGCTTTCTTTTACACAAAGCTTAGGGTTTTCAAGTTGAAGATATTATCTACATCTTGATGATCAACTTGGTTGCTACCATTAAAGCTTAAAGAATATCAAGCGGGGGTGCTTGTAGCTGATTGAAGAGTCCAAGAAAGAAGAAGTCCGTGGATTCGGAGCTTGCACGTGGTCGTGTCAGTAAGTTGTACTGGTGGGTAGCATTAGGAAATCAAGCGGGGAGCTTGTAGTCCTTCTGTATGAACTTCAATTCTTTCGCATAGTGGATTCAGGTTTACCTTGAGAATAGCTAGGTCAAATCCTCTCCAGGTTTTTACCGTGTGGTTTCCTGGGTCATCATATCTTGTGTTCATTTATTTTCCGCTGCTTTATATCTTGATATGATTATTTGATTGCTTTAACCTAGAATTGCATAATTGGATTAAGTAACAACTTGACTAATTAATCTAGGCTAACCAATCTGGTTGTGTTTTAAGG
Source organism: Quercus suber (assembly GCF_002906115.3). NCBI lineage: Eukaryota > Viridiplantae > Streptophyta > Magnoliopsida > Fagales > Fagaceae > Quercus > Quercus suber. The sequence goes on from NW_027069805.1 coordinate 357,672, forward strand.
GGTCTAAAACCGTTCAAATAATAATAATAATAATAATAATAATAAAATTCAACCAATCGATTCCAAACAATGCCATAGAAGAAAGAAAAAAATGTCGTAAACATATCGTTTGTGTCTACACTTATCCCTCATTTATTATTAATAATAACTATGGATATAAAAATCCTACTAAATGCACAATCAATATCTTCCCATAATTAAATCTATCATAATTACAAAAGGAAGCATAAACGTCAAATTTTCACTTTTTAACGATATACAAAGAAAATGCATATAAAATGTTCCTAACATTTAGCTTTGGAGATTTTTTTAAAAACTTATTTTGGAACCATAATTAAATACATCATAATTAGAAAATTGTTAATTGACATAGTATTTCCAGGTTGCCCTTTCCTAGTTGGCAAGAGAAGACTAGTAAAAGAGGTACTAAATTTTCTCCAATTGCCCGCAACAAAAACTTGATTTAAAAGAACTTATCTTTAGTTCAACAAAGAAAATTGATAATCGATACGTTCAAGTACCGTAACAAAATGGATTCAAGAGAAATTATAACCTCTGCAATGAATTGAGGAGTAGCAAACAAAAACACTATGGATTTTGTTACGAATGTGTTACATATAAGATAGTATCTTTACTTATGATGGTTCTTTGGTGATAATAATAGAGAAAAGAAAGATAAGAATTGGATTTTACTAAGGAAACCCTAACCTCTTGAGACTTAGCTCGAAATTAATTCTCAGATGATTTATTCATTATTGTCTTACTACTTAATACAGTAATGATAACAACAAAAACAAAATACAAGGACTTGTTCTTAATATGAAGGGATATTGTGGCACAACAACCCAACATGCTAGGGACTCACTCACAATTGAAAAACAATCCAAACTAAACAACAATCCTAAAGTTACATTAGAGATCTTCCCAAAGATAATAACAAACACCTAAAACAGAGGACACTAATAACAATCACCTAAAACAAAGGACTCCAATCCACATCCAAGTAGATACACGTATCTGTGAGGGGACGAATTGGTCCCTGGCCCAAGAATGACCCAGACTATAGCCCAATAAGCCCACTATAATAGATTTGTTAGAGAATGAGTTGGATATTGATCACTTTACAAGTTAACGTTAATCAAAATGAGAAAAGATGCTAATGAAATGACTTAGACCACAAATTATGACAGAAGAAGGATCTTCCTTGAACAAATATTTCAGTCCTTCCTTTTTTAGCTCTCTTTCTTCTTTCCCGCCATAAGGATCTTTATTTTTCTTTTATATTCACTCATAGATTATCCTAGTCCTACACTTGGAGGGCTGAGATTGCATTTCCAGGACATCTGTCTCACCCGGAACATACTAGTAAGCTTCTGCAGTGAAATCTGAGCTGTGTCACCACTGTTCATGGTTATTTCCTCATTAATGCGATCAGAGTAGCAGTTGTCTTGCATTTAATGCAAAGGGGATAACCATTTGATCCAATACTGCCTATGGCCTTACTAGTAACTCATCTTGGTCTCCCATAGTAATAGGTAGCTAAGGTTAGGCAAAAACTTTGGTGCCTAGCTTCTCCTTTAACAAAGACACATGAAAACCCGGATGTATACGAGAATCTGAAGGTAATTTCAATGTGTAAGCCACCTATCCAATACGTTGCAGGATGCGAAATGGACCTTAATAGCCTGGAGCTAACTTCGCGTTTCGACGCAAAGAAACAGAGACTTAATGATATCGCTGAAGTCGTACATACACCCAAATCCCTTCCTAATAGATCTTTTCCCTATGCTTCAAATCATATCTTTTCTTCATTTGGTCTTGTGCCATCTTGAGATTTTCCTTAAGATCCTTGAGAATCCGGTCCCTCTTCATTAATTCTATTTCCACAGTAGCTACCTTTGCAGTACCTTGAACATAAGTCAATAATGATGGTGGCTCCCTACCATACACCACTTCAAACGGAGTCTTTTGGATAGTCGAATGCCAACTAGTATTGTAACAACATTCTGCCCAACATATCCACCTGACCCATTACTTGGGTTTGTCACTAGTGAAGTAATGTAAATACATCTCTAAAGTTCTATTCACCACCTCGCTTTGTCCATCTATTTCTGGATGGTAAGCTGAACTAAAATTGAAATTAGTTTCATTAATCTGGAACAATTCAGTCCAAAAGGCACTAGTAAAAGCTAGATCACGATCACAAACTATGGTTCTAGGCATAACATAGAGTTTAAAAACATTTTCAAAGAATATTTGGGCAATACTCACTTCTGTGTAAGGATGTGTTACTGGAATAAAATGTGAGTATTTAGAAATTCTATCTACGACAACCAGGATAGTGGACTTACCTTGAGACATAGGTATCCCATCCACAAAATTCATGGAGATATCCTCCCAAACTCGACTTGGAATTGACAACGGCTATAGTAAACTAGCAGGAGAAAGTTGTTCCACCTTGTGCCTTCGACAAATTTCACATTCCCTAGTAAATGCCTTGATGTCCTCCATTATCTTAGCCCAGTAAAAATTTGCTCGCACCCTTTGAAATGTTTTTTGGAATCCTTCATGAGAGCTTCCATGAAACTGGTTGATGATATTAACCCTTATAGTTGAACCCGATTCAAGGTAAATCTGATCCTTGAATAAGAGTAGACCATCTCTTAGCTCCTAAGGCCCCACTACCTCATCATCCTAAACCTTCTGAATTAGTTGCTGTACTTGAGGCTAAGATTGTTGTTCTTCCCTTATTGCATCAACCCAATGAGGAATGGGGGATGAGAAGGCTAACAATTGCTCCTCTTTCATAGCTTCATCTCAACGAGATAATGCATTAGTCACTTTATTTTCACTACCCTTTTTGTATTCAATTAAAAAATCAAATCCCATAAGCTTATATAACCAGTTCTATTGAGCCTCCATTGTGATATTTTTGACTCCAAAGATACTGCAAACTTCATTGGTTTGTTCGCACTATGAATTTCCTTCCTAATAAATAATGTTGCCATTTTTTCATTGCCATGAGTAAGGCAAGCATCTCCTTTTCAAAGGTGGATAACATTAGATTTTTCCCATGTAATGCTTGACTATGAAAGGCAATAGGACGATCTTGACGTAGAACAGCTCCAATACTTGACCCAGAGGCATTGCACTCAGCCACAAATTGCCTTGTGAAATCTGGAAGTGCCAAAATTGGGGCTTAGGTCATTGCTTCCTTCAATCTTTGAAATGCTTCTTCAGCCTTGGTAGTCCACTTGAATGAATTCTTCTTCAACGTGTAGGTTAGTGGAGCAGCAATCTTACCATAGTCTTGAATAAATTTTTGGTAATACCCGTCAAACTAAGGAAGCCTTGCATTACCTTTGGAGACCGAGGTTGAGGCCACTGTACCATCGCTAAAAAATTTTCAAGATCCACGAGAACCCCTACTTGAGAGATGATATGGCCCAAATAATGAACCTTAGTTTGGCCAAAACTGCATTTTTTTTTTTAATTTAACATAAAGAGTATGGCTTCTCAGAACCTCCAAAACTTCTTTAAGATGTCGTAAGTGTTCGTCCCAAGTTGCACTATAAACTAGGATGTCGTCGAAAAATACAAGCGCAAATCTACGAAGTTGGTTCTTGAACACGTCATTCATTAGTGTTTGAAATGTGGATGGTGCGTTTGTGAGACCGAAAGGCATAACAAGGAACTCGAAGTGCCCATAGTGAGTGCAAAATGCCGTTTTTGGCACATCCTTATCTTGAACATGAATCACTCCAGTAGAGATCATTTTTGTCACCAATCTCCCAATCTCCGCCTTTTGATAATGAGGATACTGATACAAGCGAGAACACATAGGCTGGCTTCTGAGTTGTAGTGAAATTTTATGATCATGGACCCAATTGGAAGGTAGACCAGTAGGCTCTTTGAAAGGTTCTGAAAATGAGCCTAATAATTCTTGAAGTTCTAGTGCATCATTCCTTGGTTCTAGCTAGTCATGGTCTTCAATAGCCATGACTTGAACCAACACCCTTACAGGTTGTTTTGATGAGAGAGGATTGATTTCATGGTTGTCCACCACTTGGTCTATAAGGCCTTTCAAAGTAAACATTTTACCAGCACTTTGTAACCTCATAATCATCTTAGAAAAATCCCACATGATTTATCCAAGTGTACGTAACCATTGAGTTCCCATAACAACATCACACCCTTCAAAAGATAAAATGTAGAAGTCGGTCTTTGTAAAAACTTTCCCAAGCTTTACCATGACACTGACACACATCCATTTGCTAGTAAGCTTTTCTCCAAAAGCTACCATTACTCGAATCATAAGGCCCTTAATTGGTTGCAGCTGAATTTTTTAAGCAAGGGATTCACTCAAAAAATTATGAGAACTTCTTGAGTCTAACAAAACAGTGGTAGGAATGGATTCAATGCTTCCAACAACCTTCATTGTCTCTGGTGCGTGACCCCCACTTCCATGGCCAAATCTCCATCTTCCTCTGTGGTACAAACCTCAATAAGGAACAATTTCTTGCATCGATGCCCTCGTACAAATCGCTCATTACAATTGTAACAAAGTTCCTTTTCACATCACTCTTTAAGCTCAGCGGGTGATATTTGTTGGACTGCAAGGGAGGTTCGTGGTAAGGCATCCTCCCTAGAGACCTGAGAAGCAACTTTGGTAGTTGCAAGAACTGCCACAAGTGTTCGTCTCAGTGAAGAATTTCTAACTTCATATAATCGGGCTAACCCGATTGCCATAGAAAAATTAGTTGGCCTTCCTACTAATACATCAGCCTTGATACCTTCATTCAATCCACTCACAAAGCAACTTACTTGATGAACAGGTGGGAGGTGCCTAACCTTGGCCAATAGTTGCTCAAATTTGGTTTTGTACTCCTTAACAATCCTAGTTTGTTGTAACTTAGTGAGCTCTCCAAAATAGTCATAAAATTGAGTGGGACCATAACAGGCTAATAGCCCTATCTTGAAGGCAGCCCAAGTAAAAGTCTTTACTTCTTGCTGCATCAATTGATACCGCAGTTGTGCTTCTCCCTCTCAATGAAATGAAGCCAACGCTACTTAGTCTTCAATGGGTGTATCATGGAAGCAAAAAAATTGCTCAGCACAACATATCCAAGTCATGGGATCCTCGACTCCATTGAATCTAGGAAAGTTGAGTTTCACCAAATGAGGAGCATATGAATGATTGCTTCCGCTAGAATGACCACCCTCGGTGGCCACTCTTCCTTTTGGCCGCTTGCCAATGCGGTTTTAGGAGCTCTCTCCCTCTTCTCGACTGGAACATAGTGATCCAAGCTTAGCATGAATCTCTGTTAACTGTTCCATTATCTGTTTTTGGCTACTATCAAGAGAACTCACACTTTGTTCTAACTGCTCCACCCTCTGGTCCATCCCTAAGCTCTGATACCACTTTGGTACGTATAAGACAATATCTTTACCTATGATGATTCTTTGGTGATAACAATAAAAAATAAAATGAAATAAAATAAGAAAAGAAGAAGAAGAAGATAAGAATTGGATTTTACTGAGGAAACCCTGACCTCTTGAGACTTAGCTCAAAATTAATTATCTAATGATTTATTCATTATTATCTTACGACTTAAATACAGTAATGATAACAACAAAAATGAAATACAAGGACTTGTTCCCAATATGAAGGGATACTGTGGCACAACAACCCAACATGCTAGAGACTCACTCACAATTGAAAAACAATCCAAACTAAACAACAATCCTAACGTTACAATAGAGATCTTCCCAAAGATAATAACAAACACCTAAAATAGAGGACACTAATAACAATCATCTAAAACAAAGGACTCCAATCCACATCCAGGTAGATACACGCATCAAGATGACCCAGGGCTCTGATGGTTGAATCACTCTGGATTTTAGACCTTTTAGTTTGAACTGAGCCGTACAAATAACCTGAATAAATCCCCTGAAAATTTTCAGAAGGCATAAGTATGAAGATGTTCAATATGTGTGTGTAAGAGAGAGACCTTCGTTGCTGCTTCACGCAAGTGGCCCAAATGTTCGCTTGTAACAAAATGAACACCTTATAATCTTCTTTTGGGCTCATAGCCGATGCAATCAAGAAGACTGAATCATTGTGGCGAATTCCACTGAACCACTTTATCTGAATAATTTTCTAGTGACGTACATCCCCTTACGTTTACGGATACCCTTAACGGAAGATTTGGCAAAGATTGAAGCCGGGTACAATTTTCCAAATGAAGACATGTATGCTTAGAAAGTTGAGAAATGCTATCAGGCAGGCTTGTGAAATTGTTTTTGTTCAATTTCAGTACTTCCAAAGAAGAAAACCCAAATAACATAGGCAACGGCAAGTTGGACTCTTGTTCCGGACATGGGGCAGGGAAGAAATAATCTATCCCCAAAATAAGTCGAAAGATTTGGAAGATTCCATGTGAATACCAGAAATTAGATTGTTGGCCCTTACATCCTGATAGATTGAGAGTTTTAAGAGATGGCAAATTGACGCCTGTCGAACATGAAATGTTTTTGCAATCTTGAAGGCTCAACAAAGTTAGGCCAGTCAAATGCTCAATTGAGAATGGCAGTTCTTCTAGCGCAGTCCCGTCCAAATAAAGCTCAGACAACTTTGTCATGTTTGTTCCAATCTCTGAAAATTTCTTGAGCCTTACACAACCAGATAAAATAAAATTTTCTAGAGATTCCAAGTTGAGCTTGCGTGGAAGGTCATGCAATCTTGTACATCCTTGAAAAATCAGCTTCTGCAGATCTGGGCATCCGATGAAGTTAGGAGTCTTGACTAAGTTTTGAAAGTCACTAAGATCCATCAGTCTTAACTTGGCCAAATTCTGTGATAATAAATAGATATGGACAAATTATGTAATCAAGAACTTAAATGATATTTATTATAAATTATAAAATAAAAATAAATAAATAAATAAAAAGCACCAACATGCCTTAATGGAAAACTTACACCAAATCTCTCCGGTAATTGTTCAATGTGGCTGCGAGGCATGTTGAGTTCAACAAGATTGTCCGGTTGAAAATTGTTTGGCATGGATTTCAAAGGATAATCATGCCATTCCATCATTCGTAACTTATTAGAAAGAAAATTGAGGCCTTTAGGAAGGTGCACATTAGAAATTTTAAGCAACCTTAGATTGATCATATTTGAGAAGGCTTTGTCATTCAAGTTTTCTTTATGTGGAGGCGAGTTTAGCACCATGCCTTCTACAAATTTCGTTCCCTGGTAACCAAGAACAATGAAATCAGAGTTAGGAAAAATATAGCAAAAAAAATTGCTAGAATCATAAAATATACACTCCTCAAAGTTTATGTCTATATACTAATCTACTTACAGTATTTTCCTTTAGCACATGAAACACATCCTTACAAAGCCACAACCTACTGCGTCTTCCAGGCTCCTGAGGTGATTCACAATGAACAACTCTCCAAGCCATCTCTTCTACTAAATCATGCATCTGTAATTTTCCCTCTAAAATGGTAATGAGAGATTTGTCATTGAGAATTTTCATATTATTGGAGCTACCAACACCTTCTATATTTGCCACACGATTTTCATCCTCCCCTTTGAAGAAACATGCAATATCCAAAAATAGATTTTGCTGTATTTCATTTAATCCCCTATAACTTATTTCAAGTTTATCAAGAATTTCTCCTTTAAAGATTTCTTCTAATTGATGTAGGTAATCTTCCCATACCTTTCTTGGTCTATCAATCAAGGAGGAACCCAGAACTTTATAAGCTATAGGAAGCCCTTTAGCATACTTCACAAAATCATTGGACAAATCCTCAAACTCTTTTTTGGGATAGGGTTGGTTAAACACAATCCAACTAAAGAGCTCTAGGGCTTCATCATTATCTAATTCATTAATTCTATGTATAGTAGTACCCAGGTGATGCGTTTTTAGCAAGTGTTGATCTTTACTTGTGATAATGATCCTACTCCCTATACCAAACCAACCAGGGCTTCCTGCTGATGCCTTTAGTTGTTCATCTTTGTCAACGTCATTAAGAACAATAAGAACCTTCTTATTGAGTAGTCTCTTCTTTATGACTTTGATCCCCTCAAGATGGTTCCAAATGTTTAATTCATTTACCTTCAACGTCTCAGAAAGAAGTTGTTTTTGTAAATTAACTAGACCCTGTTTATCTTTTTCAACCGTTTCTCTAATGTCGCAAATAAAGCTGCTAGCTTCAAATTGATGACAAATTCTGTTATAAATGGCATATGCTAGAGTAGTTTTACCAATCCCAGACATCCCCCAAATCCCTATGAAGTGCACATCATCTAATATTGTGTTAAATAAGTTCATTATTTCCTCCACACGTGAGTTTATTCCAACAAGGTGCTCAGAATCATCTGATGATTCACGCCTCAATTCATCAAATATGCTTTTTGTGATTTCCTGAATATCTTCTGATTCTTGACTGTAATAAAAAAAATGAAATAAAATAAAAAATTGATGATACAAGTATGCTAGCCACAAAGAGACAAAACATCATTAAGTAGAGAAATATGAGCCATGTTTTACTGGTCAAAACAACTCCGAAGAAGAAGAAGAAGAAGAATGACAATATGTCCAAAAAAAAAAAAACCTATTCTTTTATACTTAAGACAAATTAAACCCTATATGGCTATATTTTAATTGTGTTAATTTAAGCACTGCTACACTTTCATTCCCATGACAACCAAAACCCTTGTCTCAGTCCATTGAATTTTGTGCGAGAAATCTAACGCCGATACACACAAAAAAGGTACTCTATTCAACCTGTATAGCTCATCATCAATTTATTTCCTCGCATGAGGAGAGTGGGGAAATTTTATTAAAAAGGGAACAAACACACACACTAGGACACCACACCTCTCTCTCTTTCCTATTAGAGTTCAACTTACAACACCACCCTCATCTTTTTAAGAAAAATACCAGAAGGTGGTGGGAATAAGGGTTTTGATTGTCACGCTAATGAAAATGTGGAGTTTAAGGGTCTGTTTTGATACCGTTTATTTTGCTGAAACTGAAAACTTACTGCTGAAAGTACTATAGATAAAGGTTATAGATAAAGGTAAAAGTTAGATGAAATAGTACAGTGAAATCCATAAATAGTATCAAAAAGAGTAATGAGACCCATAAATAATAACAAAAATAAGCTGAATAGTGAAATAATTTTCATTTATAATCTATATCCAAACGGAGGCTAAATTGAAACAATTAAATATATAGAATTTAATTTGTCACAAATACCATGAACCTTTTAAACTTCAGCAAAATTAAGCAACTAGCAGGCGTACGACTTTTTTTTTTCCTTGTCTTTTGATACTAAAAAAAATCTTATATTAGAGAAGCCGGGAAAAAAATTTAATTACTTTTCCTTATAATAATTGTATATGGTACAAATCATATGAGACACTATATGCCTTTAGAACTTTTTGAAGGCTTAGTTAGTTGGTTGGTTGTAGGATTGCAACAAGTTGAGCCAAGTCAGTTATAAATTGCTAGTTAGTTATTTAGCTAGGCAAGTTGTATAATAAATACTTGTAATCTATAACATTTTAGATATTGAAGAATGAAACCAATTGCTTAGTCTCTCTCTTAATCTCTCATTTCTCTATGAAGATGTAGGTCTCCTTGAAGTGGCCTAGAACAACTACTATTCTCATTCACAATTCTTACTCTTCCACAATTCATATTCATGTTCTAGCAAGTTAACAGGCTTCCCCCACTAAAATAGCAATTCTTCCTTCCCCTAATTTGAGTATCCTCACTCAATAGTCTTAATAATAATAATAATAATAATAATAATAATAATAATAATAATAAATGCCCAAATGGCCTAGTAATTTTAAAGAAAACATACATTTTTAACTTGATTTTATTTTATATAGCTTCTTCTTGTATCAGATAAAATTGTAGGTCGTGTATTTTAGAAGATTTTATAGGTTTCATTGGAATTTTTTATTCAATTTAGTAGGTAATCTAAAAATTATATCACAAGTAAAATATTTTAAAATTTTTTCACTAAAGAGAAAAAAAATTTTAAGAAAAAAATTGAGATGATAGTAGATGAATTTTATTCCTTGAACATAACTTTAATTGGAGATACAAGTTATATTATATATATATATATATATATATTATATTTTGTGTGGCCCCTAAAGACATAATTTTGGCTCTGTGTCTTGAACGAATTAATTTTTAACTCTATAAAATTGTATCTTATGTTATTTCATTGTAATTTATAATTGATTGTGAACTAAAATTTCCAACCATTTCTCTTTCTCATTTTAAGCCTTTTTAGGGGTTCAACATAATTGGAACAAGATTTAGTGGTAGTTAAGAATTTTTTATTTTTTTTGGGATAAAATTGTGAATAAAGAGTGTAAACTACTGTTTAGATGTAATAAAAAAAACAATTAAACAATTGATTGTCTTTATCTAAAAAACACCCACAATTATCATACAAAAATATATAATATGCAAACCCATTTACTACCCAATATATACTGTGGGGCCTGTTAGTTAAAAAGTATTGTAATCCTCAGAAGTGGGCTCGGGGCCCAATGGCCCAATCCGAGGAACTTAAAAATTTTTTTTCTCTTTAGTGAAAAAATTTTAAAATATTTTACTTGTGATATAATTTTTAGATTACCTACTAAATTGAATAAAAAATTCCAATGAAACCTATAAAATCTTCTAAAATACACGACCTACAATTTTATCTGATACAAGAAGAAGCTATATAAAATAAAATCAAGTTAAAAATGTATGTTTTCTTTAAAATTACTAGGCCATTTGGGCATTTATTATTATTATTATTATTATTATTATTATTATTATTATTATTAAGACTATTGAGTGAGGATACTCAAATTAGGGGAAGGAAGAATTGCTATTTTAGTGGGGGAAGCCTGTTAACTTGCTAGAACATGAATATGAATTGTGGAAGAGTAAGAATTGTGAATGAGAATAGTAGTTGTTCTAGGCCACTTCAAGGAGACCTACATCTTCATAGAGAAATGAGAGATTAAGAGAGAGACTAAGCAATTGGTTTCATTCTTCAATATCTAAAATGTTATAGATTACAAGTATTTATTATACAACTTGCCTAGCTAAATAACTAACTAGCAATTTATAACTGACTTGGCTCAACTTGTTGCAATCCTACAACCAACCAACTAACTAAGCCTTCAAAAAGTTCTAAAGGCATATAGTGTCTCATATGATTTGTACCATATACAATTATTATAAGGAAAAGTAATTAAATTTTTTTCCCGGCTTCTCTAATATAAGATTTTTTTTAGTATCAAAAGACAAGGAAAAAAAAAAGTCGTACGCCTGCTAGTTGCTTAATTTTGCTGAAGTTTAAAAGGTTCATGGTATTTGTGACAAATTAAATTCTATATATTTAATTGTTTCAATTTAGCCTCCGTTTGGATATAGATTATAAATGAAAATTATTTCACTATTCAGCTTATTTTTGTTATTATTTATGGGTCTCATTACTCTTTTTGATACTATTTATGGATTTCACTGTACTATTTCATCTAACTTTTACCTTTATCTATAACCTTTATCTATAGTACTTTCAGCAGTAAGTTTTCAGTTTCAGCAAAATAAACGGTATCAAAACAGACCCTTAAACTCCACATTTTCATTAGCGTGACAATCAAAACCCTTATTCCCACCACCTTCTGGTATTTTTCTTAAAAAGATGAGGGTGGTGTTGTAAGTTGAACTCTAATAGGAAAGAGAGAGAGGTGTGGTGTCCTAGTGTGTGTGTTTGTTCCCTTTTTAATAAAATTTCCCCACTCTCCTCATGCGAGGAAATAAATTGATGATGAGCTATACAGGTTGAATAGAGTACCTTTTTTGTGTGTATCGGCGTTAGATTTCTCGCACAAAATTCAATGGACTGAGACAAGGGTTTTGGTTGTCATGGGAATGAAAGTGTAGCAGTGCTTAAATTAACACAATTAAAATATAGCCATATAGGGTTTAATTTGTCTTAAGTATAAAAGAATAGGTTTTTTTTTTTTTGGACATATTGTCATTCTTCTTCTTCTTCTTCTTCGGAGTTGTTTTGACCAGTAAAACATGGCTCATATTTCTCTACTTAATGATGTTTTGTCTCTTTGTGGCTAGCATACTTGTATCATCAATTTTTTATTTTATTTCATTTTTTTTATTACAGTCAAGAATCAGAAGATATTCAGGAAATCACAAAAAGCATATTTGATGAATTGAGGCGTGAATCATCAGATGATTCTGAGCACCTTGTTGGAATAAACTCACGTGTGGAGGAAATAATGAACTTATTTAACACAATATTAGATGATGTGCACTTCATAGGGATTTGGGGGATGTCTGGGATTGGTAAAACTACTCTAGCATATGCCATTTATAACAGAATTTGTCATCAATTTGAAGCTAGCAGCTTTATTTGCGACATTAGAGAAACGGTTGAAAAAGATAAACAGGGTCTAGTTAATTTACAAAAACAACTTCTTTCTGAGACGTTGAAGGTAAATGAATTAAACATTTGGAACCATCTTGAGGGGATCAAAGTCATAAAGAAGAGACTACTCAATAAGAAGGTTCTTATTGTTCTTAATGACGTTGACAAAGATGAACAACTAAAGGCATCAGCAGGAAGCCCTGGTTGGTTTGGTATAGGGAGTAGGATCATTATCACAAGTAAAGATCAACACTTGCTAAAAACGCATCACCTGGGTACTACTATACATAGAATTAATGAATTAGATAATGATGAAGCCCTAGAGCTCTTTAGTTGGATTGTGTTTAACCAACCCTATCCCAAAAAAGAGTTTGAGGATTTGTCCAATGATTTTGTGAAGTATGCTAAAGGGCTTCCTATAGCTTATAAAGTTCTGGGTTCCTCCTTGATTGATAGACCAAGAAAGGTATGGGAAGATTACCTACATCAATTAGAAGAAATCTTTAAAGGAGAAATTCTTGATAAACTTGAAATAAGTTATAGGGGATTAAATGAAATACAGCAAAATCTATTTTTGGATATTGCATGTTTCTTCAAAGGGGAGGATGAAAATCGTGTGGCAAATATAGAAGGTGTTGGTAGCTCCAATAATATGAAAATTCTCAATGACAAATCTCTCATTACCATTTTAGAGGGAAAATTACAGATGCATGATTTAGTAGAAGAGATGGCTTGGAGAGTTGTTCATTGTGAATCACCTCAGGAGCCTGGAAGACGCAGTAGGTTGTGGCTTTGTAAGGATGTGTTTCATGTGCTAAAGGAAAATACTGTAAGTAGATTAGTATATAGACATAAACTTTGAGGAGTGTATATTTTATGATTCTAGCAATTTTTTTTGCTATATTTTTCCTAACTCTGATTTCATTGTTCTTGGTTACCAGGGAACGAAATTTGTAGAAGGCATGGTGCTAAACTCGCCTCCACATAAAGAAAACTTGAATGACAAAGCCTTCTCAAATATGATCAATCTAAGGTTGCTTAAAATTTCTAATGTGCACCTTCCTAAAGGCCTCAATTTTCTTTCTAATAAGTTACGAATGATGGAATGGCATGATTATCCTTTGAAATCCATGCCAAACAATTTTCAACCGGACAATCTTGTTGAACTCAACATGCCTCGCAGCCACATTGAACAATTACCGGAGAGATTTGGTGTAAGTTTTCCATTAAGGCATGTTGGTGCTTTTTATTTATTTATTTATTTTTATTTTATAATTTATAATAAATATCATTTAAGTTCTTGATTACATAATTTGTCCATATCTATTTATTATCACAGAATTTGGCCAAGTTAAGACTGATGGATCTTAGTGACTTTCAAAACTTAGTCAAGACTCCTAACTTCATCGGATGCCCAGATCTGCAGAAGCTGATTTTTCAAGGATGTACAAGATTGCATGACCTTCCACGCAAGCTCAACTTGGAATCTCTAGAAAATTTTATTTTATCTGGTTGTGTAAGGCTCAAGAAATTTTCAGAGATTGGAACAAACATGACAAAGTTGTCTGAGCTTTATTTGGACGGGACTGCGCTAGAAGAACTGCCATTCTCAATTGAGCATTTGACTGGCCTAACTTTGTTGAGCCTTCAAGATTGCAAAAACATTTCATGTTCGACAGGCGTCAATTTGCCATCTCTTAAAACTCTCAATCTATCAGGATGTAAGGGCCAACAATCTAATTTCTGGTATTCACATGGAATCTTCCAAATCTTTCGACTTATTTTGGGGATAGATTATTTCTTCCCTGCCCCATGTCCGGAACAAGAGTCCAACTTGCCGTTGCCTATGTTATTTGGGTTTTCTTCTTTGGAAGTACTGAAATTGAACAAAAACAATTTCACAAGCCTGCCTGATAGCATTTCTCAACTTTCTAAGCATACATGTCTTCATTTGGAAAATTGTACCCGGCTTCAATCTTTGCCAAATCTTCCGTTAAGGGTATCCGTAAACGTAAGGGGATGTACGTCACTAGAAAATTATTCAGATAAAGTGGTTCAGTGGAATTCGCCACAATGATTCAGTCTTCTTGATTGCATCGGCTATGAGCCCAAAAGAAGATTATAAGGTGTTCATTTTGTTACAAGCGAACATTTGGGCCACTTGCGTGAAGCAGCAACGAAGGTCTCTCTCTTACACACACATATTGAACATCTTCATACTTATGCCTTCTGAAAATTTTCAGGGGATTTATTCAGGTTATTTGTACGGCTCAGTTCAAACTAAAAGGTCTAAAATCCAGAGTGATTCAACCATCAGAGCCCTGGGTCATCTTGATGCGTGTATCTACCTGGATGTGGATTGGAGTCCTTTGTTTTAGATGATTGTTATTAGTGTCCTCTATTTTAGGTGTTTGTTATTATCTTTGGGAAGATCTCTATTGTAACGTTAGGATTGTTGTTTAGTTTGGATTGTTTTTCAATTGTGAGTGAGTCTCTAGCATGTTGGGTTGTTGTGCCACAGTATCCCTTCATATTGGGAACAAGTCCTTGTATTTCATTTTTGTTGTTATCATTACTGTATTTAAGTCGTAAGATAATAATGAATAAATCATTAGATAATTAATTTTGAGCTAAGTCTCAAGAGGTCAGGGTTTCCTCAGTAAAATCCAATTCTTATCTTCTTCTTCTTCTTTTCTTATTTTATTTCATTTTATTTTTTATTGTTATCACCAAAGAATCATCATAGGTAAAGATATTGTCTTATACGTACCAAAGTGGTATCAGAGCTTAGGGATGGACCAGAGGGTGGAGCAGTTAGAACAAAGTGTGAGTTCTCTTGATAGTAGCCAAAAACAGATAATGGAACAGTTAACAGAGATTCATGCTAAGCTTGGATCACTATGTTCCAGTCGAGAAGAGGGAGAGAGCTCCTAAAACCGCATTGGCAAGCGGCCAAAAGGAAGAGTGGCCACCGAGGGTGGTCATTCTAGCGGAAGCAATCATTCATATGCTCCTCATTTGGTGAAACTCAACTTTCCTAGATTCAATGGAGTCGAGGATCCCATGACTTGGATATGTTGTGCTGAGCAATTTTTTTGCTTCCATGATACACCCATTGAAGACTAAGTAGCGTTGGCTTCATTTCATTGAGAGGGAGAAGCACAACTGCGGTATCAATTGATGCAGCAAGAAGTAAAGACTTTTACTTGGGCTGCCTTCAAGATAGGGCTATTAGCCTGTTATGGTCCCACTCAATTTTATGACTATTTTGGAGAGCTCACTAAGTTACAACAAACTAGGATTGTTAAGGAGTACAAAACCAAATTTGAGCAACTATTGGCCAAGGTTAGGCACCTCCCACCTGTTCATCAAGTAAGTTGCTTTGTGAGTGGATTGAATGAAGGTATCAAGGCTGATGTATTAGTAGGAAGGCCAACTAATTTTTCTATGGCAATCGGGTTAGCCCGATTATATGAAGTTAGAAATTCTTCACTGAGACGAACACTTGTGGCAGTTCTTGCAACTACCAAAGTTGCTTCTCAGGTCTCTAGGGAGGATGCCTTACCACGAACCTCCCTTGCAGTCCAACAAATATCACCCGCTGAGCTTAAAGAGTGATGTGAAAAGGAACTTTGTTACAATTGTAATGAGCGATTTGTACGAGGGCATCGATGCAAGAAATTGTTCCTTATTGAGGTTTGTACCACAGAGGAAGATGGAGATTTGGCCATGGAAGTGGGGGTCACGCACCAGAGACAATGAAGGTTGTTGGAAGCATTGAATCCATTCCTACCACTGTTTTGTTAGACTCAAGAAGTTCTCATAATTTTTTGAGTGAATCCCTTGCTTAAAAAATTCAGCTGCAACCAATTAAGGGCCTTATGATTCGAGTAATGGTAGCTTTTGGAGAAAAGCTTACTAGCAAATGGATGTGTGTCAGTGTCATGGTAAAGCTTGGGAAAGTTTTTACAAAGACCGACTTCTACATTTTATCTTTTGAAGGGTGTGATGTTGTTATGGGAACTCAATGGTTACGTACACTTGGATAAATCATGTGGGATTTTTCTAAGATGATTATGAGGTTACAAAGTGCTGGTAAAATGTTTACTTTGAAAGGCCTTATAGACCAAGTGGTGGACAACCATGAAATCAATCCTCTCTCATCAAAACAACCTGTAAGGGTGTTGGTTCAAGTCATGGCTATTGAAGACCATGACTAGCTAGAACCAAGGAATGATGCACTAGAACTTCAAGAATTATTAGGCTCATTTTCAGAACCTTTCAAAGAGCCTACTGGTCTACCTTCCAATTGGGTCCATGATCATAAAATTTCACTACAACTCAGAAGCCAGCCTATGTGTTCTCGCTTGTATCAGTATCCTCATTATCAAAAGGCGGAGATTGGGAGATTGGTGACAAAAATGATCTCTACTGGAGTGATTCATGTTCAAGATAAGGATGTGCCAAAAACGGCATTTTGCACTCACTATGGGCACTTCGAGTTCCTTGTTATGCCTTTCGGTCTCACAAACGCACCATCCACATTTCAAACACTAATGAATGACGTGTTCAAGAACCAACTTCGTAGATTTGCGCTTGTATTTTTCGACGACATCCTAGTTTATAGTGCAACTTGGGACGAACACTTACGACATCTTAAAGAAGTTTTGGAGGTTCTGAGAAGCCATACTCTTTATGTTAAATTAAAAAAAAAAATGCAGTTTTGGCCAAACTAAGGTTCATTATTTGGGCCATATCATCTCTCAAGTAGGGGTTCTCGTGGATCTTGAAAATTTTTTAGCGATGGTACAGTGGCCTCAACCTCGGTCTCCAAAGGTAATGCAAGGCTTCCTTAGTTTGACGGGTATTACCAAAAATTTATTCAAGACTATGGTAAGATTGCTGCTCCACTAACCTACACGTTGAAGAAGAATTCATTCAAGTGGACTACCAAGGCTGAAGAAGCATTTCAAAGATTGAAGGAAGCAATGACCTAAGCCCCAATTTTGGCACTTCCAGATTTCACAAGGCAATTTGTGGCTGAGTGCAATGCCTCTGGGTCAAGTATTGGAGCTGTTCTACGTCAAGATCGTCCTATTGCCTTTCATAGTCAAGCATTACATGGGAAAAATCTAATGTTATCCACCTTTGAAAAGGAGATGCTTGCCTTACTCATGGCAATGAAAAAATGGCAACATTATTTATTAGGAAGGAAATTCATAGTGCGAACAAACCAATGAAGTTTGCAGTATCTTTGGAGTCAAAAATATCACAATGGAGGCTCAATAGAACTGGTTATATAAGCTTATGGGATTTGATTTTTTAATTGAATACAAAAAGGGTAGTGAAAATAAAGTGACTAATGCATTATCTCGTTGAGATGAAGCTATGAAAGAGGAGCAATTGTTAGCCTTCTCATCCCCCATTCCTCATTGGGTTGATGCAATAAGGGAAGAACAACAATCTTAGCCTCAAGTACAGCAACTAATTCAGAAGGTTTAGGATGATGAGGTAGTGGGGCCTTAGGAGCTAAGAGATGGTCTACTCTTATTCAAGGATCAGATTTACCTTGAATCGGGTTCAACTATAAGGGTTAATATCATCAACCAGTTTCATGGAAGCTCTCATGAAGGATTCCAAAAAACATTTCAAAGGGTGCGAGCAAATTTTTACTGGGCTAAGATAATGGAGGACATCAAGGCATTTACTAGGGAATGTGAAATTTGTCGAAGGCACAAGGTGGAACAACTTTCTCCTGCTAGTTTACTATAGCCGTTGTCAATTCCAAGTCGAGTTTGGGAGGATATCTCCATGAATTTTGTGGATGGGATACCTATGTCTCAAGGTAAGTCCACTATCCTGGTTGTCGTAGATAGAATTTCTAAATACTCACATTTTATTCCAGTAACACATCCTTACACAGAAGTGAGTATTGCCCAAATATTCTTTGAAAATGTTTTTAAACTCTATGTTATGCCTAGAACCATAGTTTGTGATCGTGATCTAGCTTTTACTAGTGCCTTTTGGACTGAATTGTTCCAGATTAATGAAACTAATTTCAATTTTAGTTCAGCTTACCATCCAGAAATAGATGGACAAAGCGAGGTGGTGAATAGAACTTTAGAGATGTATTTACATTACTTCACTAGTGACAAACCCAAGTAATGGGTCAGGTGGATATGTTGGGCAGAATGTTGTTACAATACTAGTTGGCATTCGACTATCCAAAAGACTCCGTTTGAAGTGGTGTATGGTAGGGAGCCACCATCATTATTGACTTATGTTCAAGGTACTGCAAAGGTAGCTACTGTGGAAATAGAATTAATGAAGAGGGACCGGATTCTCAAGGATCTTAAGGAAAATCTCAAGATGGCACAAGACCAAATGAAGAAAAGATATGATTTGAAGCATAGGGAAAAGATCTATTAGGAAGGGATTTGGGTGTATGTACGACTTCAGCGATATCATTAAGTCTCTGTTTCTTTGCGTCGAAACGCGAAGTTAGCTCCAGGCTATTAAGGTCCATTTCGCATCCTGCAACGTATTGGATAGGTGGCTTACACATTGAAATTACCTTCAGATTCTCGTATACATCCGGGTTTTCATGTGTCTTTGTTAAAGGAGAAGCTAGGCACCAAAGTTTTTGCCTAACCTTAGCTACCTATTACTATGGGAGACCAAGATGAGTTACTAGTAAGGCCATAGGCAGTATTGGATCAAATGGTTATCCCCTTTGCATTAAATGCAAGACAACTGCTACTCTGATCGCATTAATGAGGAAATAACCATGAACAGTGGTGACACAGCTCAGATTTCACTGCAGAAGCTTACTAGTATGTTCCGGGTGAGACAGATGTCCTGGAAATGCAATCTCAGCCCTCCAAGTGTAGGACTAGGATAATCTATGAGTGAATATAAAAGAAAAATAAAGATCCTTATGGCGGGAAAGAAGAAAGAGAGCTAAAAAAGGAAGGACTGAAATATTTGTTCAAGGAAGATCCTTCTTCTGTCATAATTTGTGGTCTAAGTCATTTCATTAGCATCTTTTCTCATTTTGATTAACGTTAACTTGTAAAGTGATCAATATCCAACTCATTCTCTAACAAATCTATTATAGTGGGCTTATTGGGCTATAGTCTGGGTCATTCTTGGGCCAGGGACCAATTCGTCCCCTCACAGATACGTGTATCTACTTGGATGTGGATTGGAGTCCTTTGTTTTAGGTGATTGTTATTAGTGTCCTCTGTTTTAGGTGTTTGTTATTATCTTTGGGAAGATCTCTAATGTAACTTTAGGATTGTTGTTTAGTTTGGATTGTTTTTCAATTGTGAGTGAGTCCCTAGCATGTTGGGTTGTTGTGCCACAATATCCCTTCATATTAAGAACAAGTCCTTGTATTTTGTTTTTGTTGTTATCATTACTGTATTAAGTAGTAAGACAATAATGAATAAATCATCTGAGAATTAATTTCGAGCTAAGTCTCAAGAGGTTAGGGTTTCCTTAGTAAAATCCAATTCTTATCTTTCTTTTCTCTATTATTATCACCAAAGAACCATCATAAGTAAAGATACTATCTTATATGTAACACATTCGTAACAAAATCCATAGTGTTTTTGTTTGCTACTCCTCAATTCATTGCAGAGGTTATAATTTCTCTTGAATCCATTTTGTTACGGTACTTGAACGTATCGATTATCAATTTTCTTTGTTGAACTAAAGATAAGTTCTTTTAAATCAAGTTTTTGTTGCGGGCAATTGGAGAAAATTTAGTACCTCTTTTACTAGTCTTCTCTTGCCAACTAGGAAAGGGCAACCTGGAAATACTATGTCAATTAACAATTTTCTAATTATGATGTATTTAATTATGGTTCCAAAATAAGTTTTTAAAAAAATCTCCAAAGCTAAATGTTAGGAACATTTTATATGCATTTTCTTTGTATATCGTTAAAAAGTGAAAATTTGACGTTTATGCTTCCTTTTGTAATTATGATAGATTTAATTATGGGAAGATATTGATTGTGCATTTAGTAGGATTTTTATATCCATAGTTATTATTAATAATAAATGAGGGATAAGTGTAGACACAAACGATATGTTTACGACATTTTTTTCTTTCTTCTATGGCATTGTTTGGAATCGATTGGTTGAATTTTATTATTATTATTATTATTATTATTATTTGAACGGTTTTAGACCCCTTAAAACACAACCAGATTGGTTAGCCTAGATTAATTAGTCAAGTTGTTACTTAATCCAATTATGCAATTCTAGGTTAAAGCAATCAAATAATCATATCAAGATATAAAGCAGCGGAAAATAAATGAACACAAGATATGATGACCCAGGAAACCACACGGTAAAAACCTGGAGAGGATTTGACCTAGCTATTCTCAAGGTAAACCTGAATCCACTATGCGAAAGAATTGAAGTTCATACAGAAGGACTACAAGCTCCCCGCTTGATTTCCTAATGCTACCCACCAGTACAACTTACTGACACGACCACGTGCAAGCTCCGAATCCACGGACTTCTTCTTTCTTGGACTCTTCAATCAGCTACAAGCACCCCCGCTTGATATTCTTTAAGCTTTAATGGTAGCAACCAAGTTGATCATCAAGATGTAGATAATATCTTCAACTTGAAAACCCTAAGCTTTGTGTAAAAGAAAGCTCCTCAAAGATCTCACAAGAGATTTACACAAAACAGCAATGTATGAGCAACAATACAATTGGAGCAACCTTCAAAAACGTGGCTAGGGTTTTGTTTATATACCTAGGGTAAAAACATAAAACCTTAAACGTTTAATGAAGTAGGGCTGAGTTGGAAATTCTGCAGAAAAATCAATCTGTGCGATTTTCGATCAATCGAGTCTATTCTTCGATCGATCGAGCCAGGCCGAAAGTCCCAAATACTTCTGCAGCCACTCGATTCCAACTTTACAATAATAAACCAACTTTGAGCAAGCCTAAACAAGACTAAATACATTGTTTTGATCATGGTTTGCCAACTTTACAAATTAGATTTCTAAATACATAAAATCTTAAGACCTTAGAACCTAAAAAACTCCCCCTTTGGCAATCCGTGACAAAACCCTAATTACAAGCTCAAAGTTTTACAAGTAAAAAGCCCTTTACAAAGAAATGCTCATAAATTTCAAATTCAGCCTAACTACTATCCATCGGTTGCAAGTGTAGACAGCAGCTTAGTTGAATCAACCTGTATATTCCTGAAATACTCAACAAACACATAAATGCATGTGTGACAGAAAAGAGTAAAACAGTAGGTATAACATTCTTGTAAGATTCACACAACACACAATAAAGACATATATAAATGATCAACTCATAAATATAAATCAATAAGCAGTGAATCACAAATCAACAAGAATCAATAAAAAATATATATATCAATCAATGTTACTCCCCCTAACATGACTATCCCCAAAAATGATATACAAAGTGAAGCACCTAGATACAATCTAAAAACTCCACAAGTAACAAAAATCTCCCCCTAACAACAAAAGTCTCTCCCTAACTACAAAAACCCTCTACAAGTCAAAACTCCACTCCCCCTTTTTGTGACGGAATGCCAAAGAGCAATCATGAGTCGCCATCAAAAGGAGGTGGTGAGGGTGAATGAAGACGCGCTAAATCGGCTCGGAGAGCACGAATCTCATCTAGTAAGTCCACCAAAATCTATCCCTGAGCCGCCTGAACGGTCACGACAGTCTCCAGAGTACGACGAACATCAAAGTCTGTCGAAGGAGGTGGAGGAACATCAGCAGCAGCAGCATCACCAACTAGATCAGGAACATCCTCACCAGCAGTACCTGTAGAAGAAGAAGGAGGAGGAGCGCTACTAGACGGCTCGGACTTAGGGTGTTTAGAACCAACTCGAAGATGAGCGTCCCTCTGTCTAAGAAAAGACGCACCTATGGGAGCTATCACATGAACGGGCTCAGAGGAAGGGAAGTCACAAAGGTCAAGATGAAGCAAAATCCTATGAATGAAAATAGGTTGAACTAGGGCATGAGAAGAAGATGAACTCCTATAAACATCGTTCAAAGAACGAAGAAAGAGATGGGGAAAACTAATAGGAGCATCAATAACCAGAGCGTATAGAAAGACACACCGCTCAAGAGGAATGGTGTGGACATGAGAAATGGGCCAGATGGAATGACAAGCTATCCGAAAGAACAGATAGTGCAACCCGGAGAGCTCAGCAGAAGTGATCTTAGGATCAGAACCCCACTGGACAGAAGTCCCAGTGATGAAAGACAAAACATCGCTCAGCTCGGGAGACTCGTCATAAGGATAGACAGGATCCCTAACCAACGGTACTCCTAGAGCATCAGCCACTACCTGAGGAGTAATGGTGTACCCTACACCTCGTATCCAACTCTTTACTAAAGTGTTAGAATCATAGACGTGGATAGAGATGTTCGAATAGAACTCTCTAATCAAGGCAGACGGTGGAGGAGGATCAGAAATGTCTAACAAAGGTAACCCGCCCCGACGCTCAAAGTTTGCCCTAATGGCAAGATCAAGCTCATTTAACAGAACAGAACGCTCAGCCCAAATTTTTCTCTTAAGGTTAAGTTTCTCAAAAAGCTCTTGGTTTTTCTCACTCGGAAACCTCTCACGGTCAAAGGAGTGAGGGGATGGAGAGGAAGAGGGAATGGACCTACGAGCTCTAGTCTTCCTAGGCATGATGCTAAGGAAAGGACAAAGACACAAAAGAGAAAACCAAAAAGACACAAGAAAACAGAACCAAAGGCAGACTGCAAATTAGCAAAAAAAATAGAATGAAAATCTATATGATGCATGAACAAATATAATGCCATGATGCATGTACTAATGCAGTGAGCAATTAAGTTTAATTGAGATTAAATTGACAAAATTGGCTTTGTTAGGACATATATGTTTTAACTTGTTTAAGAACATATGTCACTTAGTTATGTAAATTGGCTAATCCTTTGACAAAACGCACTCTGCTTGTAATTGGGTAGTTCTAGGTGTTTTTAATACTTTAAGAAACAATGTTTCAAGGTCAAGTGTTGAAGTCATCAAGTCTGTCCAAGAGAAAGCAAGTTGAAGTGCAGAATTTCTAAAGCTCGACACCTCTCGACAGCTACCTCGACACCTGCTATCTGTCGAGATTTAAAAAGTTAGATTTCCAATCTGATTTTCTTGGCATCCGTGAATATGTTTTTGGGCCTTCTTTTCTTCTAACCCTAAACATATAAAAGGATTATTTTAAGTGCCGTTTTGGGTGACACAAGTTGCATTAGTATTGAGTAATCTCTGTTTAAGCAAATTGTGATCAACAGACGAAGTTCTTGACCTAGTTCATCTTCCATCAAGAAGTTGCTGTGTATTTGCACCATAGGGTTTTGTAACCAAGCATCTTCCTGCTATTCATCATAAAGGATGATCTGAAGAACTTTGCAGCCAACCATTCCTTCTCAGTTGGTGTTCTGAAGTCGCGTACTTGGATCCGCACATTGGTTAGTCACGTACTTGGGAGCCGTGCATCAAAGATGGAGACTATCACTACAGATCAAGTCCAATTGGGTATTGGGGTAAGGGTTCAACTGTAGGTTGGTAAGGTACTTGGGATTCCTTTACTTGTAACAGTTTGATTTGATAATAGTGGAGTTTCGGGAGTGGTGACCTGAAAATCACCCGGTGGGGTTTTTGCCATTAGGGTTTTCCCCATTCGTAAACAAATCACCGAGTTATTTATTTTCCGCTGCATATTTAGTTGATTGGTGATTTGTTTATGCTTCTATAAAATTGCATGATTAATTGATTAATTAAGTACTTGGCTAAATTAATTAATTAGGGTTAATCACAAGGGGTCATTCAGATTGTGACCTATCAAGTGGTATCAGAGCAGGCACACTCTGATTAGGTTTTAATCTTTGCTATGTTTGATCCATTGACCCCTGTTTGTCATGGATAGAGGACAATCTTTGATTATACCTCCTTTATTTGATGGCACTAACTACGCATACTGGAAAGTACGCATGAGAGCTTTCTTACAGTCTTTAGATGAAAAGGTGTGGCAAGCTGTAGAGATTGGCTGGACTAAGCCAACAGAAGATCCGGCCGATTGGGATGATACTAAGATCAAGGCGGCTAACTTCAACAGCAGAGCGTTAAATGCCTTATTTAGCGCAGTAACAAATGAGGAGTTCAAAAAGATATCCTCAACTGAAACTGCTAAGGAGGCTTGGATCATCCTCCAGACTACCTATGAAGGCACAAAGGCTGTCAAAGACTCAAAGTTTCAGAGGCTCACTACAAGCTTTGAAGAAATTAAGATGGAGGAGGATGAGTCATTTGATGAGTTCTATGCCAAGCTCAAGGACATAGTGAACTCAGCCTTCAATCTTGGGGAAATCATCCCAGAACCCAAGATTGTAAGGAAGGTGCTCAGATCTCTACCTGAGAGATTCTATGCCAAGATTACGGTGATAGAAGAATCAAAGGACATTGACAAGATTCCTTTGACTGAGCTGGTAGGAAACTTGCAAACCTATGAGATAGGATTATCTAGGATTGGCAAGTCAAGTAAAGGTAAAAGCATGGCCTTGAAGGCAAAGAACAGTGATACAGATGAGTCTTCCGATGATGAAGATTCTAAGATGAAGTCCTACATCACTCGGCAGTTCAAGAAGTTTATGAAGAATGCCAATGGAAGGAGCTTCGACAAGGACCGGAGGCAGTTCAGTTCTTCACAGTCTAAAAAAGCTCACTTGCTTAGTTGTGCATAGAGATGCTCATCTAAGCTACAAGTGATACAAAGTTAGAGAAACTTTGTTTCATTGGCGCATCCAAGTACATAAGTCCAAGTACACACAAACACACACTGTTTATTTTTTATTTTATTTTTTATTTTTCAATTTTTTTTATTTAAAAAAATAAATAAACAAAACTGAAAGTAACACACAAAGCATGTTAAAACAAAAATGCAAAATTAGACTGACTCAGCAGAAAAACAAAACACACAGCAATGCAAAACACAAAAAAACAAAAAAAAAAAAACAAAAAAAAAGGAAAAGAAAGTGATGAATCACTTAAAGTCCTTTTTCTTCCACACTTTGGAAGAGCCTTACCTTTGATTGAATCCTTGAACCGGCAGTGAGGGGAAGAATTTAACTCGTTCAAGTTCGAAGAGGAACATGAGGGCTTTCAGAAGATCTCCAAGAGGAGCAAGAGAGGATTGGAGCTGATTATGGTTTCCAGATGCTATCACGCCATTGCTCTGTTGAGTGGCTACCATTATAGCAATTTGGTCTAGTATGACCGGCAGCTCCACAATGATGACAGAGATGCTGCTTCTTTTGTTTAGGCTTTGAGAGTTAGCCTTCTCAGCCTTAGGGTTTTTATCATCTTTCTTATCTTGCTTAGGGGGTGCTCCTAAGATAGATTTACCCTTGTCTAAGTTTTCACTAGCTAATGCAGTTTTGACATCAGTATTCTCAATTCGTATTATATTAGCAGGAGGAACAAAAAAGTATTGCTAGTAGAAGCATTATTTGAGAAAGAAATACCATACCCAAACCGGTTCGATCCGAAGCAGATTTCTGATTGCTCAGCATCTCATCAAGCTTTGCACTTGAAGTCCTCTCTAGTTGAGCTCTGACTTGAAACAACTTTGCTTCAAGCTTCTTGGTCTTCTCGGCCAAAAGGTGTTTTCAAATCTCAGTGCTCCAATAGTTTTGATTCGCCTCATCAAACTTTGTGGACAACTCTTCACGATCAAGTTCCACATCACTGAGCTTCTTAGTGGCCAGCCTATATAATTTCTCATGCTTTTTAGAGAGCTTATAAAGCTTCTCATAGGCTGAATGGATATCATCTTGATCATCCATTTTCTCAATTTTGATCCACCAGTTCTTCTTCTTCATCCACTTCTTCAACATCCCTTCAGTAGGATTGACTGTGGCTGTAAAGGCATTTAAGATTCGTCATCCTCATTGTCGGAATCATCTTCAGGCTCAGTGTCACTTAGAGTTGCAGCAAGTGCCTTGCTTTTCCCAATGCTCTTGAGATATGTAGGACACTCATTTTTCATGTGTCCAAACCCATGACATCAAAGCATTTTGGTCCTGCAGGAACAGTGTACTGACTCCATCCTTAGCATCCTTCTTCCTTTGTCTTGCCTTTTAGACTGTGAAGAACTGAACTGCCTCCGGTCCTTGTCGAAGCTCCTTCCATTGGCATTCTTCATAAACTTCTTGAACTGCCGAGTGATGTAGGACTTCATCTTAGAATCTTCATCATCGGAAGACTCATCTGTATCACTGTTCTTTGCCTTCAAGGCCATGCTTTTACCTTTACTTGACTTGCCAATCCTAGATAATCCTATCTTATAGGTTTGCAAGTTTCCTACCAGCTCAGTCAAAGGAATCTTGTCAATGTCCTTTGATTCTTCTATCGCCGTAATCTTGGCATGGAATCTCTCAGGTAGAGATCTGAGCACCTTCCTTACAATCTTGGGTTCTGGGATGGTTTCCCCAAGATTGAAGGCTGAGTTCACTATGTCCTTGAGCTTGGCATAGAACTCATCAAATGACTCATCCTCCTCCATCTTAATTTCTTCAAAGTTTGTAGTGAGCCTCTGAAGTTTTGAGTCTTTGACAGCCTTTGTGCCTTCATAGGTAGTCTGGAGGATGATCCAAGCCTCCTTAGCAGTTTCAGTTGAGGATATCTTTTGAACTCCTCATTTGTGACTGCGCTAAATAGGGCATTTAACGCTCTGCTGTTGAAGTTAGCTGCCTTGATCTTAGTATCATCCCAATCGGCCGGATCTTCTGTTGGCTTAGTCCAGCCAATCTCTACAGCTTGCCACACCTTTTCATCTAAAGACTGCAAGAAAGCTCTCATGCGTACTTTCCAGTATGCATAGTTAGTGCCATCAAATAAAGGAGGTATAATCAAAGATTGTCCTCTATCCATGACAAACAGGGGTCAATGGATCAAACACAGCAAAGATTAAAACCTAATCAGAGTGTGCCTGCTCTGATACTACTTGATAGGTCACAATCTGAATGACCCCTTGTGATTAACCCTAATTAATTAATTTAGCCAAGTAATTAATTAATCAATTAATCATGCAATTTTATGGAAGCACAAACAAATCACCAATCGACTAAATATGCAGCGGAAAATAAACAACACGGTGATTTGTTTACGAATGGGGAAAACCCTAATGGCAAAAACCCCACCGGGTGATTTTCAGGTCACCACTCCTGAAACTCCACTATTATTAAATCAAGCGGTTACAAGTAAAGGAATCCCAAGTACCTTACCAACCTACAGTTGAACCCTTACCCCAATACCTAATTGGACTTGATCTGTAGTGGCAGTCTCCACCTTTGATGCACGGCTCCCAAGTACGTGACTAACCAATGCGCGGATCCAAGTACGCGACTTCAGAACACCAACTGAGGAAGAATGGTTGGCTGCAAAGTTCTTCAGATCATCCTTTATGATGAATAGCAGGAAGATGCTTGGTTACAAAACCCTATGGTGTAAATACACAGCAACTTCTTGATGGAAAATGAACTAGGTCAAGAACTTCGTCTGTTGATCACAATTTGCTTAAACAGAGATTGCTCAATGATAATGCAACTTGTGTCACCCAAAACGGCTCTTAAAATAATCCTTTTATATGTTTAGGGTTAGAAGAAAAGAAGGCCCAAAAACATATTCACGGATCCCAAGAAAATCATATTGAAAATCTGACTTTTTAAATCTCGACAGATAGCAGGTGTCGAGATAGCTGTCGAGAGGTGTCGAGCTTTAAAAACTGTGCACTTCAACTTGCTTTCACTTGGACAGACTTGATGACTTCAACACTTGACCTTGAAACATTGTTTCTTGAAGTATTAAAAACACCTAGAACTACCCAATTACAAGCAGAGTGCGTTTTGTCAAAGGATTAGCCAATTTACATAAGTAAGTGACATATGTTCTTAAACAAGTTAAAACATATATGTCCTAACATGAGTGTTGGACACTCCTTAATTCTCCATTGAACACATTCACATATAACTGATTGAGAGACTACACTTCTTGGGCATAGATGGAATTGGAGTGAAGATTGAAAGTGTTTCTAAGTACTTCTAATCTTTGGTTTTGAATTTCACCACACCAAGGTAGACTATTTTGTTCTTATATTCTGAAATTACAAAAAGTACCTCAATTGATCAAACAACTATCATCTAGGCAAAACCTTTCTCGATGGATCGAGAATTTGTCGAGAAGCTATCGAGACAAATTCTAGAAAGCTTCGATGGATTGAAAAAGCATTAAGATCTGTCGAGAAAAGAAGTCCAAAGATCTCGATAGATAGCTATCTGTTAAGATCTGTCGAGAAGTTGTCAAGCTAGATAAAAACAGGTTTTTCAAAGAGAGGAAAAACACATAGAAATGAATGCAATCAAGCAAGCTATTCAACCAAAGATCCAAACAACATTTTAAGCTTTCAAAAACATCTCTCAACAAGAAAAAAACAAAGCATTCATAGATCCAAAACACACACACACACACTAAACAAGTCTAACTAATTTTATATTTCAAAAACAAGTTAAGATAGTTTAGTGAGTATACATGAACACATGTATCCCTTGTGATGGCCAAATCACATTGTACCTACACATGTATCAAAAGTAGCAAAGAATTTGCATGTTGTGTGTGAAAAAAATCGCAAGTTTGCGTAAGTATCTCATGTTATGACGATTTGTGATATGATGAAATCAATTTATCTCACACACAATCATAACTACTTGATGGAGACTATTACCTTTGAGGTATATCCTATTACTCCCATATCTCCTAGAAATACGTTTGCAATCATATTTAAAAGCATTTTGATTCTTTTTGCTTTTTTATTTTTTGCATATATCTTTTTTCTTTTAAGCATATCATGCATGGACATATAAGAGAGAGAAGAAATACTTAATTATGTTAAGCCTTAAACATCACAATTTTGCTATGCGGAAGCATACAAATGTTATCCATGATTGGAGGGCTTTAGTGGTGAGATGGTTATTTATGCCGTTCTCTTAGGATTTTTTAGTCATTCCCGTTAAAAAGAGTGATATGAGTGTTAAGTACAAGAGATTACTTAATCTTACTCATCACAAACACGAGCCACAAAACTCACTTACTTAGTTGTGCATTGAGATGCTTATCTAAGTTACAAAAGATACAAAGTTTAGAAAACTTTATTTCAATGGCCATCCAAGGTACACAAGTACCAATGTACACAAAACACACACTATTTTTGTATTTTTTTGATTTTCCATTTTTTTTTTAAATTTTTATGAAAAATAAAATAAAGCAAAACTGAAAACAAACAAACAAAAACATGTTAAACGAAGTATATCATAAAACTAGACTGACTCAAAGCAATAAAGCAAAACACATAAGTAATGCATAAACAAAAAGAGGAAGAAAGAAAGAGAGAGAGAGAGAGAGAGAGAGTGACCAAATCACTTTAAGCCTCTTTCCTTCCACATCTTGGAAGAACCTATTCGTTGAGCAAACCTTTGATCCGGCGGTGAGGGGGAAGAATTGAAACCGTTCAAGTTCGAAAGGAACATGAGGGCCTTAAGAAGATCTCCAAGAGGAGCAAAAGAGGATGGAAACTGATTTTGATTTCCAGATGAGATCATACTGTTGCTTTGTTGAGTGGCTAACCACTTGTAAGAATTTGGACTAGTATGCCTTGAACCTCCACAATGATGACAGAGATGCTGCTTCTTCTGTTTAGACTTTTGGTTATTACCCTTCTTAATCCTAGGGTTTCTAGTCTCTTTCTTTTCATGTTTAGGGGGTGCTCCTAAAATTGATTTGCCCTTATCTACATTCTCACTAGCTATATCAGTTTTACATTCATTATTCTTAGAATTAATATTATTAGTAGATGAGACAAACACAGTAGTATTAGAAGAAGCAATATTAGGAGAAGATAAATCATATCCCAAATTGGTTCTATTAGAAGCAGATTTCTAAAAGCTAAGCATCTCACCAAGCTTTGCACTGGAAGTCCTCTCCAATTGAGCTCTAACTTGAAATAGCTCCGCTTCAAGCTTCTTGGTCTTTTCAGCCAAGAAATTGTTCTCAAACCACAGTGCTCCAATAGTCTGATTAGCTTCGTCAAAATTTGTGGAAAGCTCTTCTTGATCAAGTTCCACATCACTTAGCTTCTTGGTGGCTAGCCTTTATAGTTTCTCATGCTTCTTAGAAACCTTGTACAATTTTTTATAGGCAATATGGATGTCATCTTGATCATCCATTTTCTCAAACTCAGAGTCCACCAAGTCCTCTTCATCATCTATTGTTTCTGAAACCCCATCTGTAGGATCAACTGTAACAATGAAGGCATTCAAGGTTCCCTCGTCATCATTGTCATCTGAATCACCCTTAGGCTTGATGTCACTCAAGGTAGCAGCAAGGGCCTTGCTTTTTGCAATAGTCTTGAGATAAGTTGGAAATTCTTGTTTCATATGTCCAAAACCTTGACATCCAAAGCATTTTGGTCTGGAGGTAACAGTGTACTGACCGCCTTCCTTTGCATCCTTATTTCCTTTGTCTTAGTTCTTGAACTGAAATGAACTAGACTGCTTACGATTTTTATCAAATCCCTTTGCATTAGCATTCTTCATGAACTTTTTGAACTGCCTTATGATATAGGATTTCATTTTAGAATCTTCATCATTAGAAGACTCATCAGTATCACTACTTTTGACCTTCAAAGCCATGCCCTTACTCTTGCTTGATTTCCTTATCCTAGTCAAACCCAATTCATAGGTTTACAAGTTGCCAACCAACTTTGTCAAAGGAATTTTGTCAATATTGTCAACGCCTTGCCTCGATCTTTGGCAGCGGAAAGAAAACCGCCGCTGCTGTGGGCCTTCGTTCGACCACCCGCCGTGGCGATAGCTCGCGCACGCACTGGGCCCGTTGGAGGCCCCTCTCGATGTGAATGTGTATGGTTTGCGTGGAGTTTTGGGTGCTCTCTCACTCAGTGGAGGAAGGTAGGTCTACCTTTGGTTTTATGGCGGGAATCTAGGCCAAAATTTAGGTGATTACCAAAGATAAAGTGGAGTCACCACCAATTATTGGGTTTTTCTAAAGTGTGATTGGTCACCTGTTTCTAGTTGATTTTATTACCAATTCTAAGTTAAAAAAAAATGTCATTTTTCCTAATACAATATGGATGGCAAAAATTCTTGATTCTTAGATCCGGAAGTTTGGTTACGTGTGGGGAAGGTGTTAGGCACCCCACAATGCCTGTCCCAAGGACAGTCCTTTGTTTTGATAAGACCTTAATTTTTGGTAATTGGCAGTAAAAACTTGATTTTGGCATTGGCTTTTGGGGCTTTGCATGTATGGTGGTTTAAGGTTTTGGCTTTTGAAAGGGTGTGGTCCTAATTTATGCTTTCCTAAGGCATTCGAACATAGTGCCAGATTTCCATCATGAAAATCTGGCGAGAAGTCGCCTTACTTTTGCAGTGAAAATTAGGCATTGCTATCCTTAAGTGACACAGATCGCAACAATCACACCAGAAAGGGGCAAGCAAGTATATATATATATACATGCATCATGCACAATGCTAGCACACAGAGTAGGAAAGAACATGCCTACATCCCTATAGTATGGCCCAAAATATAGGTGCAGGAAAATAAACAGGAGTTGCCATGCTCTAGAGATGAGGACAAATAGTACAAAGCATGATATACCTAATACAAACCATCTAAGGGAGAAAGGGAGGAGAAAAGAGGTGGTTTAAAGAGTACATAACCAAAGGGAAAAGGCTAAACTCCTAATCCTACTGACTGTAGTCACTTGGCTCAACCACGTGCTCGCGTTCTTGCCCTTTTTGCTTGTGCCTAGAAGATCATGCCCTGGCTCCATGTGTCCTCGCTCCTTATGTGTACATGCAAAGGCAGAGACAAGAAAACCAGTAGACAAAAAGCAATGGAAGGAAAAAGCGTAGATAAAAGCACAAGGTTGCAAAGCAAAAAAGCAAGATAGATATGGCAAGTACAGCTTGTGACAAAAGCAAGAAAGCTAACCAACAAGTAAAAAGGGCAAACAAGCAAGGAAACACACAAAAAGGGGCGTTCGCGAGGGACAAATGTAGTTTTGGATTGAATGTCCATGACTTCATTGTGTTGAAGCATGGACGACACATTAGCAAGCAAGACTCATGCATAAACATATAAGCAAGCATGTAAAGATGCATAGAAAGCCAATAGGTGGCACAAACAAGCATCGTAAGCATATCATCACATGGTGTGGAAAGGGGAGAGGTATGCATGAAGTAATTGGCATCACGAATATGCCTCCCAAGTGGTTACATCCAGATAAGGCCTCAAGGGCGTCAAATGTAACCTCACAAGCACAACCCACTAACGGCGTTAAGCATACCAAAGCCTAGGACTAGAGAGGCAAGTATGGAAGATAAAACATAGAAGCAAGCAAGCATAGACATGCAAACGGGTGATCCAAACCCTTTGATATGGGCCAAGGTATATGGATGATGACAAAGACCATAGCATCTAGATTGAGTCCGAACCACATGGACAAAACGCAAGAAAGAAAGGTAAAGCAACAAAAGGGCTACAATAGCACATGGCAAGACAAACATAGCCTAGGTCTAAGCACACAAACATGGCATGGAACACACAAGCACATGGAAGATGGCATAGAGAAAGTAAAGCAAAGATCTAAACACACGAGCATGTAAGAACATAGATTTTGGACATGTAAGCATGTGAAAACCAAGATCTGAGCATGCAAGCATGTAAAAATGTAGATCTAGGCATAGGCATGGCAACACATGTGTGAACATGTGAAAGCTAGCACATAAACATGAAAGAACATGAATCTAAGCATATAAGCATGTACAGATGCGGATCTAAGCATGAAACATGGCAAAAAGCATATGAGCACATAGATTCGAGCAAAGCATAACCATAGACATGGTATCAAGAATATGAGCACATAACCCTAACATCAATGCAAAGCAAAGAGAGAAATGAAGCATAGGAAACATGGCATAAAACCCTTAGAATGTAGATCTAAACATATAAGCATGTAAGGACATAGATCTAAGCACAAAACATAGCATAAAAACCCTAAGCATGTAGATCTAAACATATAAGCATGTGAGCAAGCATAAAAGAACACAGATCTAGGCTATGAACATGCTAGAAACAAGGTAAAGCAAGAAACATGTCAAAGAAAGCAACAAAGCATATTATCCTGGCAAAAAGAGCAAGAACATGCTAGGAAAAAGATTTAGAAGGTTAGGGGTGTGTATGATAGCTAAAAACCTACATCCATGCCCCTAAACCCCGAACCCAAAGTGTAGAACCAAGGAAAGGAAGATTGAGTGCAAAAGCAGTACCTTGTGTTCTTGGTGAAAGGGGAAGAATCAAGAGACTTTAATGTGTTTTTGGGTGTTTGGGAGAGATAAAAAAATGTAGTGAGCAGTTGGGTAGAAGGAAAATTTTAGAAAAATGTGTGTCCTCCTTGTCTGGGGCATGCCTAGGGCCATTTATAGCCTCAGGCATGAAAATCGAGGCAGCGACCATTATAAGGCCATCAGCGGCCTTTCAATGGTTGCCGACCTCAATCCTCCTCTGATCGGGTTGATCTTGACTCCTTTGATAGGTCTTGATTTTCAGCTTCTAAAAAGGTATGGAACTCAAAAATCCAACAGTTAGATCAAAAGTTATGGCTTTCGGAAGTTTGCAGTGCATCGATCAGTGCGTCATTCCAGTTTTTGTGATATCTCGACCATTCTATCTCCGAGTTTGACCCAAGAATAGTCGTTGGAACGAGAATTTGATAATCTTTGCAGTGGCATTGGTTTCAACCCGTTCTAGTAGCCGAATCAAAATTAGGATTTTTGGACCCACCCAAGATCGACTTTGGGTCAAACTTGGTCAAACTCAATCAAAGTTGGTAAAAATCTCTAAGAAGCTCAAGTTTGAAGTAAAAATGTGAAAAATGTCCTTTTGTGAGCAGGGGTATTTTGGTCATTTTTGCAGAAAAAGTCACTTCAAGTACTTCGGTGCCCGAATGGGTTATGCTATATCATTCTAGATATTCTCATGATCCCATAGAGAGAAAATAATATTTTTGGATTTTCAAAGGCCTGGCATGCAAATCGAGAGTGGACAAAATACAGAATCAATAGCTACCCCTTCTTTATCTGATATCTCAAGTGCAATGAGAGGTGTTAGATAAAGAACGTGATTTCAGATTTTGTTGCCCTAAATTTGCTTTCGGTGACTGCTCATGGATTGAGACTGGACATTACTTGCTTGGCTCGACCTATTGCTGCTGTTATTGGAATATTTTCCAGACGTGCCTCTGAGCTCTAGGAGAGGAGAAGGGAGAGAGATTTTTTTTTTTTTTTTTGGGTTGATCGGGTCAGCATTGACCAGTTAACATTGACCGAGTTAACATTGCTCGGCGGGTTTAGAAGGGCCGCTGAGCAGCCCAAGCCCTATAAAAGGCCTTTTGGGCCCCATTTTTGTCTCATTTCTCACCCCCTCTCTACTCCTCACTCTCTACAAAAATTCCTAGAATGCTCAGGGCTTAACGGATCCTTCCTTTCAACTTCAGTCTGCCACTTCAGTTTGCTGCTTCATCTTTTCTGCCTTTGAGGCTAGTGTCCATTTTTTCTTCTTCTCTTACTTTTTTTGCAAATAATTAGTAGCAGTACTACTAAAGATGCACGCTAGTATTTATTTTTTTATTTTTGGAACTTTTATGAGCACATAATTTTTGCCACTATTTATGCCATGCTATCTTAGGAAAATGCACAAATATATTTTTTGTCTTTTTTTTTTTTTTTTTTTAATTTTTTATATGTGGGTGCGACATATGCGGGAATTTAAATTTTGAAAATAAAATGCGGGATATGGGTAAGGAGGCTTACCTGGTAGACGAGGATAACGAAAATGTGATTCGGATTTTCTCGAACTAACGTGGGCCCGGGGACACGTGTCACTGGTTCACCCACCATAGATTAGGAGTTTGGAAAATTTCTTGAATAAATGTGAGCCCGAGGACACTTGTCGTCAGTTCACCCACTATAAGATACCAGCCTAGAGACGCTTGTCGCTAGTTCACCTGCTATGAAATGTGAGCCAAAGGACGCTTGTTGTCGGTTCACCCACCGTAGGATATGAGCCTAGAGACACTTGCCACTAGTTCACCCGCCATGAAATGGGAACAATAATCTGCCTTTTGTGAGATCATATGTTTGACATAGACCTGCATAACATGTTTAGGAAAAAGTGTTAGTTTATCTGCATTGCAATTTAACTCATGGGCTTACCACTTATGTCTGAATTTCTTGTTGTTTTATAGATCATGTTTAGGAGGGCCAGTTCCAAGAAAGATCGAGGGAAGGCCCCCAAGTATGCAACGTCCCAGGGGGACGGTTCTTCTGATGACGAGACCGCCTCGGTTGGCAATGTTAGGACATATATGTTTTAATGTGTTTAAGAACATATGTCACTTAGTTATGTAAATTGGCTAATCCTTTGACAAAACGCACTCTGCTTGTAATTGGGTAGTTCTAGGTGTTTTTAATACTTCAAGAAACAATGTTTCAAGCTCAAGTGTTGAAGTCATCAAGTCTGTCCAAGAGAAAGCAAGTTGAAATGCATAATTTTTAAAGCTCGACACCTCTCGATAGCTACCTCGACACCTGCTATCTGTCGAGAATTAAAAAGTCAAAATTCCAATCTGATTTTCTTGGGATCCGTGAATATGTTTTTGGGCTTTCTTTTCTTCTAACCCTAAACATATAAAAGGATTATTTTAAGAGCCGTTTTGGTAGACACAAGTTGTATTATCATTGAGCAATCTCTGTTTATGCAAATTGTGCTCAACAGACAAGGTTCTTGACCTAGTTCATCTTCCATCAAGAAGTTGCTGTGTATTTGCACCGTAGGATTTTGTGACCAAGCATCTTCTTGCTATTCATCACGTGGATGAACTGAAGAACTTTGTAGCCAACCATTCTTTCTCAAGTTGGTGTTCTGAAGTCGCGTACTTGGATCCGCGCATTGGTTAGTCACGTACTTGGGAGCCGTGCATCAAAGGTGGAGACTGTCACTACAGATCAAGTCCAATTGGGTATTGGGGTAAGGGTTCAACTGTAGGTTGGTAAGGTACTTGGGATTCCTTTCTTGTAACCGCTTGATTTGATAATAGTGGAGTTTCGGGAGTGGTGACCTGAAAATCACCCGGTGGGGTTTTTGCGTTAGGGTTTTCTCCATTGTAAACAAATACCGTGTCATTTATTTTTTCCGCTGCATAATTAGTATTTGGTGATTTGTTTGTGCTTCCACGTATTTGCATGTTAAATTGATTAATTAATAACTTGGCTAATTAATTAATTAATTAGGGTTAATCACAAGGGGTCATTCAGATTGTGACCTAACAGGCAAGTAGGTGGCTCGGGTTTTGCAAAGCCATTTTGATTGTGGGGGTGACGACCCAGTCTACTAGTGGCATACCTATGGAGACCAAGTCTAGGAGATGGCGGTCAGTTGAGACAACCAGTGCCTCATCTAAGTCCCACACTGTTTCTAACAGGACGACTTCACAATGCAGGTTGGTTAGAGGGAGGAGAGCCTCTGAAGGAGCAGAGCAAGATGATGACATCCTTCTTGACATAGATGAGGTCTTTGCTGGGCCCGAGGTCTTGCCAGAGTTTGGCGCTTGGGGGCATAGTTTAAGACTAAGGTTTCCACCGCACTAGGCCGGGGTCGACACTCTTACTCAAACCATAGATAGAGACATCCAGGACACTCACCTTCAGCATGGGCTAAGGATCATTCTTCTGCACCAGCGCAGAGGGGAAAGGTATGTTGCTGATAAGTGTAATTTTTACATGATTTTTATTATCCTCTTATTTATTAAATTTGTTAGTTTTCCTTTTTTTTTTTTTTGATTTGCTTTGATTTTTATTTATATTTATCTATTCATTTGAGCTTTGAACGATTGAGAAGATTTCAGATTAATCCACATCTTGTGGATGTAAATCGGTTGATTAAAGACCCAATTAAATTTAAGTCCAATTCGGATTAGGATTCCAGCCCACACATCAGTTAGTATTTTTGGCATAACTTTCGGCTCAGATGTCCAATCGAAATGATTCAAGTTGAGCTAGAAAGTAAACTTAAAGGGCTACAACTTGTATTTTACCAAGAGCCCGAATTCTGACGTTAAATGGGCCAAAATTGTCGGTTAAATGAAGCCTAAAAATCTGGGATTTCCTCCAAACAAGAATTCAACTTGTAATAGGATTCCTTGACCTATTTAAAGGCTCTTTAGGGCAAATTCAAGGGGGGCCACATTGAAGAATATTTTTTTGGGAGTCTTTCTGAGGAGGAGGATCTGAGGACAAAGGTGAGAGCTTTATGTTGATCAATCAATTCAGATGAAAGACATAAGTTTTATTTGTTTTCTTTTCAATTTTATTATGAACTAAATTTTATTTTCTAGAGCAGTGATGTAGTCTAGCAATGAACACACAATTTATTTTCTGTGTTATTTTATTTTTAATATTTCAATGATTGAGTGTTTAATTCTTATTCTTAATGCTTACTATTTTTTTTATGAATTATTGTTTGATCAATTGAATTACAATGAGACCGAGAGGTGATTTGTTATTTTAGTTCTAGAATTAAACACCATTAGTTGAGCGAAAGTAGAGATGCTTTACCGTGATTAGTGTGATTTTTCAAAAAATTCAAAGTACGTAATGAGTCCCCAATTAATTAAATTCACATAGAGATATGGAATTGTTATTTGAAGATATTTTTGATATTATTCAAGAGAAGATATTGAATACTTAAGGAATTTTTAATCATCAATGGGAAATTATTAGAATTTAATAATTAGGAAGAATAAATTGTGTGGGATTTGTTAGGTGAAATCAACTGCTCTAGATTCATTCTTATCATATTTTTACACTGCTAGAGTTTTATGCTCTGTTAATTCTTTTTATTTGTAGATTTATTTTTATTAAATAGTTTAACTTAATTCAAATAGTAGAACGTTCCTTTTATTTTCGATTTTCCAAATAGTAATTAATTTAGTGAATTTCAGTATTCAATAACATAGTTAATCCCTGTGGGTTCGACATTCGTTTTCTAAAAAAACACTATACTACTTGTTACGATTCTGTGCGCTTATAGATTATTTTACGCAAACAAGTTTTTGGCGCCGTTGCCAGGGATTAACTATTTGTTATTGATATTGATACTAGCTAGATATTTACTACTTTGGATTTTATTTCACTTATTCAAAAATTAAAAAAAAAATTAATTAGTGGATCTGAGTTTGTTTTCTTTCTTTTCAGGAATTAGAAGTGCATGCCCCGATCTAAACTATTAAAGCATACACTCTTTGAACCTGAAATTGAAAGAACCTTACGTTAGCTCAAGAAAGAAAAGAAGAAAAAGGCCAACACATCTCTATCTAATATGGCAGATCAAGAGGAAAAGGCATTAAGAGATTATGCTATGCCCTTGGTCAATGGAGCTACATCAAGCATAAGGAGGCCAGCCATACAAGACAATAATTTTGAGATCAAGCCGGCCATCATTTAGATGATACAGCAGACTGTCCAGTTCGGGGGGCTATCACAAGAGGATCCTAATGTCCATATTGCAAATTTCTTGGAAGTTTGTGATACTTTTAGACATAACGGAGTGACAAATGATGCGATTCGACTAAGGCTTTTTCCCTTCTCACTTAGGGATAAAGCAAAAGTTTGGTTGAATTCTTTGCCATATGGCATGATTACTACATGGGAGGAGTTGGCACAAAAATTCTTAGCAAAATATTTCCCTCCCGCAAAGACAGCAAAGCTAAGGAATGATATCACCACGTTCATCCAATTTGAGGGTGAATCATTATATGAAGCATGGGAGAGGTACAAAGATTTATTGCAAAGGTGTCCTCATCATGACCTTCCAGCATGGCTTCAAGTGCAAACATTCTACAATGGTCTAGGAGCTACAAACAGGTCTATGGTTGATGCAGCAGCTGGTGGAGCGTTAATGAGTAAAACTCATGAGGCAGCCTATGAACTTTTGGAAGAATTGGCATCCAACAACTATCAATGGCCTACAGAAAGAGCAATGCCAAGAAAGACAGCTGGAGTTTTAGAACTTGATTCTATTACTTCATTGGCGGCACAAATGGCAACTTTGTCTCAACAACTAGGTAAAATGAATGTTAATGCTATTCAAACTAATGTTGTTTGTGATCATTGTGCAGGAAATCATTCAAGTGTCGACTGCCAAGTGGGAAATCCTTTTGCCCAATCGAGTTATGGACAGACAAATTACGTGTCAAATTTTCAACGTCAAAATAATCCATACTCGAACACGTACAATCCTGGATGGAGGAATCACCCCAACTTCTCATGGAGCAATAACCAAGGGCAAGCTAAACCACCTCAGCAATTTCCACAGCAAGAGAAGAAGCCGACACTTGAGGACATGTTCATGCAGTACATGCAGAAGACAGATGTGGTGATCCAAAACCACTCAGCTTCAATCCACAATCTTGAGGTGCAAATCGGTCAGCTCTCAAGCATGCTCACAGAGAGGACTGCAGGAACTTTGCCAAGCAACACTGTCACCAATCCGAAAGAACATGTAAAGGCAATATCATTGAGAAGTGGGCGAACATATGAGGAGCCAAAAGTAACAAATGCCAAACAAGATAAACCTGTGGATAATGAGGAGTCAAAGATGAAGGAAGTCGAGTCAGAGATGAAAGAAATGGAGCAAGCTGAGAAAACTAAGGAGAATGAAAGAGCTTCAAAATACAAAAAATCCAGGGAAGTTACTTTTGAGACTTATTCTCCTTCAATTTATGATCCACCAATTCCTTTTCCGCAAAGATTAAGAAAAAACAATGTGGATGATCAGTTTTCTAAATTTCTAAGTATATTTAAGCAATTGCATATTAATATTCCTCTCATTGAAGCTTTGGAACAAATGCCTAAATATGCTAAATTTTTGAAGGATATTATATCAAAGAAGCGGAAACTGGAGGAGCATGAAACAGTAATGCTGACAGAGGAGAGTAGTGCAATCTTACAAAAGAAGCTGCCACCTAAACTGAAAGATCCAGGGAGTTTCACTATCCCTTGCACTATAGGACAATCTTATTTTGATAGAGCTTTATGTGATTTAGGGGCAAGTATTAATCTAATGCCTCTCTCTGTTTTCAGGAAATTAGGTCTTGGAGAAGTAAAGCCGACTACTATCTCTTTACAATTGGCGGATAGATCCATTAAATATCCAAGAGGAGTCATTGAGAACGTATTAGTAAAAGTTGACAAGTTCATCTTCCCGGCTGACTTCATTGTCCTTGATATGGATGAGGACGAGGAGATTCCTTTGATATTGGGTCGACCTTTCCTTGCGACTGGGAGAACCTTAATTGATGTCCAGCAAGGAAAACTTGTTTTGAGGGTCGGAGAGGATGAGGTCACTTTTAATGTATTCAAGTCTATGGAATTTCCTTCCGAGACACATTCTTGTTTTCAAATAAGTGACCGAGACATGATCATGGCCGATGAGACTTGTGCAATTGATTTTCAAAAGTTACCACTTGAGGTATGTCTTACTCGCTCTACACTTGTTAAATTCAATAATGAAGAGGTTAAAGAGTGTGAAAGATATTTGGAGGCTACACCACTCTTTCCTCCTTCAATGCAACCAAAAGTGGAAGACCTAAAATCATGTCAGCCAACATCTCCACCAGAGGAACCTCCTAAACTTGAGCTCAAACCGCTTCCATCAAATTTAAGGTACGCTTTCTTAGGCCAAGACTCTACTTTTCCAGTTATTATTAACAGTTCTTTGAGTGATGTAGAGGAGGAAAAGTTGCTGAGAATCTTGCGGGAACACAAAATGGCTTTGGGTTGGACCATCTCTGACATCAAAGGAATTAGTCCTTCAATTTGCACACATAGGATTTTAATGGAGGATAACGTCTAGCTACAGACGTTAAATAAAGCGCTTTTGGGAGGCAACCCAAGTTTTTTATTTTTATGTTTATGTTTTTATTTTTTCTTTATCTTATTTTTTTTTTTTTTTTTCTTTTTTTTCTTTTTTTTCTTTTTCTTTCATTTTGTAGGAATAAAGAGACCAAAGAAATCTTCAATGGGTACATGGTTGCACCTCAAGGAAAAATATTCAATTAAAAATCAGGGGAGCATCTCTTCTCCTTTCTCATTCTTTTAATTACTTTTTCTTCCTTTTTCCCATTGAGGACAATGTGAAATTTAAGTTTGGGGGAAGGGAATTTATTTTATTTTTAATATTTCAAAAAAAAAATGCCTATGATAAGATTATGGTTGAATTTTCTTATAATTTTTAGGAATCATTCTCATTGCTTAAGTCCAGTCGTTAATTCTTTACTTGATCTTGTTTAATTTGATATGATCATTAATCATTGTGCATACCTAGAGAAATTTTATGTGAATTTTGTAAATTTGGACGATCTCTACTTATTCTAGAACTTGTTGAATTACTCTCATGGAGAAATCTTATACAGAATGTTACTTGGGAAGTGATTTAGGCATTCTTTGAATCAATTGAGCCTTTCAAGCTTACCTCTTTATTATCTTTATCCCTAGTTACCCAATTGACCTATTCTTACACTGGGTTGAAGAAAAGAGAAGATATATGAGTGTTTGGAAAAAAAAAAAAAAAGGAAAAAGAAGAAGAAGAAGAAAATTGTACAAAGTTCCATTTACTCCAATGTTTTGAGTTGCTTAGTAACTAGGGGTATTCATTACCAATGTTTACTCTTACGTCAAACCGTAACTTGAAATATGAGTATGCAAAAGCACTTCAAGTTTGTGACTTGTTGAGTAACTGGGTGCATCCATCACAAATGCCTGCATTCACGTCAAAAGATAAGTGACGACTTGAAGTAAGAAAAAAAAAAATTGATGAAGAGAGGTATTTTGAGATATTCAAAGGACTGAGAAAAATTTATATTTTAGAAGTGAGAGTGCTCTATTTGCTTAAACCTTATCTTTTCTTTATAGCCCTCACCATAGCCATACATGACAAGCCTAATAAAGATCTATTGATCCTGGATAATATTTTGTTTCATATTAGTGGAGAGTGATTTAAAAAGCAAGCTTATGGAGTTTTTAGAGATCTGTACTTATTTATTTGTTTGTATAAAACTATTCGGGAAGCTAATGATGAAGTGAAAATGATAATGCGATGGAGTTGAGTTTTGAATTAACTTTTGGACTTGATTAATTTGGAATGATTCCTTTGAATTATAAGTTTTATTTAAAATTTATGAAGCAAAGCTTGTTCTAGTTGTTTTTTTTGCTCGAGGACTAGCAAAGTTTAAGTTTGGGGGAATTTGATAAGTGTAATTTTTACATGATTTTTATTATCCTTTTATTTATTAAAATTGTTAGTTTTCCGTTTTTTTCTTTTGATTTGATTTGATTTTTTTATTAATATTTATCTATTCATTTGTGCTTTGAAGGATTGAGAAGATTTCAGATTAATTCACATCTTGTAGATGTAAATCGGTTGACTTGAAGACCCAATTAAATTTAAGTCCAATTCGGATTAGGATTCCAGCCTCCACATCAGTTAGTATTTTTAGCATAAAGTTTGGCTCAGATGTCCAATTGAGATGATTCAAGTTGGGCTGGAAAGTTAACTTAAAGGGCTACAACTTTGTAGTTTGCCAAGAGCCCTAATTCTGATGTTAAATGGGCCAAAATCGTCAGTTAAGTGAAGCCCAAAAATCTGGGATTTTCTCCAAACAAGAATTCAACTTGTAATAGGATTCCTTAACCTATTTAAAGGCTCTTTAGGGTAAATTCAAGGGGGGCCGCATTGAAGAATATTTTTTTTGGAGTCTTTCTGAGGAGGAGGATCTGGGGACAAAGGCGAGAGCTTCATTTTGATCAACCAATTCAGATGAAAGACATAAGTTTTATTTGTTTTCTTTTCAATTTTATTATGAACTAAATTTTATTTTCTAGAGCAGTGATGTAGTCTAGCAA
Source organism: Quercus suber (assembly GCF_002906115.3). Taxonomy (NCBI): domain Eukaryota; kingdom Viridiplantae; phylum Streptophyta; class Magnoliopsida; order Fagales; family Fagaceae; genus Quercus; species Quercus suber. The sequence goes on from NW_027069805.1 coordinate 401,281, forward strand.
TGAACACACAATTTATTTTCTAAGTTATTTTATTTTTAATATTTCCATGATTGAGTGTTTAATTCTTATTCTTAATGCTTACTATTTTTTTATGAATTATTGTTTGATCAATAGAATTACAATGAGACCGAGAGGTAATTTGCTATTTTAGTTCTAGAATTAAACACCATTAGTTGAGCGAAAGTAGAGATGCTTTACCGCGATTAGTGTGATTTTTCAAAAAATTCAAAGTATGTAATGAGTCTCCAATTAATTAAATTCACATAGAAATATGGAATTATTATTTGAAGATATTTTTGATATTATTCAAGAGAAGATATTGAATACTTAAGGAATTTTTAATCATCAATGAGAAATTATTAGAATTTAATAATTAGGAAGAATAAATTGTTTGGGATTTGTTAGGTGAAATCAACTCCTCTAGATCCATTTTTATCATATTTTTACACTGCTAAAGTTTTATGCTTTGTTAATTCTTTTTATTCCTAAATTTATTTTTATTAAATAGTTTAACTTAATTTAGATAGTAGAACGTTCCTTTTATTTTTGATTTTCCAAATAGTAATTAATTTAGTGAATTTCGGTATTCAATAACATAGTTAATCCCTGTGGGTTCAACATTCGTTTTCTAAAAAAACACTATACTACTTGTTACGATTCTGTGCGCTTGTAGATTATTTAACATGAACAGTTGCATTCCCTTCTTGGTCATTTGGATTCGAATCATATGCATGTGCTAACGAGTAGCTTCTGATTTCAAATGCAGGGGAGCGAGAAGCTCCGTGGTTAGGATGCCTAGTCCACCTTTTTTTAGACATTTTTTGATTCTAGGACCCATCCGCGATATGCCACGTTTTTGAGAAAGCAGGGATTTGAGGACTTCCTGCGGATTCCCCCATTCACCATGAGGCATGGGATTGCTGAGGATTTGGTGTGACGGTTTCACGCCAAGATAGGCACCTTCCATCTGAGTTGTGAGCAGTATGCTATCCTCCCTATTAACTGGACAGCCATTTTGGGTATCAGGTTCGGTGGCCATCAGATTTCAATGGATGAGATAACCTTTGAGATGGCCAGTGATCACTTGGGCATCCCTCTCCCATTGACTACTGAGACGAAGGGGTAATTTAGGCCCACTATGTCCCCACAGACCTGCACCGAGTGGCTGCAGTGTAGTATTCCCTAGGGCGAATCCCCCACCGACGCTTATCTTTGTCGGTGCTTCTTGTGGTTCCTCGGTAGTTGCTTCTTGGGCAACAATTGATCGATGTTGACTTCTCAGTTGTTGTGGGCTATGGGGGTTGTCTCCGGCATCAAGACATATGACTAGGGGTCAGTGACCTACGACTTCTTCATTTCCTTCTTGAGGCGGGCCTCCTAATGAAACTTTAAGAGTTTGGAGGGATTTTGGTAGATATTGACATGGTGGGCATATGAGTACATCCTAGCCTTGTGGCCTCATTATATAGGATTTTCCTCTGGACTGTGTCACCCGGGACGAGATCGTAGTTCGTCCATATGATGGTATGTTACTAAGGAGACATGAGCTCACTATAGTTATGGGCCAGTCGAGGATCCAACATTGGTTTTGGGCCCTGACGAGTTGGGAGTTCTTTCTAGCGTAGAGGACCTTTCATCAAGTTATGCCAGTCTATAGAGTACCTAGGGATCCGCCTCCTCATAGTTTGTCATTCGAGGGCATAGTTTTGGATGACCCAGAATATGTGGTGGGCACCTTTGGTGCTTATATGGACACAAACAGAGACTATTCCACTTGGTTTACAAAGTCTTCTGCAGGGCCTATCGTTGGAGATGTCCCCATGAGTAGGGGTAGAGTGCTGGGAGACACTGTTCGCGCTTAGGTGGCCGCCAAGGTTGAGTGGAGAGCACGTGTAGAGACCGCAGAGGCCAGAGTGGCAGAGTTTGAGGCCCTATTTACTTCTAGAGAGGCATATATGTAGGAAGAGATAGCTTAGGCATTAGCTTAGGAGAGGAAGATATGACAGAGAGATAGGGAGATGCTCGTTGCTATGATGGATAGAGAGTGGAGCCAGTTTCAGACTAAGCGAGCCCTTCATCGGGCTATTCCATGCTCTTGATAGGAGAGTTATGAGTGGCTCGTGTTCCTAGCCCAGCTGCCCCTGAGATTCCTGGTCGAAGGCCGAACATTCCTTCGTTCGAGCAGAGGTACATGCCAGTTCCACCAGGCCCACTAGGCGGTTGGGGTTCTTTTGCTCAAGCTCTGGGGCCCTCCTAGGGTCCTGGGTATACTCCGGACACTTTAGGCGGTATGGGTCCTTCCACCAGCCCTTCTGCAAGTGGCGATGATGGTGATGACATTGATACAAATACGGACCAGTGCATTGACCGTGATGATTCTCAGTAGAGTTAGCCATTTGTTGTATCATGATGTAGCCCCTGCGTGGGCATGTTTTTCCATGTATTCTGTAGACATTGCCCCTTTGTGGGCCAGCTATGTATGTATACTATGTATTGCCTCTTGGTAGGCCTGGACTTGTACGTATTGTATTGCCCCATAATAGGCTTTGATGTGTTATACTATCTCTTTGTAGCATGACGTATGTATGGAACAATGCCTCCGATTAGGACTTATATCTGTGAATCCAGGAATGCGCCTTTAAAAGGGCGGTTGATGTATGGAAAGCAATGCTTCCAATTAGGAATTATATGTATGATCTGGATAAAATGCCTTTAGAAAGGCGGCTGGTGTGTACAAAAGACAATGCTACTGATTAGGACTTATATGTATCTCTAGATAAAATGCCTTTAGAAGGGCAGCTGATGTGTATGAAAGACAATGCCTCTAATTAGGACTTACATGTATAGCTTTGTACACTGCCTTTGATAGGGTTGCTAACGTGTATAAAAGACAATGCCTCTGATTAGGACTTACATGTATCATTCCAAATATGCACCTTTAGAAGGGTGGCTGATGTATGAGTAAAACAATGCCTCTAATTAGGACTTATATGTATGATTCCAAGTACGCGCCTTTAGAAGGGTAGCTAATGTATGTGTAAAACAATGCCTCTAATTAGGACTTATATGTATGATCTAGAAAAAACAATTTTGAAAGGGCTGCTGATGTGTATAAAAGGCAATGCCTCTGATTAGGACTTACATGTATAACTCTATGAACTGCCTTTGAAAGGGCTGTTGATGTGTATGCACCATAGCATTTTTACCGTGGATGGTGATTTTGAACCGGCTTGTATCACACCCACTTGTTTTGCACCACTGTTTCACGAGTTTGTCAGTGGCTCCTAGACAATGATCATCCCACTGGGGGAGATAGAAAGGAGAGATCGTGTGAAATAAACTGCCCCAGTTTAGGGTTTCATGTGATTCTCAACAAAGGTATATCCTTAGCTAGACGGACCCATTCTCGTATATTAGACATAGAGGGAGAGAACCGTGCAAAATAATCTACCCTAGTTTAGGGTTTTTCGAGGCACTGAGCCCATAGACTAGCTATAGGTGGCCTCGGCTTCACAGGCCATGCCATGATGCTGATGATGAGTGCAGACACTCCAAACGAGGTAACTTAAGACATGCCACAAGGTAGTATGCGCTGATTACTCCCATTATTACCCATGGGGGCTAGAAATCTAAGGACGAGATTCTTGAGGTACCATTATGGGAAATGACTCCTTCTATCCTCCAAATAAGCTAGGAAAGTCGTCGGATGACTGAGATTAAGCTCTAGCATTTTTCTGTTGCAAACTCTGATTATCAGGGCTGAACCGACCCTTGAACTGGTCGAACTGGGCTTTGAAAATGAGGTTCAAGACATCTAAAGGTGCTGATCGAGATGCACAAATATAAATTCCTGCAATGTAGGATTTGTGCGGCCTCAGTTGCGCGAATGCGAGTTTCTGATAGTTTGGGTCATTGTTGGACCGATCACGCATTTTGGTGAGCACTAAAACGAGGGAATCTTTGCTCCAAAGTGGTTCAAAACATGTCAAATAGTGGGGAAAGTATCAGCACGTGTCTGGGTTTGTGCCTAGGGGGCTAAAAAGCCCTAGCACACTTCCCGAGGTCGGGCAGCCATTGTAAGGTTGTCAGCAGCCTTTCAAGGGCCGCTGCCTTGGGATTTGTGTATAAAAACTGGACATCAACCCAGCCCCAACTCATTTGGTTCTGCAATTTTTTCTGGGTCTTCTCCTACCTTTTCTTCATTGAAAACACTTAGAAAACACCATTCTTCATCATTTTTTGAGAAAGAGGAGTACCATGAGAAAAAGCTTAAGAAGTGGTGGGGCTCTTTTTCTCATGGTGACCACGCTCTCCTCCGGTAGTTTCTTGGAAACATTGCCACCCTGCTCCACAGTACACTTGATTGGCACTTGCTAGAGATCATCACTTCCTGTTGGGATCCTGCTTTGAGATGTATTACCATTAGGGACATTGATTTGGTGCCCACTTTAGAGGAGTATGATCACTTCCTCTCTTTCCACTCCTGTGAGCACTATTTTCATTCCACCTATGCAGACACGATACCGTAAGAAGCTGGCTAATTTGATGGGCTTCAAGAGATCCATTGTGGAGGCGCTGACTTGGCATTGCGGCGGGGTAGGAGGGAGAATGTCCTTTGAGTTCCTACATGATCGGTTCCAATTACCAGAGTGCTTAGCTGGCTACCGAGACCATTTTGTGGATTTGAAGGAGCGATGGGCATCCTATCGGCACCAGGCCTTCTTGGTGGCCTTCTTCGACGCGGTATTATTCCCTTCACCATCAAGAGCTATCGGTTTTTCCGTTCTTCCTCTAGTGAGTGTTCTACCTCTAGTGAGTGTTCTACCTCATGGCACCTCTTTTATTCCTGCTTTACTTATGAGATTATTAGGTTTTTGTCCTTCTGTTGGGAGACTAGTAGGGGTAGACTGGGCTATTGCGTCTGTATGTTATAGTTGTGGTTCTGTAGTCACTCGCAAGACATTTGTGAAAACCAGTTGTCACCATTTGTCATGACTCTTCGCATTCCAATCATGTGCTGGGCACATACTTCACTTCGCAGGAAAGCTACTCGTGAGCTACCTGTGAAAACTTCTTTGGTCTTTAATTGCCTTGAGTCTTCACACTCTCTCTCATACACAACCCTTACAATGAAATCCCACATAAAATACAAGGTACAAAAGATTGAACATAATTACAATCAAATTTGGTACAGAATTAAACCAACATAAAATAGTTGTAAAGCACAACTTTACAATAATGGCCTTCAAAAATAATCTTTATATATGTCTAGGGTTGTGAGAAAAGAAACCCAATACAAATATACAGGCATGGGCCTAAAATCAAATCTGGAATTTCTAATTTCGTAAGTCTTGACAGAAATAGCTTGTGTCGAGTTTTAACATTAAATCTCGATAGAAAGGTTTCTGTCGAAACTTCTATCGAGCTTTAATGAATAGCTCTTCTTTACTTGTTTATTGGTTAGATCTTCATGGTTTTAACACTTGACTTGAACAACATGTTTCTTGAAGTCTTAAACCCATCCTAGATCTACCCAATTACAAGTAAAGTGCATTTTGTCAAAAGATTAACCAATTACATAAAATATGTCCCTAACAAATAGTCAGCCTAGCTGGATCACTACAGGACAAAAAGTACAGCCTGGCCTAGTTTGGTAACTAGCAACTGGAACTCGCGACTCATCCTAGTCATGAAATGACTCGCTAGTGCACCCTGTTTTTCTGAAAAACGACTTTTCACATTCCATCTCATACCCTACTATAAATACCCTTATACCCACAAAATGTAGAGAGCTTCCAGAGAGAATTTTGAGAGAGAAACCCTAGAGAAAAACAAGATTGATTCATCCACAATCTTATACATTTGATTCTCCAAATTCATCAATTGGACCCATCTTTCAGCAAACCCCATTTGCCTCACCACTGCTTCTAAATAGACCCACTCCACCCTATCGTAGGCTTTACTCATGTCCAGTTTAATGGCTATATAATCATCTTTCCCTGTGTGTCTCTGCATACTGTGTAAGGACTCAAAAGCCACCAAAATATTATCTGATATAAGACGACTCTTTGTGAAAGCACTTTGATATTCAGTAATAATATTTGGTAGGACTTTTTTGAGCCTATTTGCTAAAACACTTTGAAAAAATTTTATACAACACATTGCATAGGCTAATAGGCCGAAATTCAGACACAAATTCCGTTTTTTAACCTTAGGAATGAGGATAATAAAAGTATGGTTAAGGTTAGCAGGCAAAGATGCAGAGTTTAAAAAATGAAGTACAGAAGAGGTGACATCCGCACCTAATAAATCCCAATAATTTTGATAAAAGATAGGGGCATACCATCTGGACCAAGAGCTTTTAGGGGGGCCATTTGCTTTATTGCATCATGTACTTTTGAAGCTTCAAAATCAGCCACCAACTTTGCATTCATCACATCATTTATAATGGGATTTATATACTGTGTAGTGCTTTCTATATTACTGGGGTAGGCCGAATGAAATAATTCTTGGTAATAGGACACAATTGTCTCAGCCATTTCATCATAGCTTTGGCACCACGTGCCATCAGCTTTCTTCAGAGAATGGATGGTATTTCGTCGAAGTCTTTGAGTAGCTCTTGCATGGAAGTACTTCGAATTCCTATCACCATATTTAGCCCATTGAACCTTTGACCTTTGTAGCCACATCCTAGCCTCCTTATCCATGAGATTATTGAGTTCAAGCATCAATTCCTTAACCCGAAAATTTGCCCAGACCTCATGGCTTCCTTTTCAGCTTTTACATTCTCTTTTTCTTTAGTTCCAGCTCTCTCCTTATACTGCCAAAGCTCTTCATGCTCCACTTCCTCAATTCAACACCACATCTCTCAATCTTCTTTATAACTCTACTACCCGATCAACTGAATCTTGCACTGCCCATATTGCTTGAATAGTGTCGGTACACCCTTTCTCTGCCAGCCATATCTCTTCAAACTTGAAGGGTTTGGCTACATTTGATAAAATCAATTCCCTTGGCACTACCCAAAGTGGACAATGATCTAAAGAGAAAGTGGTAAATGGTGGATGATGGTTCCAGCAAATCTAAGCAGCCATTCCTTTTAGCCATACTTCGATCCAAATGCTCCCAAACCGAATGGCCATCATTATCTTCTTCCAAGTAAATTGAGACCCCTAAGCAAGATCCATATAACCACACTCATCAATGGCATCTCTGAAGAGTTGCATCTGTGCTTGACTTCTAACACTCCCTCCCAATTTTTTGATTGTCTAGTGATCTCATTAAAGTCACCCAAACAAAGCCAAGGAAGTGTCATGTGGGAGTTAAGCTTGTGGAGTAGATTCCAAGACTCTATTCTTTTATGTGTCACCAGCTCACCATAAAATCCCATAAGCCTCCAGGCTCCTTCTTTCCCTTTATTATTGCTAATTAATTGTTGCTATTGGTTCATGTTCTCTACAATATTATTTTGAGTTTGATACCAATTGAATTACAAAATTCTTGACAAATTAAATATCAAACAAGCATCAACGATTACATGTTGTGAATAGAAAGATGAAAAAAAAAAAAAAAAACCGGAGAATGGTACCTCTTGAAGGAAAATTATTAGATACTCCTGGAGTACCATAAATGCGTACTTCCCCCTCTACATAAATGGTGGGTCCCACCATGAATTTAATTAGTTGGAACATCATTCATGTGAGAAGAGGGAGTACGCATTTATAATATTCCGGGAATACACAATAATTTCCCCCTCTTGAATCTGTGGGTTGTTACTCACTTGTGATTGGTTGATACCTTCCTTTTGGGCTTGTGATTGGTTTAAATACCAAATATTAAAACCTCACATCACAAATCTACTTAAATTATTTGTAAAATCTTTTGCCCGTTGCAATCAGAACATTCATTAAAATGAAAATCTAGTAAATTCTAAGAAATAATTTGTGTCAATTTACTTTCATCATACAAGGCAAAGACAACAATTTTAATCCTTAGTTTATTTATTTATTTGAGAATCTATTGTAATCCTTTTCTTTTTTTTTTTTAATTTTTTGGTAGGAATTGTAATCCTTAGTTGATACTTGATAGTATTGATAGTATTCACGGCATAACAAAAGAAAAATTATCTTTTATAATTTTTTTTTTGACTGAAATCTTTTATATATCTGAAAGCATTTTTTTTAAACAAATCTGAAAGCATTGAAAGTGACTATTTTTGGTGTGCTTGATTTGATTAGCCGTTTATTTATTTTTGCAACATAATTTTTTTTCCTAATTAGGCCACCCACAAGATTGAAAAAAATAAATAAAAATAAAATTTTCCTAATTGGGCCACCCACAAGATCGAAAAACATAAACAAATAAACATTTTCCTAATTGGGCCTCCCACAAGACTTAAAAACACTATATATATATATATATAAATATAAAAAGTTTCCGCTGCCAGGATTTGAACCTGGATTCTTTAACCAATAGAATTGCCAAGGTGCTACAGCGGATTTTATATTCTATAGTGCATCGGTTTGCATTTTATCTAATAGATTCCAACAAGCTTAAGTACAATAGATAAATTTCACTTTATGCCTTATATATTAAGTTGTTAACAGATTAAACCCTTAACTTTTTTAAATAAGGATATATTTATAAAATAAATTTGTCCAAAATATGCATATCATAGTCAAGGATCATTGACCACAAGAAGGTATTTTAGGAGACGGACCGTAAGATATCTCTCTCACAATATGTGAGACTCACAAATGTGGCAAAATTTGCCAAATAGTATAATTGCGGAAAAATTTTAGGCAGATGGCATGCATTCAAAGTTTATTAGTTAGTTGGACTCTTTTTGGAAGCCGATTTTCAGAAACTTGACTTCTAGCCAAAATCAATTATAGTAAACTCGTCTTACAACTTATAAATAAGTTTGACGTGGATTAAAAAAAGGGAAAAAAGGCCACATCGAAGTCGAGTTCACTATACTCGGCTTCAAGTTTAGGTTAAAAAAAATTCATGGGGGTAAAAACGGGAATCCGAGTTTAATAAAATCAATTTGAGATTCCATCATCCTATGCCGTTTCCTTCTCTTCGATAACCTTTCTCTCTCTCTCGGTGTCCCTCTCCATCCATTATCTTCCTCTGTGGCGAGGAATCTGACTCAACTAGTAGGTTCGCTCTCTCTCTCTCTCTCTCTCTCTCTCTCTCTCTCTCTCTCTCATGTGATTTCTTTCTCTTTATTTATTAGCTGAAATGAAATGGGTTTTGATTTGCTTTTTAGTTTTAGTGATTTGGAGATTTGGGTTTCATTTGATTCGTTTAGTTTTTATTTGTTTTTGTGTTTTTGTTTCGAGCATTGCTCCTGTTGCTGAAGCTAGCAGGTAATTGCTCTCAGTCTCAGATATCAAATTTTTGAAAAATTTGATTCATTTAAGAGAAAATTGCAGATCTATATATGTATTATGTTTACGCTTAGCATTGTGAATCTGTTGGGTTGTTGATGATGAAAGTCTTGGCAACGTATTTCCAAAAACAGGTTCAGTATGTGCATCTCATTCATCCCATACGTCACAAATATATTAATAGTGGAGCACATACAGTAGTGGTTACGATAGGAGCAGTGCTTACAGCTTAGTAGTGTTGATACTTTAATTTTGGATTTATTTCTCAGGTCACATTTTTCCTAAGTCAAACAAACCCAAGTGTGGAAGAAGTATATTCATCATTTGGATTCATAAAATTAGCAAATGTTTTACTTTGAAGTGAAGAGTTGCAATTACTATCTTTCATCACATTTATATCAACTTTGAGGTATTTGATGAATCCGTGTATCTTTCATGTATTCAATCATGTGAGATAGTATGTTTTGTAGATGCTAGATGATAGCCTTTAAAATATTTTATCAGAGGCTGTATATAACTTTTGTAACTTATTTTTTCCCCTTTTGGGGGGTGGGGAATTTGTAAATAATCAATAATTTTATGACCTCTAGAGCTAACCTTTATAGAAAGGTGCATATGAAATTTTTCTAACTTTTGTTCATGATTTAGAAAATAATATTATTAATATACATATACTAATATAATTCATTATACCAGACAATACTCCATAATGAAAAATAATTTCTTGAGAGTTTTATAGGGTTGTCTCTTTTTTGGTTTCTACTTAAATTGTTTCCTTATGAAAAAAAAAAAAAAAAAAAAAAAACCTTTATACATGCTCGAGTTGTTCCTTATAGTGGTTCAATGATTTATGTGAATTTGGTATAGGTTGATCAGAGAACTTTTTGTCAGTGGCTTGTAATTTGTGAATAATAATAGAAGTATTTATTGGATATCAGAAGAAAGCAAAGCGGAAATTATAGCAAGGACTAAATGAAAATGAAATTGAAAAATGAAGTTTGGTGACCATGTTACATTTGCAACAATAATTAAAGAAAAGTACAGAAGTAGAGTTTACTTATTATTGTTTCAAGAAAATTCTGTGCATTGCTTAGTTTGACAACAGGAGGAATGTGATATTGTAGTGCACACTCATCAATTAAATGTTTTTATAAATTTATTGTTCTACATGAAACTTTATGTTTAGTTTATTGTCAAATTAAGTTTTCTAAAGGTTTCAGTTGGACAATCTCTCAATGTATTTCCTTTCCCTTTATTTCCTTTCTCCAGCAAAGGCTTTGCAATATCTCCATAACCTTGGGATTGTACATAGGGATGTGAAACCAGCAAATATTCTTGTAAATATCTTCCTTAAGTTCTTGATCTTGTTTTCAGTTGGTATTTTTATTTTCTAAATTCAGTATCAGAATTTTTATTTTTACTTTAAGGTGGTTAACTAATGTATATGTTTCTGAAAAATGCAGCTTGGCAAAAAACTTTACCCACACCTAGCAAATTTTGGTTTGGTAGAATACAAAAAAGATTTGAAAGGAGTTTCTGTTGAGAAGTGGAAATCAACTTGATAGGCCAAAAACGAATCAACCCCTTGTGATAAATTAACCAATTAATTTAGCCAAGTGAATTAATTAAGTTAATTAACATACAAACGTGTGGTAGCACAAACAAATCACCAATAAACTAATAATGCAGCAGAAAATAAATAACACGGTGATTTGTTTACGAATGGGGAAAACCTGACGGCAAAAACCCCACCGAGTGATTTTCAGGTCACCACTCCCAAAATTCCACTATTATCACAACAAGCGGTTACACGTAAAGGAATCCCAAGTACCTTACCAACCTACAGTTGAACCCTTACCCCAATTCCCAATTGGACTTGTTCTGTATGACAATTTCCCCTTTTTGATGCACAGCTTCCAAGTACGTGACTAACCAATTACGCGGATCCCAGTACACGACTTCAATCACCAACTAGAAAGAGTTGTTGGCTGTAAAGTTCTTTAGTTCATCCACGATGAAGATCAAGAAGATGCTTGGTCACAAAACCCAAAGGTGCACATACACAACAACTTCTTCAAAAGAGATGAACTAGGGAAAAATTTTGTCTTCGGTCACAAATTGCTTGAACAAACTTTGCTCAATGCTTGTGCAACTTGTGTACTCTTTAACGGCTCTTAAAACAATCCTTTTATATGTTTAGGGTTAGGAGAAAAGAATGCCCAAACATATAAACACGGATCCCAAGAAATCAGATCAGAAATTTTGATTTTTGTAAATCTCGACAGATAAAAGCTGTCGAGCTTTAATAGACTTGCACTTTCAGCTTGTTTTCTTGGATAGACTTGAATGTTTCAACACTTGATCTTGAAACATGGTTTCTTGAAGTATTTCAATACATCCTAGATATACCAAAATATAAGTAAAGTGCGTTTTGTCAAAGGATTAGCCAATTACATAAAGTCATGACATATGTTCTTAACATGTGAACCACATATGTCCTAACAATCTCTCCCTTTGGCAATCCGTGACAAAACCACAGCTAACAAATGAACATATGAGAGAAGTCATAAATCACTCAACTCATATTCACTTGTTCAATACAATAAAATCTATCCTAATACAAACTCTTGAAAAACTTTGTAAGAAGAGAGTTTATGGCAAGTAAACTTTGACAACCTGTATTTCTGAAACACTTTAAACAAAACTCATCAAGGCATCTTGATGTGAAACAAAAATAATAGATTGCATACAAGTATAAGAAACATGTGTATAAAGAGAGAAAAGAAACAACACATGTAAAGATAGGTGAAAGAAAAACATACATCCACATATAAAGAAGATAAGTACAATGTATGTGTAAAAATGGTCATAAGACCCAATGTACAAGATTAATGTATCTATAAAATAAAGAAAAGAAAAGATACATCATATCCTCACTACATCACTCATATCAACAACACTCCCCCTAACAAAATGGTCATATACTAACTCTCCCCCTAAGAATGACCACTCTCATATCCCAAAACTACTCCCCCTTTTTGTCACGAGTGACAAAGGGTAAGAGTGTCAAGTAGACATCTTATCGGTAGAGCTAGCATCTCCATCATCATCATCCGAAGCATCATCATCATCGTCATCACCATCATCATCATCATTCTCAGCATCAGAATCAGAAGCCACTAGAGGAGGTGGTGAAGGAGTAGCCTCAGGAGCAAAACCACCCATAGCCGCCTGCCGTCGTGCAATACGACCAACACAAATGTTCACCTGATACAACTCAGTAGAGAGTGTATAAAGGTGAGCATCCATGCGTTGCAGTTGCGCCATGATGTCTCCAAGTGACACATCGCCCATGAAAGAAGAAGGAGCGGATGTAGATGGAGTAGAATGAGATGGTGCCAAACAAGATGGAGTCGAACCAGAAGGAGGTGCTGCTGACTCCTTTCGTGACCTAAACTGCACCTCACTACATTTTATGGTAGCTTCGTCTATAGCACACATGAAGGTGAAATGGTCGAACAACACAGGAAAAGGGACAGAAAAATGGTGTAAGATGCTCGTGATAGCGGAAGGAAAGATGAGCTTATCACAGGATGCCGAATCTAGATAAACATCTATGATAGAAAGAATGAAATGAAAAGGGAAATCTATATTAAGATGCTCAAGAAGGGATAAAAAAAATTGACCACGAGGCTCTGTAATGGAGTTGTAGTGAGAGAGAGGATGGAGTACAAAAGTCATTACCATGTTCAAGAATCTAGGACCTTTAGCAAAAGGCCGACATGGTGTAAACTGACGCTCACCCCACTCAGAAGGGCCTTCATAGAAGGCAGATATGAGCTTATCCTTGGACACAGTCCTTAGACGCTCACAACGAGGATAGTCAGGAAACTCTATCCTAGGAACTTGAAGCACATCCACAACAAGTTATGATGTGATAGGGATGTGCGTACCTCAAACGCGAGTGAAGAAAAGAGGTACTGAACGATCAATCCTGTGCATGTTGGACTAAAACTCCTGGATAAGCATGAGAGGACATGTAACCGGGACGTCACACAATGACTCCCATCCCCAACTGTGAATGACATTGGGAAGGTCAATGTCGGCGAAGTCCACCAAAATGACTTGGCGTCAAGGGAGTCAATATCGTACCCGAGGCTGTACTGGTTTGGCCAGCGGTACGATATATTTCGGATACCGGTCAATACCGGTGTACCGTTTTGGGTTTACCGCTATTTTATATATATATATATATAAAACCAAAATTCATATAATTTGTTTTATATATATATATATATAACCATTTTATCTCATTTAAAATGTTAATCTCTGGTTAAAATTTCAACTAGGTAATATTAATAATATTAGGGAATTGATGTTCCTACTTTTTTAATAATGATAATAATAATAATAGTAATAATATCACAGTCAGTTAAGTTTGACAGTGTTAACCCCAAAAAAAAAAAGTTTGACAGTACAAAAACATTTTCCACTTATTAAAAGTTAAAATGCAGTTTGAAACTTCTTTGGGTTAGAAAAAAAAAAAAAATCAAATTTGAAATCTCATTGATAACAATTCACGTGGGTGTGTCAGAAGGCATACTGCCATAAGTTACAAACAAAAAGGAAACCCCATTTACATTTTGCTTTTTACTATTAAAAGTCACAACAAAACAAACAACTAAAGCCTTTAGAAACAAAAACTTAAAAACTGAGAGAGACAAACGGATGGAGGGATGGGCGTGAAGAAGAAGAAGAAGAAGAATGGCTGGTCACTTTCGGAACAGTGCTGGCGATGGCAGTATTATGGGTTACATGGTATTTTCTTTTACCGTTAAACACTTTTTTCCTGTTTTTCATTTACCGTCCGGTATTCTTTTTCGGGCCGGTATCCGATTTTTTTCCCGGTTTTTTCGGTACAACCCGGTAAGCTCTGGTACAAAAAGCGGTACAAAATAGCCGTGTTTCTGTACTGGCCAAGGTGCCGGTATGAAAAATTCCGGCTGTACCGGCCGGAACGGTACGGTATTGACTCCACTGCTTGGCATTCCGAATGGATACCTCGTCTAGAAAAGTTCTCCAAGAATGCCTTGTGGGCATCATTATCACGGAACCAAAGAGAGAGAGGAGTAGAATCAAAAGATGAAGAAGCTCCGGAACGAAAAGGGTTTCGAGTCGGAGTAGATTTACGCTTAGGTGCCATAGACACAACTAACGTAAACAGATAGAGAGGGAGAGAGAAAGAGACGACTAGAAAAGTCCCAAAACAAAAAGTCCACCAAAATGACTTGGCGTTCCGAATGAACACCTCATCTAGAAAAGTTCTCTGAGAATGCCTTGTAGGCATCATCATCACAGAACCGAAGAGAGTGAGGAGCGAAATCAGAGGATGAAGAAGCTCTGGAACGAAGAGGGTTCCGAGCCGGAGTAGATTTATGCTTAGGTTCCATAGACACAACTAACGTAAACAGACAAAGAGGGAGAGAGAAAGAGACAATCAGAAAAGTCCCAAAACAATTCAAATATAACAAGTATATTGAATAGAGAGTACGTATGCATGGGGAATGCATGAACATGTGACATGCAAAAGAAATTTCATCATGGGCTCAGCCCAATCCAAACCTACCAGTACACAAGCATATAACGCACATCTAAATGCATGAAAATACCATTATAATGCAAATGTGATGCAATGTATAAGATTTTAAACACATTTAAATGAAAACCCATCCCAAAATTACAATAAACACTCATCAATTTTGAAAAACCCCAAAACCTAGATTTCAAATCATGAAATGCATGAAGAATGAAGAGATAAGAGAGCATACCAAGTGATTTGAAGCAAGGAAATGCCGAAAAACATGTTGGTTGAAGGTTTTGAGTGAGAAAAGAGAGTTTGGGAGGTGAACAAGTGCGGATAGATTGAGAGAGATCGAGAAAAAATGAGTTCCGGATCGCACGAGGAGCTTAAAAAGAACCTCAGTAAAGCTTGATAGATACAGGTATCGAGAGGTGTCGAGACATTTGTCGAGGGAGGTGTCAAGGAAAATGGTCGTCGACAGATTCAGGTGTCGATGAGGTATCGAGGAATAAAAACACTAGAAATGAAACAGAAGCTCGATCGATTGGCCAGGTATCGAGAAGCTATCGAGGAGATAGGAGCTTTCTTGATCGATTCACCAGGTGTCGAGGAAGTGTCGGGATTGCGATAAGAAATAGCCTGAGAAGCTCAACAAATAGTTAGGTATTGAGGAGGTGTTGAGGAGGTGTCGAGTCAGCTTATAAAAACAGTTTTTCGAGTAGAGAAAAACACAGACATGAATGCAATCCAACATGCAACTTAACCAATGATCCAAACAACATATTAAGCTCTCAAAATCATCTCTTAACAAGAATTTTATGCACATGGATCCCCAAAAACACACACACACACACACACACACACACACACACACACTAAGCAAGTCTAACCAATTTTATGTTTCAAAAATAAGTTAAGACAATTTAGTGAGCATACATTAGCACATGTAAAACCTTATGATGACCATATCACATTATACCTGCACATGTATCAAGAGTAGCAAAGAATATTGCGTGTTGTGTGTGAAAAACATCGCAAGATTGCATAAGTGTATGCATGTTATGATGATTTGAGATATGAGAAAATCGCTTTAACTCACACACAATCATAACTGTTTGATGGGGACTATCACCTTCGAGGTATATCCTATAACTCTCACATCTCCTAGAATACATGCTTACAATCATATTTAAAAATATTTTTGATCTTTTTGCTTTTTATTTTCTTTGCATATTTTTCTTTTTATTTAGCATATCATGCATGGGCATATTAGAGAGAGAAAAGAAATACCCATTGATATTTGACATTGCAATTTTGCTATGTCGAAGCACACAAATGTCATTGACATTGCACTTTTGCTATGCCGAAACATACAGGTGTCTTATTATGATTAGCAGGCAACAATGGTGAGATGGTTATTTATGCATTTCTCTTAGGATTTTTTAGTCCTATCCATTAAAAAGAGTGATACGAGCGTTAAGTACAAGAGATAACTTAATTTTACTCATCACAAATAGAAGCCACAAAACTCACTTGCTTAGTTGTGCATAGAGATGCTCATCTAAGCTACAAAAGATACAAATTTTAGAAAACTTTGTTTCAATGGCCATCCAAGGTACATAAGTACCAAAGTACACAAAACACACACTGTTTTTGTATTATTCTAATTTTTCAAATTTTTTTTTTAAATTTTATATCAAAAACAAAATAAACAAAATTGAAACCAAACAAACAAAAACATGTTAAACAAAGCAAAGCATAGAACTAGATAGACTCAAAATAAAAGCAAAACACACAAGTAATGTAACAAACAAAAACAAGAAGATAGAAGAAAGTGATATAATCACTTAGAGTCCTTTTTCTTCCACACTTGGAAGAACCTTTCCTTTGATTAAACCCTTGAACCGGCGGTGAGGGGGAAGAATTGAAACCATTCAAATTCGAAAGGAACATGAGGGCTTTGAGAAGATCTCCAAGCGGAGCAAGAGAGGATTGAAGTTGATTCTGGCTTCTAGATGCTATCATGTCGTTGCTCTGTTGAGTGGCTAACCACTTATAGCAATTTGGTCGAGTATGACTGGCAACTCCACAATGATGACAGAGATGCTACTTCTTTTGTTTAGGCTTTTGAGAGTTAGCCTTCTTAGCCCTAGGGTTTTTAACATCTTTCTTATCTTGTTTAGGAGGTGCTCCTAAGATAAATTTACATTTGTCTAAGTTCTCACTAGCTAATTCAATTTTAACATCATTGTTCTCAATTTCAACATTATTAGCAGGAGGAACAAAAACAGTAGTACTAGTAGAAGCAATATTAGAAAAAGAAAGACCATACCCTAAACCTGTTCGATCCGAAACAGATTTCTGAATGCTGAGCATCTCATCAAGTTTTGCACTTGAAGTTCTCTCCAATTGAGCTCTGACTTGAAATAGTTTCGCTTCAAGCTTCTTGGTCTTCTTAGCCAAGAAATTGTTCTCGAATCTCAGTGCTTCGATAGTCCGATTAGCCTCATCAAACATAGTGGACAACTCTTCATGATCAAGTTCCACATCATTGAGTTTCTTGGTGGCTAGCTTATACAGTTTCTCATGCTTCTCAGAGAGCTTGTACAGTTTCTCATACGCTAAATGGATATCATCTTGATCATCCATCTTCTCACACTTAGAATCCATAAATTCTTCTTCTTCGTCCATGTCTTCAATAATCACTTTAGTAGGATTGACTGTGACAGTAAAGGCATTCAAGATTTCGTCATCCTCATTGTAAGAATTATCTTCAGGCTTAGTGTCACTCAAGATTGCAGCAAGTGCCTTGCTCTTTCTAATGCTCTTGAGATATGTAGGACACTTCTGTTTCATGTGTCCGAAACCATGACACCCAAAGCACTTAGGTCCTGTGGGAACAGTGTACTGACTGCCATCCTTTGCATCCTTTTTCCCTTTGTCTTGGCTCTTGAACTGAGAAGAATTGGATTGTCTACGGTCCTTGTCGAAGCTCCTCCTATTGGCATTTTTCATAAATTTCTTAAACTGCCTAGTAATGTAGGACTTCATTTTTTAATCTTTATCATTGGAAGACTCATCTGTGTCACTACTTTTTGCCTTCAAGGTCATGCTCTTACCTTTACCCGTCTTGCCGATCCTTGATAACCCTAGCTCATAGGTCTGCAAGTTTCCAACCAACTCAGTTAAAGGAATCTTGCCAATATCCTTTGATTCCACGATCGCCATAATCTTGGCATGGAATCTCTCGGGTAGAGATTTGAGCACTTTCCTTATAATCTTGGGTTTAGGAATGGTTTCCTCAAGATTGAAGGCTGAGTTCACTATGTCCTTGAGCTTGGCATAAAACTCATCAAACGACTCATCCTCCTCCATCTTTATCTCTTCAAAGCTTGTAGTGAACCTCTGAAACTTTGAGTCCTTGATAGCCTTTGTACCCTCATAGGTTATCTGGAGGATGGTCCATGCTTCCTTAGCAGTTTCGATGGAGGATATCTTCTTAAACTCCTTATTGGTGACTGCGCTAAATAAGGCATTCAACGCTCTGCTATTGAAGTTTACTGTCTTGATCTTGGCTTCATCCCAATCGGCTGGTGCTTCTTTTGGCTTGGTCCAGCCAATCTCTACAGCTTGCCACACCTTCTCATCTAAAGACTACAAGAAAGCTCTCATGCGTACTTTCCAGTATGCATAGTTAGTGCTATCAAATAAAGGAGGTATAATTAACGACTGTCATCTATCCATGAAAAATAGGGGTCAATGAATCAACATAACAAAGATTAAAACCTAATTAAAGTATGCCTACTCTGATACCACTTGATAGGCTAAAAACGTATTGACCCCTTGTGATTAAATTAATTGATTAATTAGCCAAGTTATTAATTAATCAAATTAACATGCAAACGCGTGGTAGCACAAACAAATCACCAATAAACTAATTATGCAGTAGAAAATAAATGACACGGTGATTTGTTTACGAATGGGGAAAACCTGAAGACAAAAATCCCACCGGATGATTTTCAGGTTACCACTCCCGAAATTCCACTATTATCACAACAAATGGTTACAGGTAAAGGAATCCCAAGTACCTTACCAATCTATAGTTGAACTCTTACCCCAATATCTAATTAGACTTGTTCTGTAGTGACAATTTCTCCTTTTGATGCACAGCTCCCAAGTACGTGACTAACCAATGTGTGGATCCTAGTACGCGACTTCAATCACTAACTAGAAAGAGTTGTTGGCTGCAAAGTTCTTCAGTTCATTCACGATGAAGATCAAGAAGATGCTTGGTCACAAAACCCAAAGGTGCACATACACAGCAACTTCTTCAGAAGAGATGAACTAGGGCGAAACTTTATCTCCAGTCACAAATTGCTTGAACAGACTTTGCTCAATGATTGTGCAAGTTATGTATATTTTGACGGCCCTTAAAACAATCCTTTTATATGTCTAGGGTTTGGAGAAAAGAAGGCCCAAACACATAAAAACGGATCCCAAAAAATTAGATCAAAAATTCTGATTTTGTAAACCTCGACAGATAGAGGCTGTCGAGTAGGTGTTGAGAACACGGGCTTGAGTAGCTTTCTAAACCTCAACACATGTTAGCTGTCAAGCTTTAGTAACCTTGCACTTTTAGCTTGTTTTCTTGGACAGACTGAAGGCTTCAAGACTTGATCTTGAAACATGGTTTCTTAAAGTATTTCAACACATCCTAGATTTACCCAATTACAAGTAAAATGCATTTTGTCAAATGATTAGCCAATTACATAAAAGAATAACATATGTTCTTAACAAGTGAACCACATATGTCCTAACAAGAATGCTAATATCTTCTCAATTGCTTATGCTATCGTTGAAATTGAGAATAAAAGCTCTTGGACCTAGTTTCTACAATGTCTATTGGATGACATCGGACATGTGGATGAGAGTGGATGGGTCTTTATCTCAGACCGACAAAAGGCAAGAAACAATTAATATGCATGTGAATTATTTATTTATTTTTTAAAAATATCATGATCTATAACCTGAATATGAATTACTAATGTATATTTGTGTATTTTTTATGGAAGGGGTTAGTAGAGGCCTTTAAGGATTTAATGCTTAATGCAGAGCACAGATTTTGTGTTAGGCATTTACATGCAAATTTCAAGAAGGATTTTCCTGGGAAGGTACTCAAAGATGCAATGTGGAGTGCTGCTAAGGCAGCAACAAAGAATTCTTTTGACTTCCACATGGATGAGTTGAAGAAGCTAGATGTGAAGGCATATGAGTGGCTTGTGAAGTTGGATGTGAGAACATGGAGTAGGCATGCTTTTAATCCAAGAAGCAAGAGTGACACTTTAGTAAACAATATACCAGAGTCTTTCTATGCTTGGATTTTGGGGGCTAGGGATAAACTAGTGTTGACAATGATGGAGATCATAAGAGTGATGTTGATGATGGAGATCATAAGAGTGATGTTGATACAAAGGTTGCAAACCAAAGGAGATCATATGAGAAGGTATGAAGGGAGGGTTTGTCCAAGAATCTATAAGAAGCTTGAGAGGATAAAAAGCAAGGTTGGACATTGCATTTCTCGTTGGAATAGAGAGTCCAAATATGAGATGCAGTATATTTATGGTGGAAGATATGTAGTGGACTTGTGGTTGTGGGAGATGGGGATTGAGTGGAATCCCGTGTTTTCATGTTGCTGCTACAATAATTGAGCATGGAGAGCAACTTGAGACTTATGTAGCCATTACTTACACTAAGGAGACATTCCTAAGTTGTTACCAATGGATGGTAAACCCACTTGCAAGCCAGGAACAGTGGCCAAAAACACCCTATGACCCAATTAAGCCCCCAAAATTTACAAAGAAAGTAAGCAAGCGTAAGAAGGTAAGAAGGAGGGAGGCAGGAGAACCTATTAATGCATTTAGGGTGAGCAAGAAAGGAACCGCCATGAAATGTGGGAATTGTTTCCAATGGAGCCATAATCAAAGAACTTGTAAAGCTCCTAATAACCCCAGCAAGAAGGCTTATAAAAAGAAAAAGAAAGGGCAATTAGGACAATCATCTACGTCTGGAGCAAAAGGGTGTAAAAATTTATCAGTAAATTTCAAGTACTACTTTGTTGAACTTTTCCAACTTTTTTGGCTTTTTATAGGGTACTTAGCAATCAAATATAGGTACTTAACAATCAAGTCAAAGTCGTACAAAGAACAACACTAGTGGAAGCAAGAAGGATAAGGGAAAGGCTATGGTCTAGTGGCAGCAAGAAGATAAATAATTTTTTAGTTCAATATTTTGTTTAGTGATACACAGCCTTCTAAAAATACTGATGGAGCCAGTATACTTTTGTTTTTCAATATTGCTGGAAATGTGTAATTATTGATTCATTGAGTGTTATTTTTTTTGCAAACAATATACTATTTGTAAACACTCATTTGATATTTCAATTTATGGCATATTGAGATCTTTTTAAGAATACTGATGGAGTCGGTATACTTTTGTTTTTCAATATTGCTGGAAAAGTGTAATTATTGATTTATTTTCTTAGAGTTATTGCATAAAGTTCAATTCATGGCAGATTGGGACACATTCATTTTTTGGTGGTAGTGTAGAGGCTGTGAGTTTGAGAATTGTTGAGAAGTATATTGATGCATTTAGAAATATTGCTAAGGAAAGCACCAAGTTGCTCCTACCTAGCAATGTCTTTGAACCTTCTAGCATGATGGCTCAAGCTCCCAACACATGCTGTCAAAACCAATTACCATGTATGGAACTATGTCATTGGAGAAGATTGTGTAAGGGCTGAGTTCCATTGTTGGGTTCAGGTGAATTTGATAGGGTTTTGTAATTCTTTGGCCACTCTTGTTGTTGTTGCTGGTTCCCCCACTCCCTCAAGCATGATTTTTGTGTTGTTTAGGCTAAAAATCAAAACCAATTACCATGATTTTTGCTGGTTCCCCTACTCCTTCAAGCATCACAAACATGATTTAGGCCCTGTTCTACAAGGAATAATATGAATTCATGCATATAAATATCAGAGTTATCATGTATCTAAACCATCTAGCTAGCGCACAAGTGGTGACATCCATAACATGATAGCCAAAAGCTCCCTTATTTTACCATCACTTTTGCATAAACTAAAATCTAATAACTTGTTCTTAATCGGATCAATAGATAACCAGACATAAATAAATCAAATGAGTTATAAACCTAAAAGCTTGTCTGTTTGATGATTCTCTTCTTTCCACTGAGTTTTAGACATTTGAGTTATTTTAGGTTTGTATTTAAAAGTCACGTGAGTTATATGTGCTTATTCTATTAGTGTTTTAACATGTGACTAACTGAAGTATTGATTTGGCAGTTGTGAATAGTTTAAGGAGTATATTGGCCAATAAGAAAGTTGAAGGGGTCTTTTGGCCAATAGTTGAAAGTTTAGGGCGTGTATAAGCATTTTTCCCTGACAAAGCTTTTAAATAAGATTTGAAGTGCTAATTACAAAATTCCTAGGAAGTGAAGAAGTACTTTAATACCTATTTAAAAGAATAAGGTGGATATTCAAATAATTGATGATTTTTGTTATCCCTTTGGAGTCAAATACTGGGTCAAATTTGGATTGCACTAAAAAGGAAAGCAAACACGCGTCTGTATTTTTTGTGTAGGTCTCGTGCACTGTTCATGGGACCCGCAAGCATTTTTTCCAGCAAAAAAAAACATTAAAACTAGGTCCCACGGTACTATTTGCACATTTAAAAATTATCTTACTATAATGTTTTCAGTTTTCAGCAATAAGCGGTATCCAAACAGACCCTAGATACTCAAGATATTAAATGTAAAATAAAAAAGAATAGAAAGGAAAGCTTTTGTTTGTAAATTAAGTTCATTAGTGTTAGCAATATAACTATAAGATCAAGAGAAATTAATGAGAAAGGATAGAAATTATACCCTTGATGCTTGAAATGGAATGAAAGATTCTTTTTTTTTTTTGGGGGGGGGGGGGGTGGAAACCCCCCCCCCCCCCTTCAAATTAGTTATTTTATTTGCATGCCCATATTTTAGAGTTTATAGTTGCCTTCCCTCAAATTTTTGGATTGGTCCAAATAGCCCAAAAAAAAACTAATAACTTAACCATTTCTTTGGACCCATGGCCCATCCATAGTCCAAATTCATCACAACAAAAAAAATCCACAAATCACCAATATCATAATTCAATAACTCGTAACCAAAAAAATCTCATAGAAAATAAAATTCCCTTACGGGGGTGACAATAATTTATATAACTTTTTAATTGATTTATAAATTATGGAAAAATCAATTACAATATTTAAATTTTTTTCAAAAGATAAGATGCAAAATTTTTTTAGAAGCCAATA
This sequence comes from Quercus suber, assembly GCF_002906115.3. NCBI lineage: Eukaryota > Viridiplantae > Streptophyta > Magnoliopsida > Fagales > Fagaceae > Quercus > Quercus suber. The sequence continues at coordinate 424,620 of NW_027069805.1, forward strand.
TTGATGATGTAGCATTGCCAACTCTTAATATTAATATCCCAATTTTTTAAAATCCTCAAACAAAGTTTTGAAAACTTCATTAGTGTGATTTTTAGTTGCATCCAAAAGTATGGGTTTATCACATTGGTGAGTTGGTCAATGTGATAAAATCAACATATTAATTCCAACTATCCAAAATTTGGAGATCCGAAGTCCTTTTCTTTTTTTATTCTTCTTCGAAAATGTTTGAATATCATATTGTAACTTTTAACTTTTATTGTTCATATTATTTCCTTTTTGACTTAAATATTTATGGTAATAAAGTGCAATTGTTTTGTCTACCATGATTTTTTTTTTTTTAATAAACCTTGTCACTTGAAATTTTTTTGGTTCATTCTCTTGCCTCTCCTAAGTTCAAATTCTGGTTCTGTTCCTAGATTTATGAGCGGGAGGACGTGTTTTCTAATAGAATGGCCTATAACTATCAGGCTAAGACTAACCCTAGGAAACTAGATCTGTGCGCGGGGTCATTCGTACTTTGTACACTTTCGACTCGTTATAGAGGTCTTTCTGATCTTTGTTTTCTGCATTCTTGTTATTGTCGAGAAGATTGTGCAGTGTACCTTCTTTTTTTCCTTTTAGATAAAAGATAGAACTTATAAGCAGTGTACTTTCTAAAGGTCTCCACTTTATGAAGTTTGGTGCATTGTACAAAATTTTATTTGGTCTAAAAGTAGGTGGTTCAGATGGGAAAAATTCTTAAAAGTTCATTTTTGTTCATTTTGTACGAAAAAATATGTAAGAGTGTTCGGTATTATTGTTTAAACAACAGTTTTTAATGTTTAACAATATTATACGTATTTTTATACATTTTTTTACTTATACATATTTTTAAAAAATAACAACGTTATTAAAAATCTCTTACCAAATGTGCCGCTAACAATTTTGAGATGATTGTGAGACTTTATTTTCGAGGATGATAACCACTTTAAAATTAGTGAAAACAAAATACAGTATTGATAGTAGAAACAACTTTATAATTAATACCGGTAATAACAATGATTGCAACCAATTTGGTATCTTGTATTTGTTCTCAACTTCAAATTCATGTCCTCTCGTAATTTCAGCCCAAAAGTGTTCCTTAGTGACCTTTAATGAGTTGATAATAAGATAGTGAGCTAAAATTATCTAAAACTTTAGAGGGGGTAAATTGCAATTTAGTATTTTTATTACTAACTTTAAATAAGATGGTGAAGTGGGACTCACTTTTCTAACCTCAAATCTTGGTTCTTGGGAGGTGCAATCTCACCCGAATTGAGAAAAGGGCTTGGGGCTAGATGTGGGCTAGTTTGTGATTTTAAGCATGGGTAATGTCATAATTTTATTATGTACAATGGAGAATAGGAAATGCTAACAAGTGTCCTTAGGATATTGATTAACAATATATTTTAAGAAAGTTTTGACATCACTTTTATTTATTTATTTATTTTTATATAAGATAGAATTTTTACTCTAGTCCAATTTAAGTATATATGTGTGTGAAACTTCCTCTTAGAAACTTGAACCCCGACCCTTATCCCCCACACCCCCACAAACACTTATACTTGTGGGATAACAAACACACTAAGGGTATGTGGTGGTTAACATCACTTTTATGAGGAATGAAAAAAACTGTTAAAACATTAATTTTTTTTTTCTTTTTCTCATAAAAATTTTCTTTAATTAGATTGTTAACCAATACTTTAAGAGCACTCATTAGCATGACCCATGAAGAATTTATATTTTAAAGGTCATTAATTAATTTCTAGTGACTGTTAAATTTAACTGCCAATCTGACATTAGGGAAAATTTTGTAATTTTTTAAATTCGGGTGGTGATTGCAATTTCTAATAGATTTGGGTGCAAATCTCTCAAACAATATAGCTAGCATTACATAGTCACATTACATAATATAAGCCATTCTAGGGTTTTATGGGCTAAACTTCTGTCTACTTCTATTTTTATGTATTTATACTAGTTGCAAACCTACATGATGGATGCAAAAATTCAAGGAGTACCATTCTATGGTACAATCGTTGTAATCTATGAAGAGAGATCAATTGATAAATCAAGACTTTGGAAAGTCTGGTATGAACAGGTTAGTGAAATCTATGAACAAAAAAATTTATTTTGAATCATTAGGTTGCATTGTAGAGATGTTCACAAAAATATATAATTATTTTGCTAGCCTCCAATGCATGTCTATGTTACTTCATGAAATGAACATTCAATGATAAAAAATTTCTAGGCTTCATTTGGTACACAACAATTGGACTTCTCACATTATGGGTGCCATCTGACCACATGATTGATGCAGATACCCTTATTTTTATTGGCAATCCTTTCCCAGTCACTGTCACAACAAAAGATTTCTTCTCACCAGATGACCTGAAAGAGAGGGCGCTAGGTTTCACACTTACATTGATATGAGAAATTAACTGTAATGACTTTTGCCTTGTATGTTGAGCCAACAGGGCCAACATTTGTTACAGTTCTGGAAAATTCAACTGTGAAACTTTTGCCAGACTCGATAAGAGCTTGCATTAATGGGTAATTGAGATCCTTTAACACCCTTACGACAGGTACCAAAAAAACTAATGTTAATGCGACAGAGCAATTTTATGTAGTCTTCTTTCAAGGCTTCATAAACCAAACCAAGCTTTATTGCTTTCATTGGATATTGATACGTCCAGCACCAAAAGCGAATTCACCTTTCTTCATATACATTTGTGGCATTCATTGGCCAAGCTGTCAAAACACGAAAACAAACCGAGTTAGAACCTTAAGATTGGAAAAGGAATGATATGGCTGAAGATGCAACCAGTGATATACCAGTGTGTTGGGAAATTGCCTCAAATTTCAATTGTGACTTGGAAAGTCAATTAGGTTTTCTAGTTGAAGAAGAAAAAATTAATTTGAGTTTTCTTGTTGTAGAAGGAAAAACTATTCCTTAGTGTGGAAGAAAGTCTATTCCTTATTAACGAGGTAATGTATTCCTAGTCCAAAATAGAATAGATTTATTGTTACAAAGGTAATGTATTTATAATCTAAGAGGAAATAGCAAAAGAGTCTTATAAATAAACAATGCTACAAAGAATTTGATGGCTTTTGGTCCAAGAGTCCTCCCTATGAGGAGAGGGAAAATAAAGTGTGAAACCAAGAGAGAGAAAAGAGATTTTCACTTGGGAGGAATGCAAAAGGAAGGAGAGAGTAAGGTACTATTGCATTCGAGAAGACACAAAGAGAGTATGTACAAAAGCAATGAAAGATGAAGCTGCACAAGAAAGAAAAAGAAGAGAGAGTAGTCAAGAGGGAGCCACTTAGAGAAAAAGGAGACAACTAAGAGAGAGTTGTGTGTGGAGAATAAAATAAAAATGAGAGAGCAAAATGTTGCCACTTTTGAAAGAGATAATTAGTGTGTGTGTGAGAGCAAAGAGAAACAAGAAAGATTTTTCTTTAACCAACATAAACAAGAATTATTGTAATTGATTTGTAATAGTGACATTATTCGGAATTTGTCTCATGGTTTTTTCCCTTCAAGGAAAAAAGATTTTTCACATAAATATTTGTTTTTAGGACATATGTGTTTCACTTGTTAAGAACATATGTCATTCGTTTATGTAATTGGCTAACTCTTTGACAAAACGCACGTTATTTGTAATTGGGTAGTTCTAGGTGTTTTTAATACTTTAAGAAATAAGGTTTCAAAATCAATTGTTGAAGTCATCAAGTCTGTTCAAGAAAACAAACTGATAGTGCAAATTCATTAAAGCTCAACAGCTGACTCGACAGCTGCATCTATCGAGCTTTAAGAAAGCTGTCTCAAGCCCGTAAGCTTGACAACTTCTCGACGCCTCCTATCTGTCGAGATTTAAGAAATTCAGAATTCTAATTTGATTTCTTGGGATCCGTGAATCTGTCTTTGGGCCTTCTTTTCTCCTAACCCTAGACATATAAAAGGATTGTTTTAAAGGCCGTCAAACAATTCACGAGTTGCACAAGCATTGAGAAAACTCTGTTGAAGCAAACTATGACTAGAGACGAAATTCTTGCCCTAGTTCATCTCCTTTGAAGAAGTTGTTCTGTATTTGCACCAAAGGGTTTTGTAACCAAGCATCTTCTTGATCTTCATCGTGTAGGATGAACTGAAGAATTTTGCAGCCAACCTCTCTTTTAGTTGGTGTTGAAGTCGCGTACTAGGATCTGCACATTGGTTAGTCACGTACTTGGGAGCCGTGCATCAAATGTAAAAACTGTCACTATAAAACAAATCCAATTGGGTATTGGGGTAAGGGTTCAACTGTAGGTTGGTAAGGTACTTGAGATTCATTTACTTGTAATCGCTTGTTGTGATAATAGTGAAATTTCGGGAGTGGTGACCTGAAAATCACCCGGTGGGGTTTTTGCCGTCAAGTTTTTCCCCATTCGTAAACAAATCACCATGTCATTTAATTTTCGCTGCATATTTAGTTAATTGGTGATTTATTTGTATTACCACGCTTTGCATGTTAAATTGATTAATTAATAACTTGGCTAATTAATTAATTGGTTTAATCACAAGGGGTCAATTCAATTTGTGGCCTATCATTTGTCTTTTGTGTGTGATTATTATTTTGGATTGTTAATATTTGTGATAATATTATTTGAGACCCAACAAGTAGTATCAGAGCTAAGGTTAGAGTAGAAGCAATGGCCAGAGAAGTAGGGAAGGCTTCAGGAATTGAAAAGTTTGATGAAATAGACTTTGGATATTGAAGGATGCAGGTTGAAGATTATCTCTATGGGAAGAAGTTGCATCTGCCTCTTTTAGGGAAGAAACCTGATACTATGATAGATGAAGAATGGAACCTCCTTGATAAATAGGTATTGGGAGTTATTCGATCAATTCTATTAAGATTAGTTGTGCACAATGCTATGAAACAAAAGACCAACAGTGGTATTAGAGCTTGGTTGATTTAGTGGATGACTCTTTGTGTGAATTAAGATGGAAGAGAAGGGATTTGTTTGATTAAGGTGGAGCTATTCTAAGAGGAAAAGATGACTACTTGATTAAGGTAGGAGTTATCCTAAGAGGAAAGAAGATAGTTAAGGACAATTGATGGAATTTGAGTCAAGGTGGAGATTGTTGGGAAATTGCCTCAAATTCCAATTGTGACTTGGAAAGTCAATTAGGTTTTCTAGTTGAAGAAGGAAAAATTAATTTGGGTTTTCTTGTTGTAGAAGGAAAGACTTTTCCTTGGTGTGGAAGGAAGTCTATTCCTTGTTAAAGAGGTAAAGTATTCCTAGTTCAAGAGGGAATAGATTCATTGTTAAAAAGGTAATGTATTCCTAGTCTAAGAGGGAATAACAAAAGAGTCTTATAAATAGACAATGCTACAAAGAATTTGATGGCTTTTGGCCCAAGGGTCCTCCCTATGAGGAGAGAGAAAATAGAGTGTAAAACCAAGAGAGAGAAATGAGATTTTTGCTTGGGAGTAATGCAAAAGGAAGTAGAGAGTAAGGTACTGCCACCTTCAAGAAGACACAAAGAGAGTATGTGCAAAAGCAAATAAAGAGAAAGCTGCACAAGAAAGAAAAAGAAGAGAGATCAATCAAAAGGGAACCGCTTAGAGAAAAAGAAGACAACCAAGAGAGAGTTATGAGTGGAGAAGAAAATAAAAATGAGAGAGTAAAGTGTTGCTGCCTTTGGAAAATATAATTAGTGTGTGTGTGAGAGCAAAGAGAAACAAGAAAGATTTTTCTTTAGCAAGCAAATAAAGAGGAAGCTGCACAAGAAAGAAAAAGAAGAGAGATCAGTTAAAAGGGAACCGCTTAGAGAAAAAGAAGACAGTCAAGAGAGAGTTATGCATAGAGAAGAAAATAAAAATGAGAGAGTAAAGTGTTGCCGCCTTTGAAAAAGATAATTAGTGTGTGTGTGTGAGAGAAAAGAGAAACAAGAAAGATTTTTCTTTAGCCGTGAGACATACACAAGAATTATTGTAATTTATTTGTAACAGTGACATTATTCAGAATTTGTCTCATGGTTTTTGACCTTCATGGAAAAAGGATTTTCCATGTTAATATTTGTCTTTTGTGTGTGATTATTATTTTGGATTGCTAATATTTGTGATAATATTATTTGAGACTCAACATAGTGGTCTTGAGAGCAGATTTAATAGCCGACAAAGACCAATTAGGGTGAAACGTTTGGAGACAAGCCATGGAGGTTCTAGACAATATATTGTATTTCAAAGACCTCTTTTCCCCAAGGATTCCATAAGGTGAAGCAATAGGGGAATATGCAGCTATAATATCTATTCCTGGAGCAGTTATATCTGGCTGCAATGTTTATCAAATATATGTAGGCATAAGAGAAGTGATATTGCTAAGCAAGGGGAACCACAGAGAGAGGAAGATATGCAGGTGATTGATCCCTAACCTTCAAAATATCTGTTGTAATGCAGTTTGGTCCAGATGAAGAGAAGGAAGCCACTATAGGAGCAGTTGTATCTTCAATAACTTCACTTTTTAGTATACTTCCTTGTGGAATTCTGAAAATCACCACCTTGGAAATTAATACCTAATTCATGTTTTTTTTTTTTTTTTTTTTTTTTTTTTTTTTTTTTTTTTTTTTAATCCCAAACCAAGAACTAAGCCATTAATCAGCATAATACAATTTTAATAAATTCGAGCAATAGTGAAATTTCATATCTAAATCATTCGTTAACAGTATGGTATTAGAAGAAAACAGATAAGAAAAATATTAGAATGCTTAATTTGTAGAATTTAAGAAAGACTGAACCACGTTATAATTTTCGGTTGTTTAAGAAGATGCAGGTAAAGGAACTACAGAGAAAGATCGGTTCTTCCTCCTATAATTATCGTGATTTCCCCAAGGGCGCCTGCTCTAAAAGGTTGTCTTTCCATTAATTGGGTCATCACACAACAATTTGTCCTTTCACCAAATTGCTATCCAAACAACCTTCAATGCAATCCCTGATAATGAACATGACCCGCAGAGTTTTAGCTTTTATTTCTTTAACAAGAACTTGAAGTTAAGGTTGCATTTGTTTTAGGTGAAAACCACTTCCAGAAATGCTTTTTTGTAATTTTGGGTGTTTGGCTGCGCATGGAAAATCAATTTTCCGAAAATCCTTTTCAGTTGACCGTGAGTTAAGGGTGAAATGAATTTCCCTTTTTATTTTCACTTCAAATAATGTTTTTCGGAAAACAGAGAGACAGAGAGCACTAAGAGAGAGAGAAAGAGAGAGAGAGAGAGAGCACGAGAGGAAGAAGAGGAGCCTAGATTACGTTGGAGACGTCGCCGGCGAATCCCGAGCACTGCGCCGATCTCGCCTTCGATTGCCTCCGCTCGATCTCGCCTTTGTCGTCTGATCTCGCCACGAACCCAGAACCCATAGCCTTCACATCGGCGAGTCGCATTGGCGAACCCAGAACCTGTCGTGAGTCACACCGGCGAGTCACACCGTGTCGATCGAACCCAGTCGCACCGCATCGATCGAACCCAGTCGCCGATCGAACCCAGAACCCGATCGAACTCGGATTTGATATTTTTTTTCTTTGGTTTTGTTTTTGCTTTTGATTGCCGGAGTTTGCTATGATTTTGAAATTTTTTGTAATAATAATTTGTTTGGATGCTAAGAAAATAGCTCAGAAAATGTGAAAAATGTGTAGGAAAATAGCATTTTCATAATAGAATCAAACACATGAAAATATTTTCTACAACAATTTTCATTATGCAACCAAACACTTGAAAATATTTTCCTTTCTCGAAAATTGCATTTTTGGAAAATAGGCTATTTTCCGAAAAATATTTTACGAGAACCAAACACAGCCTAAGTCGTCTTTTTCCTGAACTTTGTTTGGAGACGCAATATCCTCTAGCTTTTTTAAATAAAAGATGGAACTTTTATTCCACTATAAATTGTATAACAATATTACAAAGCAATCAAATGCCGTAAATAAACCAGCTAATTAATACAGCCAAAGTTTACCAATCTAACATCAGAAGACAGCCGCGTACACCTCTGCATGTTGCTCAGTTGTGGCATGCAATCCCGTCTCGCCACCATTGGCAAAAAAATCAAAACCAATAGCCATTATCAAGCGAAAAAGAAAATTCCGCGCAGCGGTAAGCCCCTCCCCCTCACAGATTGACTGCCAATAAATCCCAACCAATGCAAGCTTGACAACTTAAACACTCCCAAGATGCAACTGTTTCTATCAAACAAAAAAGCGAGCTTTCTAACTGAATTGCAATCTTATTGTCAAATCAGAAAAATAAGAAAGCATACAAATAATGATTACAATGCTCTGTTATATATACTATCACCTTAGTGGGATAAGAAAACAGAATTATAACTAACAGAAAACTTAACTACCAATAAGAAAGCTACATATGGTCCTATTTACAAACTGTGGGGGCCTTTCTACATTGATGGGAATAGACCCGTTCAGCTACACTCAGGCCCGTGGATTGAGAGATCAGGGAGTTGGGATTGGCCTATTATCCCAACTGGACTATACAGCAGGCTAGCTTGTGCGCCAGCTAGGTATTCTCAATGCTCAAACAAGACAGAAAATGCTATGGCGGATTGGGTGTCTCAGCAAACACAGTGGATAGCACCGTGGAGAATAACTGATGCAGCAGACACAACAGCAAAACAAACATTATAGCAAATATGGTAAAAGTGCTATAATGGTAAAAGGCGCTATAGCAGAACAACTAACACAACAAACATAATAAAATGTCCTATAGCAAAACAACAAATACTGCAAATATAATAAAAAGTGATATAGCAGAACAACTGATATAGTAAATATAATAGAAGGTGCTATGGCAGAATTGCTAACAGCGTAAGACACTACAATAGGACATATATCAATAAAGATGCTAAACAAGTTAAAAGGAACCACGATAGGAAAGTGACAATGACTCTAGGCAAATAAGATAATGTGAGTTTGTTGTCCCAGTCCTAGGTCGAAACTACCGACAATGAAAAGTACAAGAAGGGATCCAAACTCCAACATGGACAACCTTGTTATAGGATGCTGCCATCTAAGTTGTTTGTTCTGGAGAAAGGGCCTAAATGATTATGGGTTATGACTTGTAAAGTTCCAAAGAGTGGGCTTGTCAAGAGGAGGGGAAAAAAAACGATCTATTGATGTATGCTCCTGCTTCTATTGTATTTTCGAATTCGGTATGTGCACCACTCCGCCCATAGAGTGAGGAGGCAACACTACAAAAAAACGGGGCTATCCCAGCGTTTTCAAAACCGCTGGGATAGCCCCAAAAAGCGCTGGGATAGGGTCAAAATTCCTATCCCGGCGTTTTTTTTTAACAAGCTGCCACTCCTGCAAAAGTGAACTGACCATTACTCACTACTATGATAACTTAAATGACGTAAATTAGGTCAATTCCTGTCCAAAACCATGTAACAAGTGAACCACGGTATAGGCTTGTTTTAGTTTTGATATACTTTTTTTTTTTGGATAGGTAAACAGAATACTTTTATTAAAGGGAGAAAAAAATAAAAGAGAAGTACAAGATGTTCATGATGATGAACAACAACACAACAGCAACAAAACAACAACACAACACAACACTACACAACACACCACAATACAACAACAAGACAGAAGTCAAGAAACTAAGCTAAGAGAAGGCATAAACTCAGAGAGAGAACACTCAGTAAAACCCCAGCAACAAGACCGCTCCATTAGTGTCCATTCGTTATAAACTGTTTATAATTATTTCATTCTTTTAGTGTCCATTCATTACACTTTTTTATTCATTAAACCCATTAAGAGATTTCATGTAGATAAATTTTAATATTCCTTTATTTGACAAAAAACTAGTGAGTTCTTGCTACTATAATCCTATATTAAAATTTTTTTACTTTAACAGTAGACATTACCCATCTAAGCAAGCAATGCCAAGTGCCATGCCCAAAACTTTAGCCTCTTTAATCATGCATGAAAACTCGGATCCCTTATTTCTTTGTAGAGAGTTAACATTTTGCAAGTTTCTATCGTCTTGAGTAACCTGCCTTCATAAACCAAATGAAATTAGTATGAAGAACTTTCCAAAAAAAAAAAAAAAGCACCCAAAATAAGTTTAAAAGAAAGTAAACAACATAGAGTGATTGCATTTGCACACAAGGATTCTCACCTCACTTCCTGAATTTAAGCGGCATGTATAAGTTGATAACTTAATAGTAGGAATGGATCCATCTACAGGCAGCAAAGATTACTTAAAATTAAGATATGTGGTCAAGAATAAATTATCTAAAGTTCCATCATTTGCAGATTACTGTAAATTTGTTCCCTGCAGGTCAGCCCTCTTCTAAATTTCATTTGGCCTTCTAAGAGGAGTCCAATTATCTTGAAATTACACAGGGACACACCCATATGAGTGTAGCATATATCATAAAATATTCAGCATGAGCTATGTTCTCTATAATTTATAGGAATTCCCACAAGTCAGTAAACTCAAAAATGCCCTAACAAAAATTCAATCAACTTAGAAATTACACCATTATTTCTATACTCATCCAATTGCTATGAGACCAATTTCATTACAACCATATGTGTATTAGCTTTCATAGGAAATATCCCTAGCCTCCAAATTTACAGTATACAATTTATTACATAATTTATCATGTTTGAACACTGAATCTATTAAAGTGATAGCTTCGCAACATTTTCTTGTAAAATCATAAAATGATTGCAAATAGTCTTATTATCATATGGGGGTTTTTATACACTCATTTGTTTTGTTAGAAAACACTTATAGATAGTCATTTAACCATTTATAGCAAAATGAAATACAACAAAAATCACAGCAGTAACATCAATTTGTACTCACCCTAACTTTTTGCTTACTTTCTTAATCAGCTACTCTACCTTCAACAAATCACCAACACAGCTCATTACTTTCTTAATATATATATATATATATATATATAGACTTAGAAGTTCACAATTTCCTAATTTTACAAACCCCAAATACCAATACTAAAATTTCATGAAGAAAATCATGAATTCCAAGTAAAGAGTAGCTAGAACCCTTTAATTAATATAGGAGGGCCTTTTTAATATTTAGTTTGTATTACATTATAATAGGTACTGGGCTATATTTTTAGATAAAACTGATGCAAATTTTACTGTCAATAGAAAATTAGGGTTAATTTACACCAATAAATTAGAAACAAAAAACAAAATGTAAGCTGACTTTCACTTCTATGCAGTATAAGCTGACTTTTCATGCTCAAATTAGTAGTAAGTCGAGATTAGCTTTTCCTAACACAAAGGAATTTCAAAACAGTGAGCAACAATTAAGCTTAAGGCAAGATCTTGTGAGAAAAAAAGTATACTAATCCTAGTGCCACATCTTTTGTTATGTAATAAATCTTTTACAATTTAATGTCTTTGCAAAGTAAAAGAAAAATTAGAGATAAAATATTTATTTCTTTGCTAATTTTATGTTATTTTAGTCTAGTGGTGACTTGTACGTAATAAAAATGCACAATAACAATATATGATGAATAAAATAAGTGATATATATATATATATATCATAAGTCCACACAACTTTTCCACTTAACGGGAAAAGTGTGAACTTCACCTAGCATCACTCACCTCCATTAATCCATAAATGCTTATAACATTATCCATTGCTTTGTATGTTTTAAACAGAATGACTTATGGGTTTGTAACTTAACATGCCATTTGATTAGGAAAAAAATCCATTATTCTGAGATGGAAGGACCACAAAAGTGACCTTAAAATTTTGAACAAGCAAATGAGAAAAGAGAGATTCATATTGAAAACAAAAATATAGAAGGTACTTTTTGATTTCTCCAATCAATATTAATTGTGCAACAGCATATACAAAAACAATAAACTAAAAATTATTTATAATGACAATTATTTGTACTCTAATGGGTCTAATTTACACTATTATAATTTCATGAGTGGACACTCGATATAAGTGCGTAGAATGATAAAAATAAAAGTGATGACAATGACAACAATAATACAAATAATAATATATACAAAGGTTTGATTAACAAATATCTTAGCGCATTGATTAAGGTTAAGTTTTTTTATTTAATTGTGATCAATTAGGAAATCACATAATAGGTGCAATAAAATCCACTAAATTTATCTTTAATAGGTGCATTCGAACACCTGTTAACAAAAACCTATATACAATTGAAGTAGTGATGACATCACCTTTGTTATTAATGTAAAAAAGGATTAGACTTCTCCAAGCACCACTCCATCTTTTGACGTATAGAGAGCATTTTTATTTCAGGTAGATAAATTATGATTTGTTTACCCAATATGTGGGTGTCCTTTAAAAAATGCTTAATAATTTATTTATATTAGAAGTGAAAGAACCTACAAAAGTGATTTTAGGATTTGGAGTGAGAGAGCGAGAGTAAAGGATACCAAAGGTAAAGTATGTGCCACATGTAGCGCACATGAACAAAAGCTTACATGATATTACAATAACATTAAGAACAAAGTTATGGAATTAAACACAAAAGATGAACATATATATATATATACTCATCTCTATGCTTCCTAGAGGGACAAACTTATTTGTAAGTATTAACAGGCTAAGATATATGATTGCCTTGAAAGAAATAAATTAATAAGGAAATTGTTGAATGGAGAGAAGAAAAATAATTGATCCTAGAAGTGCTAAAAAATACAGAAGCATGCGTTGAAGTTAATGATGGGGGAGGTGGGGGTTGGCAAAGTTTGAAAGCAAAATGGGGGTTGGCAAAGAATGACGTGTAAAAAAGGCTATGTTAGAAATTTCTGCAAGTAACTATGAGTACTCATTTGGTAATATAGGTGGACATAAAGATTGTTGAAATTTCCAGTTCAACATACACACAAAATTCCTTGAGCCCTTGACACCACATGGACTCATTTTGCACTTTACACCTTGCCAATAGAAGTAGCACAAGTTCTACTTGTTAATGATTGTTGTGAGCACCAAAAATTAAATAAACATAACAATTAACAGTCTGGCCAATAAGAATATACTCAAAAAAGTAAGATTAAGCAAGCAGGCTACAACATGTTGAGATGAAATAAATCACAGTAATCAAATTTTACATNAAATTCCTATCCCGGCGTTTTTTTTCCCGGCGCTTCAAACCGCTGGTTTTTGAATGTCGGATAGGGTTGCGCGGACCTGTACCAGCGCTTTTCAAAAGCGCTGGGATAGGTCCCGGCGCTTTCAAACCCTATTCCGGCGTTTTTATTTGTGTCGGGACAGCCTTTATGAAAATGTGAATATAACCTATCCCAGCGCTTTTGAAAGCGCTGGAATAGGTACTACCTATGCTAGCGTTTTCAAAAGCGCTGGGATAGGTCATGAAAACGCTGGCATAAGTCATGAATGAATAAAATTTAAAAGGCCTATACCAGCGCTTTTGAAAGCGCTGGGATAGGTCATTTAAAAAAAAAAAAATTCCAAACCCTATTCTAGCGGTTTTCAAAGCGCCGGGATAGGTCATTTTTTTTTTTTTTAAATTAATTTTTTTAGCACCTGTAATGTACCTACAATACATATTTTCCAATAGCAAATACAATACCACATTAAACCAAGAAACTAAATATATTTAATTACACCATATCAATAATTATATCCCAAATGTCTAGAATGTTATATATACACGAAATAATACATCCCAAGTGTCTAGAATGTTCCGAGGCGCACCTACACTACGATTTCACCATTGCACATTGAGTTTCAAAAATGTAAGCCACCCGCTTGCTCCCAAATAACAACCCATCACAGCATACCATATGTATTTACTTAGACAAAATATGAGAAATTGACAACAAATTGAACAACAATACGTCAACATTCACAGAACAAACAACACTCACAACATAAAATACACCACCTTTTCTCTCCATGCAAGCCACCCACTTGCTCCAAAACAACAACCCACCACAGCAGTAATGTAAACACATTATTTTACAATTTAAGGGAATTAAGAAGCAGATCTTACTCACTCTTTAGCAATCCCAGTGTTTGCCCACGGAAAGAAGAAGGTAAACTTCAAACAAGCTGCCACTCCTGCAAAAGTGAACTGACCATTACTCACTACTATGATAACTTAAATGACGTAATTAGGTCAATTCCTGTCCAAAACCATCAAATTTTACCGCAAATTCATTTACACCACGCAATTTAGCAGCCAACTCTTTCAAACTACAATGGAACTAAGATAGAATATAGGTACTATTCAATTAGCACACTGAAAGCGATTTTTCTTTGTAAAAAGAAAAACCAACATTGCTCCTAAAAGCAATTAAAAGTACATATAAAGTGCCAACCAACCGTTGTGCAAAAACGTATCTCCAAGATCACGAAAATTACAACGAACCCAATTCAAAATTGCAACTTTCCATAACATTAAAGCATAAAAATTTGAACTTTATCAGTTTAACTACTCTAAAACCAATTGAAGTAGTAAATAAATCAAATTAGCCTCAGATTCAAATCCAGACAACTAAAAATAAATAAAAGCATTAAAAAATGAAAAAAAAAAACAAAACCGTTCCTCTTTTTTTTTTAAACCCAAATTCCACGTACATAAATTATAACCCGTTTGGTTTCCGAGAAAACATATAACAATCAAGAAAATATTTTTTTATAAAAAAATTAATTTTTTTAAATTAATTGTTTTGATAAGCGTTTTTAAAAAACGCCTCTATAGGCCTCCTATTGCAGCGCTTTATAAAGCGCCAGTTTTGAGCCGCCGCAATAGGATTTCCTATACCAGCGTTTTCAAAAAGCGCTGGTACAAACTTATCTATTGTGGCGGTTTGGAAAAACGCCGGGAAAAAAAACGCTGGTACAGGCCGATTTTTTTGTAGTGCAATTTGTGCTTGGCCAAGATATGCCTGATGACTTTACTCTAGTTCTAGACACCACTACTTCAATTAGCCCTTTCCTACGCCCACATGACTTCAAATTTTGGAGTAAGCTTTTTATTGCTGTTACCATTCCCAACTCTTGGAGGGTAGGTCTTTGCATTGCCCCTATGCATGCCTATTGGCAAGCCATTATGACTTCCTTCAGTGAGGACCTATTGGGTAGCTGATGAACCTTGAGTTGCTTCTCCCTACCAAGTCCGTGATTGCCTATGCTAGGAAGCAAAGTAGGTTTGCTATATTTAAGCGGCAAGAAGAGGAGCAAGGGTGGTTCTAGTATACAGGGGAGTTCCCTTGTGGTTGGGAGAAGAAGGTCAAAGTAGTAAACCTTCCTATGCCCACAAAGAAAGGCTCGACTTCTAGGTTTGTTAAGCCTAAGCCCACCAAGAAGGGTGCAGATGTCCTTGAGGTTTATTCCGAGATAGTCCCTTATGAGGGAGGCTTTTCTCCTATTGCTAACAAAGTCCTTGAGAGCACTTCTCCTCCTTTATCCAGAACTCGTTCCACTAGGAAGTCCGCAACGACCAAGTCTAGGCCTCCAATGTCGAGGCAACCTTTGGATACCCTTCCTTATAGCAGGACTCGTGCTAGGAAGAGGAAGACATCTCCCCCGGCTTTGTCTATCGCCATTAAGAGGAGAATATGTTATCTCTAATTTCCCTATTTTTTCTTCATTTTAGTGATTTGATGTGCTTTTCTGTGGCTAACTATATACATGCATTCTTCCTATCTTTGTCAGGCCAAACATAAAGAGGACACTTTTGCTACCTGGCCTATTTCAAATATCCTCAGTAAAGTTGCTATTGTAAGTTCCATGGTCTTTATCTCCTTTAGATGACTTATTGACACGTCGGTTCCTTCTTGCGAAGGCGGGGTGCGTGGTAGTTAATCTCTCAAAAAGCAGTTTTAGACTCAAACCAACCTAAGCTTGGTAGTATGTAGTGTGTCTTAAAAAGAGTCAAAGGAGTTGTAACCTGGTTATAGGTCTAGGAACCAAAACATGACTCCTTGAAGTTCTTCCTCCCAGACAAGGTTCGGAGATAGGGTATAGGATAGGAAGAGGTTAGGCACCCCAGCCTACCTAGTCATAGTTGGCCTTCATATATCATTACTGAATAGTGGATAAATGCATGGTTTTTAAACCTGGACCATACGGTCCAACCGGGTTAACCGTGAACCTCTCACAATCACGGTTCTTTTAATCTTAAGAACCGGTCTATGCCAAAAAAGTAGGGAACCATTCAGAACCATGATCAGACCACTTCTCATGGTTCCCTTTACTTTGCCACTGCCATCTGCAAAGAAACACAACATGTCTTTATGTTTCTTCTTCTTCTCTCTTCCGTTAGTAATGTGTGTGTGACAGGGTGAGAGTATGAGAGAAAGAGAATGAGAAGAGAGAGCTAGAGATAAAGAAAGAAAAATAAAAGCAGAGAGGACAGGATATGCTGTGTGGAGGAAGAGTCTAGAAAAATAAAAACAAGATGAGAGAAGTGGGGATAGGGATGCTTGTGTGGAGGAGAAAAAGCAAGAGAAAAAAAGAAAAGAAAAGGAAAAGAAACATATGGATGCAAGGAAAGAAAGGAAAAATAATAAAAAGAATAAAAAATCATAATTAAATGTTACTACAATATTTTCATAATGTTTCACAATAAATTTTAAGTAACATATTGTTATTAGTTAATACTAGTGAGTAAAAAAATAATTTTAATAGTGGGTTCAAATTAGAACTAGTAATAACTTTTCACATAAATTTTGTTGTGAAAGTATTGCTAAAAATGTTGTAGACTTCTTCGCTGCTTCTGGAGACTTCTTCTTTGCTGCTACGTGCTTTAGTGTCAACTACTAACATATAATGCTTGCTTGCTGTCAAGCACTTTCTTCTTGGGTTTTTTTATTTATTTATTTAACTTTAACAATTTTTAAATGCGTGGACATCTTCAGATCTAGCTTTTGATTTTTTTTTTTTAAATTCATAATAAATGGTGAACAGTGACTATTCAAATGGGCTTGGGAAAAAAAATGATCGGCAGTCAAATGGGCTTGGCCATGAGCAAATAAACAAATTTGTCTCTTAACTATTTTATTGGGTTTCTTAAAATAAAAATTATTGGGTACTAAAGTGTGCTTTATCATGACTTAAAAATAATTTAGAAACTCAATAGCTATTTATGTTTTTTTAGAATTTAATAATTTTTATTTGTATTATGAAAGTTATGTTATAAAAAATACTATCTATATTTGTTTTGGACTATTTTAATTAATTTTTCTATTTTTTTTTATTAATTTAATATTTTTATATATATTATAAAAAATACTATCTATATTTGTTTTGGACTATTTTAATTAATTTTTCTATTTTTTTTTATTAATTTAATATTTTTATATATATTTAAAATAATTATTAAATTAATTATGACGCCATTATGGTTCAACCCCTGTTCGACCTTGGTTCGACCTTAAAAATCTTGAACCTCTCCTTTTTACGGTTCAATAAACGGTCATGATCTGAAAACCTTGGATAAATGTTGTCTATCTAATGAGCCTATGTGAACGCCCGTAAGCATTTAAGCCCTAGATTTTATCTATGCGCGATAGATATGGAAAATAGACATCTGAAAGGAAATCAATCATATGAAGATCAAAGGAAAGTATGAGTATAGCACAATTGATCATGTGAATATGGAAGCATGTGAACATCCAAACATGTGAACATACAATTATATGAAGATATGAGGGTACAAGCATGTAAACATGTGAATATGCAAGAGTGTGAACATCTAAGCATGTGATCAATTAAGCATGTAATCATCAAAGCATGTGAGCGTACACGCATGAGAACATGTGGATATACAAGCACGTGGGCATGAGAGAATACAAGCTTGTGAACATAGGAGCATACAAACATGTGGGCATAATAGCGTATAAGCATGTGAGAATCTAAGCACATACCTCTTACTGCCCAATCACCTTAGCATTTAAGCACGACCATCAAAGTGCGTGAGCTCATGATCGTCCAACTACATGATCACTTAAATATCTAGACATATTATCATCAAAGTGTGTGTGCCTGTGGATAAAACAAAAGGGTTAATGTTTAATGAGAATCAACAATTAAGTCTTATGAAGGAGTGACACTTAATTGGAGTGGAGTCTTCATTAAATGTTGAATGCCTTTCCTTTATACCCAACATCAATTATTAAATGTGCTCTTGCCTTTTAATGTGTTCTTTAATTAATTGACTTCTATTACCATAAATATCAAATTAGTTTGAATTTAAATATCCAAGTATTGCAGGAAGAATCTTCTAATTAAATAAGCCACTGAATGCTTTGTCCTTTCCTAATTAACCTTTAAATTCAAGTTCAACTATCTCTAATATATTAGGAAATATAATCTCTTGATTGTTAACTATTTTGGAATTAAACCCTTAAGCCTTTTAGGAAAGATTTGTAATTAATACCTCATCAATTACTTGTCTTTTCCTTAATTCACTTTTAAGTTTAAATTCGAATTAGTCATCTTTTATCATTAAAGCTCTATTGATACCCATTTGGAAAGATTTTATTCTAAAATTAGACTTTTATCCTTTAGGAAATATCTTCCAATTAATGCTTTGAGTACATTTCATGATTATCACCTTTAAGTTTTATGACCCTTGACTAACCCTAGAGAATTAATGATGATTAAAAAGGAAAGAAAACTAATTACACGATTTTAAGGTATTTTTAGTATTTTGAATATATTACGTGTGAAGCAAAAGGGAACAAAACAAGATAGAATGAATAAATTTAAAGTGGATAAAACAAATAAGGAAGGATAATAAATATGGCATTAAAAGCAAATAAAACCAAAAAGGAAAGAAATTTGGGCTTTGCCTATATTGGCGTACACCGTAAGCAAGATGTATACGCATTTCGGCGTCAAAGCAAATTCCCAAAAAAGCAACAAGGAACAAGAACCCTAATTGGCTAAGGAGTGTGTATGTAGAAAAGATGATGTGAACATGCCTAATCTCATGCGTTTGCGCCCTAAGGCAAATTCTGGGGTTTTGACAAATGTGCAACTAGATGAAGAAAATAAATAAAACAATGAACATATAATATGATATGATACAAAAACAACATATTATAGAATTAAAAATAGAAAAGCATAAAAGAAACAAAAAATCGACGAGGAGAGTGTAGATCATGGAAAAGACCCACATCTCCTCCTCGTGGCACTCACAACGATGTTGATTGACTAGTCCCTCAATTAAAATTGACTACCGCAGTTTTGTGTGTGGATTAACAACTTGGATAAAGATTCTCTTTCGGGTTTTGATGAAGAAACTTAAGACTAGTGGAAAGGTGGTTATAGGATCACAAAAAGGTTTGTATGATTAAGAAATCATGAGAAAATGATTAGTTTTCTAGTAACTAAAGATTAGAAAACTAAATCAAATACTAATAAAAACTGTACATACACTATTTGAAACTCACTAAGTATTTTTGAATGATTCTAGCAAAGCTTCCGCTATTTGTGAAAAGTTGGGATCCCTTTGGTGGAGGAAAGTGGGGGTATTTATAGGCTTAGTGGAGGCTATTTTTTTTTTTTTTTAATTTAATTGATGGGATGTATTATTCAATCCATGGGCCAAATTGATTGACCAAAAATCCTACCAAAAAGGAAAAATCCAATTTTTACACTTCTAACCAAAAAAGTGCGTACACATTAAATTAAGTGCATACATATACATATACATATACATGTATACACACTCTTTGTAAGTCTTTTTAAAATCAGCTTACAAAAGGCATGTACACACACTCAAAATAGTGCGTATGCACTTTTCATAAGTCTTCTAGAAATTGGGCTTGAAAAGGATTTGGGCTTAAAAATAGATTTTGGGCTTAGAAATTGAATTTTGGGCTCAGACTTGGTTTCTTGGATCACATTTTGAATTGAAAAAAGGGTTTGGAGGTAGATCATAGATGC
The DNA here is from genome assembly GCF_002906115.3 of Quercus suber. Taxonomy (NCBI): domain Eukaryota; kingdom Viridiplantae; phylum Streptophyta; class Magnoliopsida; order Fagales; family Fagaceae; genus Quercus; species Quercus suber. Next base: position 444,582 of record NW_027069805.1, read on the forward strand.
CGGTGTGGGATTTTAAGGGTAATGTCGTAATTTTATCTTGTAAAATGGAGAACTTAATTTTTTAAGGTCTTGACTAGCTTGTGACTATTTATTTTAACGGCCAATCTGACATTAGGGTACAATTTGCAACGGATTTTTTTTTTTATTTTTTTATTTTATAATTGGGTTTTGCAATTTGTAATAGTTTTTGAGTGTAAAGTGCAAAAATGACTATAATTTAGGGTTGATTGTACGTGGATTTGTACAATCAACCCAAATCTCTAAAACAATTTACAAAGCTAGCATAGTCACATTTCATCTCTCTACTTCTGTTTTTATATATTTATACTAGTTGCTAAACTATGTGATGGATGGAAAATTCAAGGAGTGCCATTTGACTTTACAACTGATGTAATCTATGAAGAGAAGGGATCAACTATGAAGAGGATGGTGAAATCTATGGACAAAATTATTTTAAATCATTAGTTTGCACTGTAGATGTTCACAACAATAGCTAAATATTTTGCTACCCTCCAATACATGTCTATGTTACTTCATGAAATGAACATACAATGACAAAATTTTCTAGGCTTCATGTGTACACAACAATTGGACTTCTTACATTATGGATGCCATCGGACCACACGATTGATGCAGATACCCTTGTTTTTATTGGCAATCCTTTCCCAGACACAGTCACAACAAAAGACTTCTTCTCGCCTGATGACTTGAAGGAGAGGGTGCTAGGTTTCACACTTACATTGATATGAGAGTCTGTATTGACTTTTGCCTTGTATGTTGAGCCAGCAAGGCCAACATTTGTTACAGTTCTGGGAAATTCAACAGTGAAACTGTTGCCAGATTCAACAAGAGCTTGCATTGATGGGTAATTGAGATCCTTGGGAGATCCTTTAACACCCTTGGGACAAGTACCAAAAAAACTAATTTTAATGCTACAAAGCATTTTTATGTAGTCTTCTTTCAAGGCTTCATAAACCAAACCAGGCTCTATTGCTTTCACAGGATTGATATGGCCAGCCCCAAAAGCGAATTCACCTTCTTCATATACATTTGTGGCATTCATTGGCCAAGCTGTCAAAACAAGAAAACAATCATAGTTAGAACCATAAAATTCGAAAAGAAATGATACAGCTAATGATGCGACCAGTGATGTACCAGTGGTCATGAGAGCAGATTTAATGGCCGACGGAGACCAATCAGGGTGAAATGTTTTGAGATAAGCAGCTGCACCAGCTACATGTGGACAAGACATGGAGGTCCCAGACATTACATTGTATTTCAAAGACCTCTTATCCCCAGGGGCTCCAGAAGGTGAAGCATGAGGGGAATATGCAGCTATAATATCTATTCCTGGGGCAGTTATATCTGGCTGCAATGTTTATCAAATATATGTCGGCATTAGAGAAGTGATATTGCTAAGCAAGGTGAACCACAGAGAGAAAGGAAGATATACAGGTAATTGATCCCTAACCTTCAAAATATCCGCTGTAATGTAGTTTGGTCCACGTGAAGAGAAGGAAGCAGCAATAGGAGCGGTTGTATGTTCAATAACTTCACTTTTTAGTACACTTCCTTGTGGATTTCTGAAATCACCACCTTTGAAAATTAATACCTAATTCATGTAAATTATGTTTTTTTCTTTTCTTTTCTTTTTTACGAAACCAAGAAATATGCCATTAATCAGCATGATGCAGTTTTCATATACTTAAGCAACAGTTAAATTTGATATCTAAATCGTTATTTTAACAGTAGGGTATTAGAAGAACAAAGATAACATAAATATTAGAATGCTTACTTTGTTGAATTTATGAAAGACTTAACCAGGTCATAATTTTTGGCTGTTAAAGCAGATGAAGGTAAAGGAACTACAAACGAAACATCGGCTCTTTCTTCTCCAATTAATGTGATTACCCCAAGGGCGCCTGCTCTAAAAGCTTCTCTCCTTCCAGTTGCCTCATTACACACAACAATTTTTCCTTTCACCAAATCGCTATCCAAACAATTTTCAAGGCAAAACCTGATATTGAACATGACATGCACAGTTTTTAACTTATTATTTCTTTAACAAGAACTTTAAGTTAGCAATGACCATAACAACAAAAAAATTACCGAGCCCCTTCTTCCGAACAACTACTTGAAGCATCTTTCCCATATACCAGAGGGAATTTAGTTCCATTCAATGTGAAAGAATTTACTCCATTTCCCTGATAATATAAAATGAAATTGTGTAAGAATAGAATGCACTCCAAAAAAAAAAAAAAAAAAAAATAGATGCATATATCACTTAAAAGCTATTAAAAGAATGCTTTTATTATTTTCTTTTTTATATGAAAAAAGAAGGGTTATTGTAAGTTGAATAACAATTATAGTTGTTATTTGTTTGTTATTAATAAAATGACTTCTTTTTTTTTTTTTAACCTTTACGTTAAATGAATAATGAATTTTCAAATCTCTCTCTGTGTCTCTAGCCTCAACGAATAAATTAAACAATCAGTCCATGATAAAATCGATAACAAAAACAAATGAATTCATGCTGAAAAGTAAAGCTGAGGCTGTGACTGATATTTGTTAAGCTGTGAGCCAGACAGGATATTAGATTAGACTATTCTTGTGTAAGAACGTAAAAAATACAGTTCAAAATAGAAGTTTGTGTGGCTAAAGGAAGAACATTTCTCTCTCTCTCATTTTTTTTTTTTTTTTTTTTTTTATGAGAGAGTGAGAGAGGGAGAAGGTAGTGGTGGTAGCTAATTAGCTGGCTTGTTGCTGAGTTTTGGTTGTTCTCTATTTGTTTGCAGCTCTGCTGCTTTTTGTACCGTTGATATTGTGTTTTCTCTTTCTTAAAAAAAGGATATATTTTTAACTTAAAAAAAGGGATATATTTAGAAAAAAATAATAATAATGAAGGTTTGCATTCTCTACCAATTAGGCTGCAGAACACAAGCCCATAACATCTCAACCCAATTTTATATTAAAAAAAAAAGGATTATCCAATGTAAAATTCATGATGAAACGGTTTTCACACATTTTCTAAAATCTTGGACTCCTGTTGCTTTTAGCCTTTTACGAGACTTTTGGTGATGCTTCAATATCAGGCCTTTTCAGTAGCGGTAAAATTGATTCTCAAAATAAACAAAAATAAAATTAAAATAGTAGCAGCAGGATGATAATTCTTAACCGTTTGATTAATAGAGAGAAGGAAATTATCAGTAACTGTTGGGTTATAAATTTGACCACGATTCAATTAACTAATTATTCGAGAATTGATTAATCATGCATAAGTTCGTGAAAAGCACAATCACATTGCTAAAATTAAGTTACATGCATCAGAAAGTAAATTTCAAGTATATGACAATATGGTGATGATAGGCAGAACCCTAACAGTCAGTTTAAAGCCAACCACCAACTTGAATAATTCCCTATGAAAATTACATGAATCCTGACAAATTTTCATGATAATCACAACATTATCTTTGAAGGCGGATATTAAGAACTTGTTTGGTACATGTATTTAAATAACAGTTTTTAATTTTTTTTAAAAATACATATAAGTGAAAAAGTGTAAAAATATATGTAATATTATTTAAAAATTAAAAATATATGTTTAAACACATGTATCAAACTGTCTAATTTGTTAAAAATTGACAAAACTAATAAATTCAAAATTGAATTTGGAAAAACTAACCCGATTAACTTTAACGAGTTAGTGGCTCTGAATCATCATATAATTGAGTATGAGAAGATTGATTGTGATGTTAGTGACTTAGTAATAGTAAGTTCGTACTTGAGCTTGGGTCACCTACCCTATTCTCAAAGTTGACTCATTTATTATTTCATTATATTTATACACTTATATAAGCTATTTACAATGGGTAGTCCAAGTTTGACCCGTTTTGGATAATGATCAGTCATGTCTACCTGGCATGATCTGGTTTCCATAAGTTTGAAAGAGGAAAAAAAAACATATAACCTAGTACAATATTTTTCTGGTGGAGCAGATTCCATGAATTAAAAACATCCACCAATCACCATACTCTTCAAAAATAAATAAATAAATTCCACCATACTGCTTGATTCTGATTGCCCTTTAATAGAAAGATATATTTTTAAAACCTAATCATTTAGTAGTCGGTAGGATGGGCCACAGGAAATAGGAGTCGATTAATATTACATTTCATAATAACTATAATTATAATAATGTTTTGTTTCCTTCTTGCTTTAAAGTGATTCATATCATTATTTTAAATTAGAGGAAACATTATTAATTTCCCATATTAAATATGGGAAAATATTTTTTAGTTCATTTTCCTGATTGCTTATGCAGTTAAAAATGAGTTTTTTTTTTTTAATTATTATTTAAAATAATGCTATGGCATTGAGGCATTGAACTATTAAAGCTCTTAGCTCTTGACAATGATTATCAATTATGCTAAATAGAACTCACGCTTTTGTTTTTAAGTTATTAACTATTATACAAATCAATGGAGTTGGTAAAGAAAAACAAAATCAATCATATTACAGAATATGTCTCTTTAGAGTTTCAAACAATGCCCCTTTTCCAATTATAGAGAACAAAATATTTTTTATTCTAAAGCCAGACCTTAGGAATAAAAAAAAAAGAACCATGAATTAAAGATTTATATATATATATATATATAAAACGCTGAATTAAAGTGGTCATTCTTAATAATAGTTACTAGTATTACATTGCATCATCATCAACCATCTATAATTGATGTCCTTTTTCTTTTTGATTTTTTATTGTGACATGGCCTAAACAGGGACCAAATATAATGTAATTTCAACTTGCTGGCAATTTGGTATTCGCTCCATGAATCAAGATGAATACAGCTGTAGTGCGCCTTTGTACAGTTGTTTTTGTTTTTGTTTGATAATTATATAGTTAAAGATGATGAGATTTCAATATTCAATATTTTGAAAACACTATAAAGTATTAACTATCAATCACAAGTGGCACGAACTCATCACCAACGCTTTTACGACAAAGGAACTCTCACAGTCACCACTCACCACCTTCTGAAAAGATCCCACTAGTTCCCATGGTACTAGAAAAAAAAATCACCCACATTTTAAATTTATTAATGAAATATATCATATATGGGAGTATGGGACAAAACAAGATGAGAATTAGACTCATGTTGAATTTGTTGGAAATTAATACACAACTATAATTGATTTGTATGAACTATATATGTGTTGTGCTTTATAGAGCTTATTTGTGTTTAGTTCAAATTATGACCCGATTCGAAATAATATTATTATGATTTTTAAATTGGAGATTTTTTGAAGCTTAGTCTATGGAGGAGTGGAAGCTTAGCCTATTTTGTGTTGGGCTTTGGGAAGCCTAGTTGTGCTTACCGAACCACGTAAATATTATCTTGTGCATGTGATTGTTTTTCTTTATCGTGTGTTTTCTTTATTTTTTGTTTCTCACAGGTTGGAAATTTCGGGTTAATTTCCTTCATTTTGTAGCTCATTGTGAATACTGAATGCAATATAGAAAAACTGTTGTTTTGAATATTATGGTTTTTTTTATTGTTTTTTTGTGAGAAAAATGTACTGCCACATCTTGTACTTTTCCTTAAGAATAGTGAAATCTTTTCAACTCCGTGAACATAGGTAAATTGTTGAACCACATAAATACTGTCTTGTGTAATTATTTTCTTTTGTACATATTTTTCTCTATTCTTTTGTATCTCACAGATTTAAGAATTTCGTGTATATTCCCTTCGCTATGAAGTTATAACTACGACATTTATCATTTTTTTTTTCTCTTTTGTTACAATAATAGTTGAGGATATGAGAATTTGAACCTTATATATTTCTGTTAGAAATATAATTTAGGAGCCTCCTGTTAGCTACAAAACTCTTAACAACATTTATCAATTTAATATGTGCTTGGGAGGTGAGAAAATGTGATAAAGTAGTAAAAAATATATTTTTCATAGCATTATCAAGAACACAACCAAATAATTGAAAATATTTTACATTTAGAAAATATTTCCAGTACAAACCAAACGCGGCCTTATAATGCAAGATGATTGAGGTACTTGATCGGTTGGAAATACGCATGGTTTTCGTCCCATAATACCAATAATGCAGTCCTAACCACTCATTGATTGGACTTCGCTTGGTGGTCCAAATTAAGAGTTGGGCAGGAGACGTTTTCTCATACAGTATTAGGTGACATCAGGTTGTCACACACAGAAAGACAGAATTTGGTAATAGGTCAAATTCGGGACATGGGTTATCAAAGTCCAGCCTACAAAAATTCGGGACATGGGTTAAATTGACCTCACAAGTCACAAGCCTATATCCAAATAAGTTGAAGTTTTTGAACCAAGTTATACCAACACCCATTACGCGTCACATTTGTTTTTTATTATTAGAAAGGGCTTCCATAATGACTCATTGAGGTGGTGGGTGATTCTTCAAAATCGAATATTAGAACACATAATTCATACCAAAAGTTTTAAGATTGAAACTTTTATTTTGTGTATTAATTACCTTTTCCAACATTAGAGTTGGAAATTTTGTTTTCCGCACCACTGAGTACTTTTCTATTAACATGACAATAATCTTAAGGAGTTGGTTAAGTAGTTCTTAAGATCTCATAATATTCATAAGATTTTGAGTTCGAAATTTCTTACCAACATCTTAAGGCCACCCTCAATAGATTTCTCCCTGTAATAACCCAGTATGTGTGGAAGGAATGATCTGTATGCACATGAAGCAATAGTTAGATATTCGAAGAATGTGTGAATACCCTTATTTATAATATATATATAAAAAAACATATTTAATTTCTTCTATTAAAAAAAAATTAACTTCTTAATACTGAATATTGACTTCATGGGCACTTGTGATATCCGTTTTGGTTATGTACTTAGCTGGAAAAAAAAATGGAGCATGTGCGCCCTATTGTGTATTTGTCACTGGTAATATGAATTTAAAAAATTAAGGTTAAGATAATTCTATTTTAAAATTCTTAAAATCTATTAATTTTTAAGGTTGAAGTGTTGAAATTGAACATTGTGCTTTAAATTGGGTTTGGCTTTTTTTTATTACTTTTTTAACTGGATATGTCATTTTGTTTTAAATATACAATGACAAATGGTAGTGAATTTTAATCTTCACATTTTATTTAATTAGTAAGTTATGTGACAATCTCTCATTAAAACAAAAGGAAATTCATTTTTAAAAAGTATTAGAGATAAGCCAAACCCCTTTAAATTAGCTTGAATTTTTTTGGTTTTTTTTTTTGGATTATTTTTAAAAGTACTGGATTTGTTGACTTTATTAATTAATTGAGCAGTCTAAGTTACATTCCCATATACCATATTGTTTTCTACACATTGTTTTTTTAATGGCCAGAAAGAAAAACTTAATTTGTCCGTAATAGTATAGCTTTTCCTAATGGGATGGAGTTTAAATTTACTCTGACACTCTGCCTTTCTAATCATACATTGTTTTATCTTCAAGATTCCGATATTTTTATAGCTGTCCTGTAAAACAATTTATGAGGGCGTTTGGACTCAGCTTTCAGCTGAGTCCACGTTTTGCGTTTTCCCTCTTTTTTTTTTTTTTTTTCCCCCGGCAAGTGAACAGTAAAATCACATGATTTTAATATACAGGAGACAAAAAATACTGTTTATGCATTATTTAGCACTATTTACACACTAAAAAATATTAAAAATGGGTCTCACTGTGCTATTTACATATTTAAAAATTATTTTGCTACAGTATTTTCAATTTTCAGTTTTCAATTTTCAATTTCAGCAACAATAAGTTCAATCCAAACGATCCTATAGCCACTTGGAATATTTGAAAACACCATCCAGGAAGCAATACAAAACAAAAGTGCCTACTCTAGATGATTCCAATTGCTTTTCCTTACCAGATACTCCCTCACTACTCACTTTGCTTTTTAATTACTCTTCCGCGTACAAACTACATATATGTTATAATTAAGAATGTCCTATCCTAGCTAGCTTGCATGCACCTACATTTTATTTATTTATTTTATTAATTCTTGCTGCTTAGCCCATCACATATTTTTGCTACAAATAGAAGCATCCTTAGCTCACTTCAACTCACTAAATCTTCAGGTTTTCAATATCTCATTTTCAACTAGCTTTGAAACGAAAGTATCAAGCTCTAGCTTCAAGTCATCAGCCATGGCCATCTCAAAGGCTTTAATTGCGTCTATTCTCATTTCCATTCTCGTTTTCCATCTCGTTGAAGCTGATCAATTGGTAAATTTTTATCAATCATCTAAGACCTCATATAGTCTCTTTCCTCTAGCTTCCCATTGTTTTCTAAAATAAACGAGCATATGAAGCCTATCACTTAATTTCTAACACGATAATATATTGTTGAGTTATGCAGGTGAACACAGATGCAACAAAGGGTTCTCCCAGTAAAAAAATAGGTGAGTTTTATCTTGTTCCATCTCTATATATGTTGCATATATGATACTGTTTGATTGAACTAATAATCATAGTTGGCTAATTAAAGTTTTGAATTATATGTTATACTTTTACAGATTGTGGAGCAGCATGTAGTGCAAGGTGTCAGTTATCGTCTAGGCCAAACCTGTGCAAGAGGGCATGCGGGACTTGCTGTGCTCGCTGCAGCTGCGTTCCTCCAGGCACTTCCGGCAACCGTGATGTATGCCCCTGCTACGCTACCATGACCACTCATGGTGGTCAACTCAAGTGCCCTTGAAAATATATATCACATCAGCGTTGCTTGGTTGTGACTCGTAAGTGAAAAATGGATGAGTGGTGGCTTTGAAAATAAAGTTGTGTACTAAATAGATGCATATCACTTTGTAAACACAATCATAGTTGTTATTTATTATTAATAGAATGGGTGTTATTTTATTTTACCTTTACGTTATATGAATAATGATGTTTGAACACAAACACTCTGCATTTGGTAACTTTGGTGTTGGGGAAACAGTTCTAGAAGCCTGAACGAATGAATAAGCAATCAGTCCATGATAAAAATAAAATCGATACAAAAAGATATGAATTCCCTTTTTCTATTCCTGTTGCTGAGCTTTGGCTGTTCTCTTTTTGTTAATTTGCAGCCCTGCTGCCTTTTTTTTTTTTTTTTTTTTTTTTAATATTGTTGATGTTGTGTTTTCTCTATCTTAAAAAAAAAAAAATGGATATATTTTGAAAAAAATAATGAAAGGTCAAATGGGTCATCCAATTGTCCTAAGCTAGACGCCAATATTAGCAATAGGAAGGCTAAATGCCAAAATGAAAGCTGCTTTTACCATTTAAGCCCAAAAACCCACTCCATCAGGCGTTGTAAAATGCAAGTATTGTAAAAAAAAAAATACAATTCTGCTACAGTGCGATTCTACATTTAGAATCACACTGTAGCTGAATGGTAAAAACAAAAAATATATTTTAATCAGTTTGGTCTTCTCTCTCCTCTATCTGTAGATTATAATCTTTCTTTCTTTCTGCTTTCTCTTCTTCCTGCACTCTTCTTCAACGGCCTGGAGGCAACAGCGTGGAGGTCCGTTGGTTGTGATTTTTCCGATGGGTTGGGGGATTTGTTTCGATGGGTTTGACGGTGGGTTTCAGTGTTTGCCGGGTTTGTTTGATAGTGGGTTTCAGTGAAGATGATGATGATGATGATGATGACGGGTTTGGGATGAATAGAGATGGCAACGGGCGACGGCGACAACGATGGGTTTGGAATGAACAGATGGGTTTGGGTTTGGGTTTGGGTTTGGTGAGAACAGATAGGTTTGATTTTGGATTTTGAATTTTGATTTGGCTGGATTTTGCTATGGATTTTTCTCAGCAAAGGTGGGGTGGTCTGATTGAGAAGCTGGACGGTGGTGGTGGATGGTGGCTGTGGGTTTGTTGGTGGTGGCTGTGCTGTGTTGGCGTTGGATTGTGTTTTTTTTTTTTTTTTTTTTAGCTACTGGGGTTTGTGGTATTGGCTGGTGGGCCGACGGTGGGTGTCTGTGGCTCCGTTGGAGTGGGTTTTGGGTCTGGCGGCGTGGGTTTGCTGCCTGGTTTTTTTTTTGGTGTTGACGGTAAATTATTGGTTGCTGGTGGTGGCGGTGTTGGTGGTGGTGGTGCCAGGTGTGGGTAGTGCGGTGATGGTGGTGACTATGGTTGTTGAACATAAATAAAGAGAGAGAAAGAATAAATAATGTGTTGTAGTGTAAATGATGGTAATTGTGGGATATATTATTTTATTGTGTAGAAATATTATTTTAATGAGTAGAATAGGAAAATAGAAGTTGGGATGCTGAGTGTATTGTAAAATGGTATGGTATAATTGATAAAGTAGATTTTTGAGATGGTAAAATAAGATGAGATATAAAATCTGGATGTGGATGCTCTTAGCATTGGGGAATGCTAATGCCAAATCTAAGAAAAATTTGGAATTTTAAGTCCCAAAACTATCTGCATTGAGGAATGCTAAACAGTAGTATTGCAAATTTTTTTTCAATACTGCTACAATGCAATTCTAAACATAGAATTGCACTGTAGCAAGTATTGTAAAAAAATAATAATATTTTATATGTAGAGAGAGGAGAGAGATGGGAGAGAAAAGATATAATTTTGAGATATATTATTTTATTATGTAGATATATTATTTTAATGAGTAAAAGAGGGAATTAAAAATTTGGGATGTGGAGGTATTGTAAAATGGTATGCTATAATGATAAAGTGGCTTTTTAGAATTGTAAAATAGAGTAGCATTGGAATTTTCCAATGCTAATGCTCTTAAAGAAGTTAGAACTTCGACTCAACTCTTCCTTAATTGGGGGGAAAAGCATTGGAGATAAGGAAATTGTGGATAATTTTTGTTCATGCAAATTTAGTTAAAAATAGAGAGAAAATCAATATAGAAATTTTTTACTTGATTTGGCAACGCCTCTACATTTACGAGAACAACATATATATATATATATATATATAATGTCGTCTACTTTATCAAAACCTATAATTCCATATTTAATTTTAGGAGAATTGATAATGATGACATTAGAGTAGGTGGCCGGGAGTGTGAATCCTATCTTTTATATACCTACCTCTTATTCAATGTCAAAAATCTCACTTCTTTTGCATTATTTACTAATAGAAAATTTAGGCCGTCACATGAGTGAGTGTTAAAATAATTGTTAAATGATTGAAATCTTCATTTTCTTATTAGTTAAAAATTTTTGAGACTCTTCTCAAAAAAAAAAAAAATTGAGACAATTTTTAATTATAATGGTATTTGAGTAGGTAATCATGAATTAGTATCTTTGCTTTATTTTATTTCCTATTTAAAAAGTTAAAAATCTCACATTAGATATATTAAGGAGAGTTTAAACCCATACATGATATAGAATTAGAATTATTCAGCAAAAAAAAAAAAGAATAATTGTTAGAAAATTAAATTCACTATTTTTTTTTTTTGGCAAAATCATTTTCTCGAGATATGAAGAGCTACAGAATCATATATAGATATTGAAGATATTGGTCTCAAGTCAATACAACGGGTAAGGCCAAAATGGCCAAATACCACTATTTACTGAAATATATATTAATCTATTACTGTTTTGAAAATATGTAGGGATCTATCACTTTTTGAGTACTTGAGTTTGGAAAACTCAAGTTTTCCATGGTACTCAAGTTTCATGAACTCGAATTCTTTGAAAAAATAGCTATCAAATTTGCCGAAAATTTTTTAATGGAACTTGAGTTCATAAAACTCGAGTACCATGAAAAACTTGAGTTCTCCAAACTCAAATACCCAAAAAGTGATCAATTTTTACATATTTTTGAAATAGTAATAGATTGATATATATTTCGATAAACAGTACTATTATGCCATTTTGGCCTGAGTAAACTATTCTCCAATAATGAGGCCGGCAGAATCCCAAGCCCATAACATCTCAGCCCAATTTCTTTAACAAAAAGGAAAAAAAAGAATGAAAAAGATTATACAATGTAAAGTTTAGGAAAAAATACCATAACACACCTTGAACTTTGGGATTGCTGTCATGACACCCATAAACTTTTATTTCAACCAATTTAATATTTAAACTTCACAACTCACCCAAATCACTACATCCGTTAGTCTCCAGTTAATAAAGTCTTAAAATCCTATTGCTTTTAGCCTTTTACGAGACTTCGATTCTCCAATGTCAGGTCCTTTAAGTAGCAGTAAAATTGATTCTCAAAATAAACAAAAATAAAATAAAAATAGTAGCTGTCAAACTAAACAATATGGACAAGATGATATTTATCGGCCGTTTGATAAATAGGGGGAAGGAAATAGACAAAACTTAGTTACAATATTTTAATTTCTGCTCCTTAAGTTTTTATTTTAAATTTTTGCCACCTGTTTAATTTCCTAACAGAGCTAACCATCGTTAACTTTCTTTCTTTCTTTTTTATTTCCTTGGATGTGTTAACAGATGTTTGTTTCTCAAAAAAATAAATTGCCAACCATCTTGTTCCACCATTAGCTTAGAAGGAGACCCAAATCTCAGGTATCCAAATCCTTACCTAAGGCACACAAATCTCAGGTACACAAACCGTAAGTACACAAAATGGGTTTGGCATCCTTACGAGTTATGAGGTGTAAAATCCAATTCTCACATTCTTCAAAATCTGCAAAATCCTCCTCTTTTATTTCTACCACTATGTCATCGTTAACAACATTTTTGTTCTTATTTGTTCTCAACAAAAATTATATAAGGCCAACCCATTGTGTTTGCTACCACCATCCCTACCTTTAATCTTATTATTATGCCACAAAGACAGAGACATCAAACTCAAAGGGTACATAAAGGAAAACCTTAAAAATGGCACTGTAAATTGCTGAGGCTTTGCGCTCACCTGAGACGGCGTGTTAGGAACCCCGCCACTTGTAGAGATCATCGTCGAACCCAGCCTATGATGATGAGAAGTGGAGGGTTTAGTAATTTATTTGTTTCATATGTTTCTCATTGGTGTCATCTTCTAAAATGGTTTTTGTTTTTTTAACGCATCCAAGGAAAAAAGAAAGAAAGAAAGAAAAAAAGAAGAAGTTAACGGTGGTTAGCTCTGTTAGTAAATTAGACAGGTAGCTAAAATCTAAAAAGAGAAGGTAAGGAATAGGAGTTAAGGTATTTTATCTAAGTTTTGCTTGAAAGAAATTATTAATAACTGTTAGGTTATATATTTGACCATGATTCAATTAACTAATTCCTTGAGAGTTGATTAATTATGCAAATATCCAATTAAGGTTGTGAAAAGCACAATCACATCGCTAAAATTAAGTTACATGTAGCATAATATAACTTAAAAAGAGCTATCATCAAGAATATATGTCATAAGTTGAAACTCTCTTTAAAAAAAAAAGTAAGAAGTAAATTTCACATACACGACGATATTTATGATGACGAAAATTACATGAATCCTAAGTTACATGAATCCTAAGTTAATTAGACAGAACAATAAACATGCTTGTAATTCTCATAATAATCACAACATTATCCTTGAAGACTGATATTAATAAGTTGTTAGGAATGGACAAAGCTAATAAATTCAAAATCGAATCTGGGAAAACTAATCCGATTAACTTTGACGAGTTAGTGGCTCTGAAACATGGATTCAGATCATTGCACCTGATGCAATTATAATCTATGGCTAAGATTGAAAGTTAAAAAAAAAAAACAACTTTCAATTTCAATCATTAAATAAAATATATTAAAAAAAGGTTAAAAAGTTAAAGTTTTTTTTTTTTTTTTTTAATTTTTTTTTACTGAAGAAGGTAGTTAAAAAGTTATAGTTAAAAAGTTAAAAAAAAAATGTAAAAAAAAAAAAAAAAAATTGTAAGAGAAAGTAGATGAATTGCATCAAGTGCAATACCTATGATATTGCACCTGAATAATTCTTGAAACATCGTATAATTGAGATATGATAAGATTGATTGTGATCTTAGTGACTTAGTAATGGTAAGTTCGTACTTGAGCTTGGGTCACCTACCCTGTTCATAGAGTTGACTACTTATGGCACTAGTTAATAATCAATTTAAAGAAAGTTTTTATGGAAAAAAAAAAAAGTAATTAATATTTTGACAGTTTTTTCATTTCCCATAAAAATAGTATCAAATTTTTTTTAAAATAGATTATTAATGAGTGCCCTAAAGGTACTAGTTAACATAACCCATATTTATATACTTATATAGGCTTTTCACAATGGGTGGTCCACGTTTGACCCGTTTTGGATAATGATCAATCAAGTCTACCTGGCATGATCTGGATTGCATAAGTTTGAAAAAGAAAAAAAAAACATATAACCTAGTAGTCTAGTACAATATTTTTATTTTGCTGGTGGAAAGGCCCCCATGTATTAAAAACATCCACCCTACTCTTAAAAAAATATAATAAAAAAAATTCCACCCTACTGCTTGATTGGCTTGATTCCCATGGGCCCATCTAATGATTCCCTTTAATAGAAAGATATATTTTTCAAACCAAATTGTTGTAGTTGGTAGGATGGCCCATAGGAAATAGGAAGTATTATTACATTTCATAATAATTATAGCTATAATTATAATAATGTTTTGTTTTCTCATTGCTTTTAAGTGATTCATATAATTATTTCAAATTAGAGGAAACATTATTAATTTCGCATATTAAACATGGGAAAATATTTTTAGCTCATTTTTTAGATTGCATACATACAGACTTAAAAATGAGTTAGTTTTTTTTAATTATTACTCCCTCCATCCCAATTTTTTTGTCCTGTTTGAAAAGTCAAACTTTTTAAGAGAGAATATTATTTATTGTCTTGTCTATCTTTTAAAAATGTATAAGTTTCCAAAACTACCCTTAAAAAATTAAAAANATTTATGTTTTTAAGTTATTAACTATTATACAAATCAATGAAGTGATATTGGTAAAGAAAAATTAAATCAATCATAATGCAACACTGGAATATGTTTCCCAAGTCATTATCAAGGAGATGAATCAAATGTTAACTAGAGAATTCATGGAGTATGAAGTTATTGTTGAAGAGGATGCACAGAAGAATGCTGAAGAAGATGCATAGAAGAGTGAAAGAGGTAACACGTGTTGATTGACACACACGTATTCACTTATTGAAACAGTGCGTAGTCTCACGGTGCGTTTCATCTCATGCCAGCGAAGCAACAGTTAGTTACTGTTTTTAGAATTTTGTTATGGCACGAGTTTGAGCGGGGAACTCTGTTTTGGTTGTTAGATGATTTTTCTAGAAGATATTTATAAGTGATCCAAGTTTTCTGGATTCTTAGATTGACTATATATACTTGTATATTGTGTAAATCTTTCATATAGTGAAAATAGCAGTTTCCTCTTCCTCACAAGTCTCTCTCTCTCTCACTCACTCTTTCCTTTTGTTCTCTGTGTGTTTGTTCTGCAATCTTCAATAGTTTTCTTGTAATTCACTTGCAAAAGCTTTGCTTTTCTTCAGTTACCATAGCCTTGAAGCAGATGGCTCCGCTTAAAGCACCCGGCCGGGATGGAAAAAATTTATCGTTGTTTATATATTTTTATTGGCCGGGATGGAAAAAATTCATTGTTGTTTATATATTTTTATCTTGTCTAAATAAATAAATAAATAAATAAATATATATATATATTTCCCTTTAGCAAAAAAAAAAAAACAAAACAAAAAAAAAACATAGAACCAAAGTTGTCAAAATCGAGATTCTACGTAAGATCGTAGGAGGTAGGTGAGATCGGATCGTGGATTGTAAGATCCTACGTTGTTTGAGGAAAAAAAAATACCTTGGTATGTTAAATAATCACAAAAATTAATTATACATCCATTCATAATTTGCATCCATTTGATGTAATTATCATACATCACTACATCCCTTTGTAAGCATCATTTAAAGAGGCCAAAAACCTCAAAATGTGACACTCTATTGTGATGTTATTTTTCATTTGGGTCCAACTAATACTATTTCTCTACATTAGAATAGCAAAACTTAGTCTATTGGAATGTTATTTTTCATTTGGGTCCAACTAAACCTTCTGTTAAGTTAAAGAAGATGACAAGAAATCAAGATCGTTTGGGATCGTCAGAATCATACAATCCTACCAATCCTAAACAATTGCCAAGATTCTTGAAAGATCCAAATCGTTTTTGGCAAGTGGGATCGTAAATCTTAGGATCGTAGGATCAAGATCGGGATTTTGACAACCATGCATAGAACCCCAAATAAACACCATATCGAGGTTGAAGTGTATTTTGTAACAGATTCTCCTCTTATGTTTTTGGAACATTTATCGATTTTTCCCTTTTTTGATACAACAATAATTAGGGATATTATGAGAATTTGAACTCAATATATTTTTTATTGAAAATACTATAGGATGCTCCAGTTGAATTACAAGACTTTCGAGATTTCATAATGCAAACTAATTGCAAATTCTGAACCTCCAACTGTAGGGTGGCGGATGATAGAGGTACTTGATAAGTTGGAAGTATGTATGGTTTTCACCCCATAATACCAATAATGCAGTCCTAAACCATTCACTGATTGGATTTCGTTTGGTGGTCCAAAGAGTTGGGCAGGAGACATCTTCTCTTATAGTATTAGGTGACATTAGGTTGTCACAACAACAACAACAAAAAGAAAGAAAGAAATACTAACAAGTATCTTAGGGTTATTGGTTAACAATCTATTTAAAGAAAGTTTTGACATCACTTTTATGAAAAATGAAAAAAAAAAAAGAAATTATGAAAAAAAAAAAAAAAAGTGATAAAAATAATTAGCTACTATCATTATGAAGTAGTAGTCTATGATTTTACACATCTAAAGAAGTGGAATATATAGAGTTTACTTAAGGTATATATAAAGATTCACATTAAAAAAAAGATATGTAAAGGTTAAAAAAATGTATATTCTTTAAATAAATAAAAAGGTATTTTATTAACTTAAAAGAAAATGAAAAATCAATTAATAATAATAATAATAATAATAATAATAATAATTTAGGGGTAATTACATTTCCCTTCCTTGAGCTTTGAAGAAATGACACTCTACTCCAAACTTGAAAGGAAAAAATATTTTCACCCTTCACATTTGTTTGACCAAACTTAGTTAAATTAATATTAAAATATTGTGTACTAACCTACCTGTGCTTAAGGTAGGTTCCAAAATTATCCTTAATATTAAAATATTGTGTACTAACTTGCCTATGGGGTGGGCCTCATGGGGAGCATAAATTCCATTTGGTTAATTAGTCAACTATGTGAAATCCAATCCAAGGGGTACTGGGCATTCAAAAGCTGCTAATTTTTAACCTAGCTTTGCTTGGGAAATGGCTGCGGAGGTGGGGAATGGGCAGACTAGCGGTGAAAGGAGCAACAATGTAGTAACTTAGGCAACGTTTCAAAGTTTTAAGAAAAATAGCATCTTGAGTTTTAGAAACTTGAGATCCATATTAAAACTCGAGTCACAAAGACTCGCTTTGTGAGTGTTTTAACGGTGATTTGGACTAAAAATGCCACATAGATCTCGAGTTTTAGAAACTCGAGTTCCATGCAAAAAAAAATTTAGTGTGATCGCCCCTATAGTGGCGTTTTTAAGTCCTATAGTGACGTTTTAAAGCCTTATAGCGGCGTTTTCCTGCAAAATTTTTTCATAAGTGATCAATACCAGGTTCAGGGAGCCCTATAATGGCGTTTTTAAGCCCTATAGTGACGTTTTAAAGCCCTATAGCAGCGTTTTCCTGCAAAAAAAATTTATATCTCGATTTTTAAGCCCTATAGTGACTATTTTTAGTCTTATAGCGGCGTTTTCCTGCAATTTATGGAACTCGAGTCTTTAAAACTCGAGTTCCACGTGGATTTTTTTCCACATCAGACCCATTCACTTACAAATTGAGACTTAAAAACTCAATTTTTATCTTGGAACTCGAGTTTTAGACACTCGAGATGTTAGTTTCACACATTCTTTCAAAACTGGGCAACTAATGATATTTTTAGATATCCTTTGTTATTTGGCAAGGGTGTTCGCTGTGGAGGTACGGGTTGAAACAGAAGTCACTGTGGCAAACTGCAAAAGGTTATTGATAGAGCAAGTACAGAACTACTTGATGTCAGAGGTACTCTGGAATGGTAAAAGGTCCTTATGGGGTAGGCCCAATATCAGGAAGGGTTGGGAGAAGTTTGCTTCATACAGTCATTTTGAGGTGGGAGTTGGTTCCTAAGTTTTGTTTTGGAAATAGCAATGTGACTTTCCAAGATAGATACCCTGAGCTGTTCAGGTTTGCCAAAGACAAAGAGGTTTTGGTTTCAGACTATTTTGATTGGGTCAACGGTCAAGTATTTGGAAACCTGTCTTCATCTTAGAGGCACAAGACTGGTAGTTAGATTCTACGGCCCAATTTTTTGGATGATCTGTAAGCAATGATCGTAACCCCTACAGGTCCTGGTAGACTGGATTCCAGGTTAAAAGTAGTTATAGAGTGCTTCAAGAAAGGCCTATAAATCCTATCCAATTTCCTTGGAAATGCATATGGAAAATGCTAACCCTGCCTAGTGTTGCATTTTTGTTTGGGTGATGGCTCTTGGGAATATATAGTTGATGGATAATCTTTGAAAGAGGGCTTTTTTTTTTTAGTCTTTGAAAGAGGGATTTTATCAAGGCAGACTGGTGCTGCTTGTGCAAATCTGATGGTGAGTCAACGAGTCATCCCCTATTACATTTTCCTATTGCTTGTGACTTACGGGCTTTTTTTTTTTTGCCTAGTTCAGATCGCTTGGGTCATGCCAAGTTATGTTATGCCCATGGTTTTAAAAACAGGTATGGTCAAAGAATTGGTTTTACCTGGTTTTGACCGGTTTTATACAAGTTTTGGGAATTTTACCAAACCGGATTGGTGCCCAGTTTTCGGTTGAACTGGTCAGTCCGGTCCCATTTTTAAAACAGTGGTTGTGCTAGGGATGGCAACGGGTCGGGTTCAGGCCAGGTTTTTTCATACCCGGACCCGACCCGCGAGGCAAGACCCGTAGCCTGGACCCGACCCGTTTAGGGTACCGGGTTTTTTCCCGGGGCCCGGACCCGCCCCAGCGGGGCCCCGTGGGCCCCGTTTAGGAATTGGGCCCAAACGGGCCCAACCGAAAAAAAAAAAAATTTTGAGCCCAAATTTTAATTTAAGCCCAAATTTAAGCTCAAATTTTGCCCAGATTTAAGCCTAGATTTAAGCCCATATTTTGCCTACATTAAGCCTGCATATTCAAGCCTAAATAATTAACGTGGCCCAAATGCCAAATCAGTCCAAATCATAAGCTAAGGATACTAATCATAAATCAATAAATCACCTGTTAATTATAAATCTATAAATCAATAAATCATAACTAATATCATAATCATAATTCAATAAATCATAACTAAGATTTTAAATCAATAAATTACCTAGCTAAGATAACCATTTAATCATTAATTAACAAAATCTTAACTAAAATCACCAACTAAACATAAAAATAAAATAAATCCAACGAGTCCAAAAAATAAGTATCAAAAGTCCAACGAGTCCAAGAAATTAAAAAGTTACGAAATAAATCCCACAAGTTTAGAATAATTACAAACCAACAAATTAAGGAAACAAGTCTACGAAAATAAAAAAGTTACTAAATTAATACAAAATGTTTAATCTTCATCAATTGTAATACAACTCCCATCAATTGTGGCACAACTCCCATCATCTTCATTTGGCTCCCCATCATCAAGAATGGATTGAAATGTACTATCTCCAGATATAGTTGAAGAACCTACAACAACAATGAATTAAAAAATGGAATAAACTTCATCAAATTGTAACTAGCAAATATAAAAGCACAATTTTGATTTTATAAATAGAAATTAGACAATTGCTAACCTTTGATTTCACTCCATAACCAATTCTGAGCACACATCATTGCCTCTATAGTCTTGGGATGTAGTCTACTACGGTGTGGACTTAAAAGTCTCCCACTAGTGCTAAAGGCAGCTTTTGAAGCAACAGTTGTGACGGGAATGGCTAAAATATCTCTTGCAATCCTTTGTAAAGTAGGATACTTGAGACCATTACTTTTCCACCATGCCAAAATATCAAAGTCTTCACTCCTTTTCAACACTCCCTCATCAATGAAATGATCAAATTCCATTCTACCATTCCCATGTTTCTTTGAACTACTTGAGCTATTATTCACAAACCCATCAAACCTTGACATTGACCCAATCAACCTAAATTTTATTTGTGCCACTTGATTTGAAGTATTTGCAGGCATATGAGAACTTCCTTCATTACCTACAGGAGACTCATCCACATCTCCATACTCATCAAGCAAATCATAACAAAATTCTTAATTTTTTCAATCTCCAAATCAGAATTATCACCATAAATGTTAGGATAATAAAACTCCAATAACTTCATCTTATATCTTGGGTCTAAGATAGCAGCAAAGCCATAACAACACTAACATTAGCCCAATAAGAATTAAATTTAGCAAGCATGCTTTCTGCCATTGTACTTATCATCTCACTTGAAGACAAACTCATTCATTCAATGCAATTTTCAACTCACACACCAAAGCAAAATACATATTAGTTGTGGGGTACTTACGACCAGAGAAAAATTCAGTCACACTATGAAACAACTCTAACCTCCCACAAATATCTTTGGCTACCTCCTAATCATGATCATATGGCAAACAAGTATAAGATGTTTCACATTTAGCCAAACGCGAGAAAACATCTTTATAAATCAATGCAGTAGAAAGCATTAAGTAAGTTGAATTCCAACGAGTTTTACAATCTAAGACTAACTCTTTGAACACGCAATTGACGTGCATTTTCATCAAATTTTTGCCTCCTTTTTGGTGATCCAGTCCAATAAATCACACTATCACGAATCCTTTCAATACCATCACCAATAAGAGACAACCCATCTTGAACAATCAAATTCAAAATATGTGCGGCACACCTCATATGCAACATAGACCCACCCAACATAAGAGAACTAGTATCAAGCTTATTCAAGAGAAGTCTTATCATGGCATCATTAGTACTACAATTATCTACGGTTATTGTGGGTAACTTCCTATCAATGTTCCACTCTAAAAAACAATCAACAAGAACTTCAACAAGGACATCTTTCGTGTGTGGAGAAGGAACATAAACAAACCTAGAAAAATAATAGAAATAATTATAACATAACTAAATAAACATTCAATTTAACATAACTCAATAAACATTCTAAATGTAAAATCTTTAACATTCAATTTATAGATAAAAAAATTACCTTAAAACCCGGCTTTGCAACGTCCAAGTATGGTCAATAAAATGTGCGGTAATGACCATAAACCCTCTCTTTTTGTTACTTGAAGTCCACATATTAGTTGTAATTGCCATCCTACTTCCATTCTTGTCCGTGATCTTCAAAGCTTTCTCCCTCTCATTATCATAGATTTTAAGAATATCACTCTTCAAAGTATTTCTTGTGACAAGTTTAAATATAGGTTGAAGATCTTTCAAAAATTCCCTAAACCCAATGTGATCAACCATTGAAAGAGGATATTCATGTAAAATGACCATACGAGCAAGCTTATTCCTCACTCTAGCTTGATCAAATTGGTAATGTGGGGCCCATAGGCCTGATAGCCTCGACCCATCATATAGCAGGCCCAAGGCCCATGCCGAGGAGCACAAGCTATTTTTGAGAGAGAGGGGGATAGCCTATTTTCCTAAATTCACACCGAGGATACCTTGTCCTCGGCCTGACAAATGTGATTTTGGGGAGAGGCTAACCCCAAAATAAGCTGTCACTCTCGCATTTAATGCACTCAACTAACCCCCCTGGCCGCATTAATGGGGAGGTAACCCCTTGGCAGGATAACGTTGATTAGAGTGAGCCACTTGAGTGCCGATAAGGCCTCTGATGGGACGGACGACCAGAAGAAAAGCGAATAGACGATCAACAGATGGAAGAAGGAGATAGGAAGATGAAAACTATAAAAGAAAAGTTAGTAAAGCAAAGAGGGGGGGGGGAAAAAGGAGAGAACATTAAGGCCTCCTCGGCCACAGGCCGAGGAGCATTCCCCCATTTGTAAGGAAACACTTAGCATTTTTTATAAGAAAAGTTCGTGCATGGTGATCGACGGCTAGCACCTAAACCTGTCAACCCACTCTCTATAAATTTATTGTTTGGGTTTATTGGGCTAAAAACCCATCACTCAGGGTTAATCCAAGTTGAGTCCTTACAATTGGCGCCGTTTGTGGGGAGGATTAGGGTGCTGGCCGGCGCACCAGGTAGGTGTTCTAAGTTCTAAGTATTCGTTTTACAGTAGATTGAAAAAGATAGGTGTTCTAAGTTCTAAGTATTCGTTTTACAGTAGATTGAAAAAGATAGGTGTTCTAAGTTCTAAGTATTCGTTTTACAGTAGATTGAAAAAGATAAGTGTTCTAAGTTCTAAGTATTCGTTTTACAGTAAAAAATAATAATAATAATATAGAAGATTTGGCAGCCAAAAAAAAAAAAAAAAAAAAAAAAAAATCTGTCCTTGGACTCCCTTGACTCCCTTCTTGTTCCTCTACCTCTAAGTCCACCGTCGGGGATTTCGGACTCCTAATTGATTCAGAAGTTTGGGAGTTAGAATCAAAACAAATTATCACAAATTTATTATTACACATACTCATTAATTAATAGGCACAAATTCATAATTACACAAATTCACAAATTAAACATGATTAACAATAAATTCAAACACTTACTCATTGTTTAGTGGGCATAAAGGTGATGGTGATCCTGAAGGTGAGCTGCCAGGCGACAATGGCGAGGGTGATCGTGAAAATGGCGAAGGAGACCGCATAGTTGGCAAGGGACAACGTCCGGTTCTTAAGGGAGAGTCACTTGGTGAGGAAGAACCAGATTTGTTTGTGTCTGTGTTTGTGTCTTCCATCTCCGTTTTAGGCTCTGCATTTCCAACAAACACAAAAATGAATAATGACGACAGATTGTGAAACATTTTTATATATATAAATATATAAATATCCAACATATAATTTTTATGAAACATTTTTATAAATATCCAACAAACACATTTTTACAGATTGTGAAACATTTTTATGAATAATTAACTAGATGCATCTCAATTTCAGCATCTTAGACCAGTCACCCAAACCACATAAGTCTGAAGTTTTTAGAGGAACAACTCCACATGAGACCAATACATAAATGGAACTAGGAAAGGCTCAGGTGGGACTCAAACCACATATATTGGCAGTGGCACAAATTAGGCAAAGAAAGACATAATTGTCTAATAGAAATTTCCAGTAAGAGAGCATAAGTGATAACACAGTTCAGCTGAATGAATCATTAACTAGATGCATAATAATGTGACAAAACATCTGCACAACATAATGACGAAAATAGTGAAATGGAGAGAAACATTACAAGTGATATAAAAATTACTTGCATTTATACATGTCAACTCTTCAGGACAAAGGAGAAGTTTGATTAATCAAATTATACGCAATAACGCAAATACTCAGATTGACCAATCAAGCGAAAGTGTGAGAATATCATTTCCTCCATTTGGGCGTTTGGGCACAAAAAATTCGATCAACAAATTCACTACCTATTTTCAAGTTTTAAGTAGTGCAAACACTTCTTAGTACCACTACAGTGCTCCATTTTGCTATATAGACTGCTTTAACTAGCAAGCAACATAATAAGAATATGAAACCAATGGCAGATATTGAATGCAAGCAATAAAATAACTACCCATTTCTCTAACATTTTATGGAACAATCCCATGGCATCACATGACATGGCAGATCATTTTTTTGGTTAAATGGCAGATCATATTCACAACACTTTACTATGTCATCTCATATATAGTTTCTTATTTGTCAAAAGTCAGTAAAAGTTCAAATACATAAAAAAGTTAACACTTTTTTTGGAAAAAAAAAAAAAGAAAAAAAAGAAGAAGAAGAAGCTAGTTTATTGCTTTTTTATTAAAATAAAAAGTTGGACAAGCTAGTTTATTGCTTTTTATTGGGGCTAGAAAGCTTCTAACCATACTGACAAATGTCTAACCCAGATAAATTCACAAAACACTAGCATATGGTTAACAAATACTTTTACCCAAAAAAAAAAAACCATAACTAGAAACACGATAGGAAGAAACTTCAGAAACAATAATATCTACCACATAATGTACTTAGGGAGTCACTCTTGAAAACAGCCACATAATGTCCTCTAGTTTGTTCTCCATCAAGATTACCAAATTCAGAATGATCTTTGTTCTTTAAGAAGCAGAATAAAAGAAAGATAATAATAACAATGAGAAGCACCTGATCGGAAATAGGGATGGGACTGAGCGTCGGAGCGTCGGATCGGAGTGAGGGAGTGAGGCGAGGGACGGACTGAGCTGAGGCAAGGGAGGGAGGCGAGGGGTGGACTGAGCTGAGGCGAGGGACGGACTGAGCTGAGGTGAGGGAGGCTGAAATCAAATGAGGGAGGGAGGCGAGGGAGGCAGGAGGCTGAAGAAAAGAAATGAGGGAGAGGGATAACCAGATTAGGGTTAGAATAGGTTTATATATATATATAAAGGGTATTTTCGTAATTTAAGGTTTCGGGTTTTTTAACGGGTCGGGTTTCGGGCCAGGTCTCGGGTTTTATTTATAAAACCCGGACCCGGTTCGGGTTTTTTTTTTTTAAAACCCATACCCGACCCTATTTCTAATCGGACCGGGTAAAACCCGGCCCATTAGGGTCGGGCCGAACCGAGTATCCGCGGGTCGGGCAAAAATTGCCATCCCTACGTACAAAATTTAGGGACATGAGTTAAATTGACCTCACAAACCTATATCCAAATATAGTAAGTAAAAGTTTTAGAACCAAGTTACCAACACCCATTTCACGTCATATTTGTTTATTATTATGGGTCCATTTAATGGTAGGACATACATTAATCATTTATTTTTGAAAATATTTTATGGAGAATTGAAAAGGCTATAAAAAAAATAGTAACTTTTTCATTTTTCTATAAAAAAATTTCTAAAATGGTTTACTAATATATGCCCTAAAGGCATACATTAGAAAAACCCTATTATTATTAGAAAGGGATTCCACAATAAATTATTGAGGTGGTGATTCTTCACAATTGAATATTATAACTCATGATTTATCTCAAAGTTTTAAGATTATTATTATTATTATGAGGATAACACTCCTGATATAATCAAAGTAATTGCAAGATTTAATCAAAGTAATTTAAAACAATAGTAAGGCAGTAGAACCAGTCAAGCAGTATATATCAAAGCAATTTAGAACCGTCCAAGATGGCGGTAGCAACAAGTAATATATTAAACAGAAAGCTGAAAATACTTATTACTGAAAGTAGAACAAACACTTACAATAGTAGTTACAAGATCTCAACAAAACAAGTTACAAGTTAACAGTTATAAAACTTGAATTAGTCCTAGTTACAAGGATTGTAAGGATAGTAGTGGTAGTAGGAACAAGGAACTCTTTCTAAAGAAGGCTTCTAAAAGAAAGAAGTTCTAGGGAAGAGAATTCTGAGCTAAACTTAAGGGACAACCCCCTTAAATAGGCAAAAATTCGGAGTGAACAGTAATCTGTGAACAGTGCTTTTTTCACTTTTTTGACTTAAAATCTTCAGTAATTGGGGCCTTGTCTGATTCTCCAAACCAAAGAAAGCTTGAAAAGACTAAAAGTCAAAAGAATATTCAAAACATTATCATGTAAAAGACTTTGGAATGACTTCATTTACGCTTGAAGTAATAGTAATCTTTAGAATGACCAAAAGACTAAAAGAATCTATCTGACTTTGAAATGACTAACAGCCAAAAGAAACTCTTTGAATATCATCATTGATTGGGTAAATTAATCAAAAGTTTCTCAGTTTTAACATAAATTGGTTTTTCAATAGAAATAGTTTTTTCAACAATTTTTTTTTCAATACGGTTAAGCTGTTGACCAATAACATACAAAGATTCATTAATAAAATTGTTTTGTTCAATAAGACTAACAATGGGAGTTTGATCATTGGCAATTTTGAAAGGAGAGACTTTAACATCTGTCTTCTTATTAGTAGCTGTCAAAATTGTCTAAAGAGGCGAATGACTAGACCTAACAGTGGTTTTGTCTTCTTTAACAAAATTTGATTTTTTTATCACATTCAAATGATTTTTTGAAACATAATAGTTTTCAAGAAAGTCAAAAAATAATATATGTTTTTTCAATTGGTTCATCTTTTCTAAACATTTTCTTTTAATTCGGTCTTTCTCAGACTAAGCAAAATTACTTTGGTAGTATTTTCTTTTATTTTTGTTTTTAACAAGCATGAATTCATTATACAGGGAAACCAAATCAATTTCAAAGTTATAATAACCAAACCATTTGATCATGACTAAGGAATCAGACGAGTTATACTCTATTGTTGTATCTAACTTCTTATTTTCTAAAGCGAACAATTTGTTCAGAGGATCCTGGGGAAACTCTTTGTTTCAGAATACCACCATAACCAATGTCAGAGGCATCGGTTTCAACATGTCTTGGTATTCCCACCATGGATGGTGGGATTCATATCTCACAGAAGATTCCAGAGAATCTATTAAACATGCTGTTAAGAAGAATGATGAAAGTTTGCCTATTTTTGATAAAAGTATTGGTCGAGGTATTTCCTGATGGTGTCAATACCTTGATTTATACTATTATCAAACATTTTGTTGGTACTCCATCTAATATTTCTTCTCGAATTTTTGATCTTCTGAATAATTTGAAAAGTCCTACTATGTCTGATTCTTGCTATCATTCTGCTGATAATTCTTTTGATTCACCTAATGTTAAAATTGGATGTCGAGACTCCTGTTGCAATGTCATTAAATCTCTTAATGTTCTCACTAAAGGAGAAGAAAATGAAAGCCTATTGGTTAAATTGATAGGTCAAATTGAAAACCCTGAATTACAAAAAGAATATTTGGACAAGTTTAAGAAAATTTTGATAAAAGATGAAACTAGTAAAAAACTTAAATCAACAATAAGTTTTGAAGAAACTTTAGAAAGATTTAATAAAAAGAAATCCAAAGATTTAACTGTTAATGATCCTCAACATGAAATTAACATAGTTAAACAAGAGATAACTAAATTAAAACATGAATTTAAAAGTAATAAAAGTGATAATAATAATCTTAAACAAGAATTGGTATTGTTAAAAATTGATTAAAATAAGTTTGATAATGAACAAGATAAGCACAAGGATGGAGATGAATCCAGTCAACAGGCTCTTCTTTCTGATAAAGGTATTGCTGATTCTCAACTTAGTCTCGTTAATAAAATACTTCCTCCAAAATGGTTTACAAAAGTCAAAATTGTTGTTTCTCATGATTATCATTTCACTTTTATTGCTATGATTGATTCTGGTGCGGATATGAATTGTATCCAAGAAAGATTGATTCTGATGCGGATATGAATTGTATCCAAGAAAGATTGATTCCTTCAAAATATTTTGAAAAATCAACTAAAAGATTAGTTTCTGCTAATGGTTCTCAAATGAAGATTAAACATGAATTAAATAATGCTCATGTTTGCCATGATAATTTCTTTTTCAAGATTCCTTCTGTTCTTGTTAAAAACATGAATGATAAAGTGATTCTTGGTTTGCCATTTATAAATGCTTTGTATCCTTTTCTTGTTGAACATGATGGAATTACTACTGATCCTTTTGGACAGAAAGTAAAATTCAAATTTGCTTCAAAGTTTAAGATTGATAATGATGATGCTTTGGATCTGATTCATTCTCAAATCAAACATCTTAACTTCCTCCAGCAAGAAGTCAGATACAAGAAAATTGCTGAACAACTCTCTAATAAATTGTTGCGATCAATAACTGATAATTTTCGAAAAATTCTAATTAATGATGTTTGCTCTAATGTTTCTAATTCTTTTAGGCATAGGAGAAAACATTTTGTTGTTAACTTGCCTTATGTTAAAAATTTTGGTGAAAGAAATGTTCCTACTTATGTTCAAGATTTTCCTACTAATGTGTTTATTCAAGAACCAAGGATGGGTTTTTGCCAATGTTTCACAGATGTTTTTGAAGGTAATACTCATAGTGCCAAATTAACTATTATCAAATACCCTAATATTCTCAATATTTCTTTGCAGGAATTGGACCATGTTGCATGAATAAGTACCACTAATAATTGGAATAATAATCAAAATAATTATTATACTTATACCACTAATAAGTTGATTATTATGGCTTCCTCGGCAGAGAGGAAGAACAAAGGAAAAGCTCCTGCACAAGACTATTCTTTTGAATTGCATGAAGGCACATCTTCTAGGGTGAAACCTAGCAGATCAACATCCCTTCAGGAATTTGTCCCAACAGAGGTGACATATTCCAGTGGTGATATGGTAATTGCTTTGCAAGAAGTTTTGTCTAGAAGATTATAATTCCATAATGGAACCTATTCAGAACTACCAGATTCTATCAAATTTATTTTTGATAACCTCCAAGCTGCTTTTACTAGAAACCACTGTAACCTGTTTCAGAAAATCCTCAAAGTACTGAGATCCACCTTGTTAATCTTACTGCTCAAAATGAGGCTTATATGAGCCATTAAGCCAACCTTGTTTTAGAAAATAATCATGTTTCAGAAAATAACCCTATTTCAGAAAATAACCCTGTTTCAGAAAGTAACCTTGTTTCAGAAAATGAGACTCTTAAAAGTCATCTTGAAGCCTACATTAGTCAACTCTTTGGCAAAGAGGAAATCCATTCAATGGATAAAATGACTATAATGGGCACGAATTATGCTAGATTGAGTCTTAAAACCCAATCTATGTTAAGAAGTGCTATTGCCAACTTGCCTACAGATATACAATCTCGTATTCTGAAAAGTAAGGCTATGTTTAGGTCTTTTGACTTATGGTTCAAATATTTCAAGAAACTTGTTACAGCCACTATTCCTAATCCTAATGAATTAGATGAAGGTGATAACGTATTTGTCCAACTGGAATGGGAAGAACACTTTGGGAGTACTCTAAGAGTGTATGAAAAGATACACCCATTTCCTGGTCTCCTAATTAATTATGATTATGGTTCATATGTTGTTGATGCTAATGATTTAGATAATGATGATGATAGAGATCCTAACTGGCTTTCCCAAATGTTTGAATATGACTTTAATTATCAGATTCATAAAATTAACAAGCTATTACCAAGCTAGCCAGCTTCCACAAATTATTCAAAATGCTATTAAAGGATCTAAAAGTTATTCTATTTCCATCAAATGTTGGAGCACTCTGCCAAAATGGGAAAGAGATAACTGGATGAATGTCCAGCCCTCAAAACATCTCATTCTCATCAATGGACATACTCACCAAGGACCATGGCTTGAAGGAAATTCTCAATTGTCCTTTAATGATCCTTATGCTCTTGTAGAATGTTGGAGAAATTATTTTAATAACCAAATTATTGATGTTGCTCAGAATCTATGGAAATATTATCATTTTATAGGAAGCACAGATAGAATCTCTGTTTTTGGTCCCAAACCCTATTCTAATGCCATTGCTCATCTGCGGGTAGCTGATCATTGTAATCCAAGAAGTCTTCTCATCCTAGGGAGATCTCCAGTGTTTGAGCCACTTTTATATTGTGGATTTTGTAATCAATATGCTATCTACCATGAGCATGGATGTGATAATGATCTTCCATGGGATCCTTATGATGGATATCCATTTGATGCTCCTTCCATTGATTAATGAGTTGCCTTCTTTGGTTACAGATATTGCTATAGTACTACTATTTTGAGATTCTTGTCAGTTCCCACTAATAAAGTTATTTTCCCATGCTACTCCTATAGTCAGAAATTGTTTGGTCAAGATGCTCCTGATCTAGCAGATTGACTAATAATTGATTACTCTATTTTTCTGGCCTGCACAACAGCTAAAAATGCTTTAATGTTTACTCCCTGGTAAAGCTCCTACACCACTGCTCCACTACATGCGTAAATGATGATATGCAAAGAGTTTCTTTTGGCTTTTAGTCATTTCAAAGTCAGATAGATTCTTTTAGTCTTTTGGCCATTCTAAAGATTACTATTGCTCCATGTGTAAATGAAGTCATTCCAAAGTCTTCTACATGATAGTGTTTTGAATATTCTTTTGGCTTTTTGTCTTTTCAAGCTTTCTTTGGTTTGGGGAATCAGACAAGGCCCCAATTATTGAAGATTTTAAGTAAAAAAAGTAATAAAAAAAATACTATTCACAAATTACTGTTCACTCCGAATTTTTGCCTATTTAAGGGGGGTTGTCTCTTAAGTTTAGCTCAGAATTCTCTTCCCTAGAACTTCTTTCTTTTTGAAGCCTTCTTTAGAGAGAGTTTCTTGTTCCTACTACCACTACTATCCTTACAGATAGTAGTTAAAGATCATTAACAGTTATCTGTAACCTGTTATTTGATTGTGTAACCTGTTATAATGGGGGAAGGGACAACTTATTATTATTATTACTATTATTATTATTATTATTATTATTATTATTTTGTTATCAATTACCCTTTCTAAATATGAGTGGTGTTAATATTAGAGTTGGAAATTTTTTTCTTCTGCATCCACTGAATACTCTTCTATCAACATAATAATCAATTTCTTTTAATAATTAAAAAAGAAAAAAGAAAAATCAGTTTCTTAATACAGAATCTTGACTTCATGGCACTGTGATATCGACTTTGGTTATGTACTAATACTTAGTATCATTTCTTTTTTTTTTTTCCTCGTACACACGCGATTACACGATGTGTCAGTGGAAATATGAATTTAAGAATAAGATTAACATAATTCTATTTTAAAATTCTTTAAATGTTATCTATTCATTTTTAAGGTTCAAGTGTTGAACAAGTGCTTTAAAGTTTAAATTATCTCCGAACTTTTCTCGGTTTTATTTTTTTGGTATTATTTTTTTAAGTACAGGATTTGTTGACTTTATTAATTAATTGAGAGTCTAAGTTACATTCCCATATGTACATATACCACATTGTTTCAACGTGATCAAACTCTGTTTTTTAATGGCCAGAGAAAAAAACTTTGTCCGTAATAGTATAGCTTTTCCTGATGGGATAGAGTCAATTTTACTCCGACACTCTGCCTTTCTAATCATACATTATTTTATCTTCAAGATTCTGATATTTTATGGCTATAAAACAGTTTCCGCGTAGAAGTGTTTATCTTGGATACGTTAAAATTGTGCGCTAGCTACCTTGAGCCAC
Organism: Quercus suber; assembly: GCF_002906115.3. Lineage (NCBI taxonomy): Eukaryota > Viridiplantae > Streptophyta > Magnoliopsida > Fagales > Fagaceae > Quercus > Quercus suber. The sequence continues at coordinate 475,892 of NW_027069805.1, forward strand.
TTGGAATTGAAAACTCCATCCAGGAAGTAACACAACAAGTGCCTACTCTAGATGATTTCAATTGCTCTTCGTTACCAGATAGTACTCCCTCAATATTCACTTTGCTTTTTAATTTCTCTTCTGCGTACAAACTACACATATGTTATAATTAAGAATGTCTTGTCCTAGCTTACATGCATCTGCATTTTTATTTATTAATCTTGCTGTCTAGCTCACATACTCTTGCTATAAATAGGAGCATCCTTAGCTCACTTCTATGCACTAAATCTTCAGGTTTTCAACTTTCCAATTTAACGAAAGTAGCAAGCTCTAGCTTCAAGTCATCCGCCATGGACGTCTCAAAGGCTTTAATTGCTTCTATTCTCATTTCCATTCTCGTTTTCCATCTCGTTGAAGCTGATCAATTGGTATATTTTTATCAATCATCTAAGACCTCATATAGTACTCTTTCCTCTAGCTTCCTATTGTTTTCTAAAATAAACATGCATATGAAGCCTATCACTTAATTTCTAACACGATAATATATTGTTGAGTTATGCAGGTGAACACAGATACAAGCTCAAGATACATCAATGGTGGAATGAAAACTCAGAGAGAGAAAAGAATGATGTGAAACTTGTAAAATGAATTCATTAAATAAGTTTACAATGCTCTGTTCTTTATATAGTGAGAACAGAGGCAGGAAAGATGAAAAGAAGAAAATAGAAATAACTAACTGCCTAACTAATCTAAACCATACACGTGGAATAGAAGATAATAGACTTATTTAACTTGTATGCACAAACGGCAGGCGTTTATAGCTATCTAAGCTATTCTAAACTAAGCTACTGTAGTTTAGCTCTATATTTACAAACTACAATGCTTTAATACAAACACTGATATCCTATAACAAACTCAACACTCCCCCTCAAGATGAACCATAGATGTTGATCAGGTTCATCTTGTACAGAAGAAAGTAGAATTGCTTATATCTAAGGGCCTTGGTGAAGAAGTCAGCAATCTGGTGTTTGGTAGGCACATGGAAAGTCTTAATCACCCCATTTTGAATCTTACTTCGAATATAGTGACAATCAACCTCTATGTGCTTTGTACGTTCGTGTAATACTGGATTTGCAACAATATAGAGAGCTGCCTTGCTATCATAGTACAAAGAAGCTGGATAATTGTGATCTAAACCGAAGGTTCCAAGTAATGCCACCAACCAGACAAGCTCACTTGTGACAGTAGCCATTGCACGATATTCAGATTCTGCTGATGATTTGGATACTACTTGTTGCTTCTTACATTTCCAAGATATGAGAGAATTGCCAAGAAAAACATAAAATCTTGAAACTGATCTTCTGGTGTCTGGACAAGCTGCTAATCAGCATCACAGTAGGCTTTGAGCTTCAATTCAGAACTTGCAGATAGGAATAAACCTTGCCCTGGTGTCTTCTTAAGATACTTAAGTACTTTATAAGCTGCTTGTAAGTGAGGAATTTAAGGTGAACTCATAAACTGACTCAGTTTGTGCACTGAGTAACAAATGTCAGGTCTGGTTAGAGTCAGGTAAAGAAGTTTGCCTATAATTCTTCTATACAAAGATGGATCTAGTGCAGCCTCTCCCATTGAACTCCTAAATTTGGCTGATTGATCCATAGGCACATTGGCAGGCTTACTTGCTAGTAGACCTGTATCAAATAGCAACTCTAAAACAAACTTCCTTTGACATAAACTAATACCTTTTTCAGTCCTTGCAACCTCAAGGCCTAAGAAATACTTCAAAGTACCAAGATCCTTGAGCTTGAACTTGGCATCTAGGAAAACCTTGAAAGTATTGACTGCCTCCACATTGTTGCTAGCTATCAAGATGTTATCCACATAGACTAACAAGATTAGAATTGAACCCTTGCTGATTTTAGTGAAGACAGAGTAATCTGATTTAGATTGAATGAAACCATGATCAAGGAAAGTGGATGAGAGCTTAGTAAACCACTGTCTACTGGCCTGCTTCAATCCATAAAGGGATTTAGTAAACCACTGTCTACTGGCCTGCTTCAATCCAGGAGGAGGAACCATATACAAGTCCTCATTCGATTCCCCATGCAAGAAAGCATTGTTGACATCTAATTGGGACAAATGCCAACCATATACAGCAACCATAGCCAAAAGGATCCTAACAGTGACAAATTTCACTACAGGAGAGAAGGTCTCATAGTAATCAACTCCCTCAGTTTGAGTAAAACCTTTAGCAACCAATCTAGCCTTGTACCTCTCTATAGAGCCATCAGCTTTAAACTTGATTTTGTAGACCCATTTGCACCCAATAGGCACTTTACCAAGAGGCAGTTTGGTCATGACCCCAGTCTTGTTAGCCTGAAGTGCATCAATCTCAACCTTCATGGCAGCTTGCCACAATGGATCAGGTAAAGCTTCAGCATAGGAGGTGGGTTCCTTGGCAATAGACAAGGCAACAGAGAAGGCTTTATGTGCATTAGACAACTTAGAATAAGAAAGAGTTGATAAAAGTGGATAAAGGATACCTGGACTGTTAATGGATAGTGAATCATGGGAAGGTAGAGAAGTGGAAGCTAAGTTGCAGTGATGATGAGGAATGACAGTGGAAGCTAAACCACAGTGGTAATCATGAAGATATGAAGGAGTTTTATGAGACCTAGTGGACTTTCTAACAAGAGGTAAGACAGGTTAAACAATGGGTAAGTTAGGCTGAAGAATAGGCAAGGCAGGTTGAATGGAAGGACCATGATGATGAGAAGAGTCCAGATTAGGGTGGACAAGATTTGGAAATTCATCAGGAGGCACAGTAGTATCAACAGAACTAAAGGGAAGAGAGAATTCAGCAGAAATAGATGTAATAGGATCTGGAATTTGTGACTGAGATGGAAAAACATTGTGAGAAGTGGAAGGAGAACTAGGAATGGTTTTAGACTGCCAGTGTTTAAAAGGAAAAACAGTCTCTTTGAAGATAACATCCCTTGACAGAAACATAGTTCTAGTGGACAAATCATACAGCTTATACCCTTTAGTTCCAAAGGGATAATCAAGAAATATGCATGCTTTTGCTCTAGGGTCAAATTTTGATCCGTTCCTAGTTAAAGTAGAGGCATAACATAGACAACCAAATGATTTAAGGTACTGATATGAAGGGGAATGACCTAAAAGTTTCTGGTATGGAGTAAGATTGCCTAGAAGAGGACTAGGAACCCTGTTAATGAGGTATGTGGCTGTAAGAACACAATCTCCCCAGAATTTTAAAGGTAAGTTGGCATGAAATCTCAAGGCTCTAGCAACATTCAATAGGTGCAAGTGTTTTCTTTCAACAACAGCATTTTGCTGTGGAGTTTCAACATAGGATAGTTGATGTAAAACACCTTTGGAAGCATAAAATGAAGAAAGAGCAAATTCAGGACCATTATCACTTCGAATGACCTTAATGGATACTTTGAACTGATTAAGAATCATTTGAAAGAAGGTCTGAATTAAAGAAGAAGCATCAGATTTGTACTTCATTAAATAAACCCAAGTGCACCTACTATGGTCATCAACTAAAGTAAGAAAATATTTTGAGCCATTTAAGGAAGAAGTAGAATAGGGTCCCCAAATATCAGCATGGATTAGATCAAAACAAGCTAAAGAAACACTTGTGGACTTAGAAAAAGGTAATTTGTGTTGTTTAGCTAAAGGGCAGATAAGACAATCAAAGGATTTATTATTACAAGAAGTCAAATCAGGTACAATAGATTCCAACAAAGCTAGTCTTTGTGAAGAGGGATGACCCAATCTGTAATGCCACAACCTAACAACATCATTTGAAGTAGTAACAACAGGAGAAGAATCAGGATTACAGACATTGACACTTTTATTACAAAGAAAAGAGGGTAATCTGGATAGAACCTCTGAAACAGAAGGTGGTAAGTTGATGGAATCAGTGCACTGCAAGGTATACAACCCTCCATATCTCTTACCCAACCCAATCATCTTCCAATGCAGTAAGTCCTAGAGAAAACAGTAATGAGAAAGAAAGATGTAGCAACAGGAAGGGTTTTGGGTTAGTTTGCTTATGGAAATAAGATTGAAAGAAAAGGTAGGAATGCAAAGAACATTTTCTAAAGTCAATGTGGCTGAAATTTTGACAGTTCCAACATGAGTCACCTTAACCATTTCACCATTAGGGAGTCTAACTGAAATCTGAACAGAAGAAGTGACAGAAGTGAAGAAATGAATGGAATGTACCATGTGGTCAGTTGCACCACTATCAAGAATCCAGTCATATAAACTAATATGAGAGGTATTGACACTGGAAGAGAAGACTGAATACTCAAGAGAAGGGGAAAAACATATACCTAATAAGGTTTGGGCTTGAACATCCTTTGAAGGCTGAGTAATGATGGTAGCAACTTGATGAGCATTTTCCAAACATGCCTCTTGTGGTGCTTGGTTACCAAAGTGACATTGAGAGTTCAACAATCCAACTAATTGCTGGTATTGAGCCTTGGTGAGAGCAACATGTTCACTGAGATGATCTTCAGCAGCAACAACATTGTTTGCAAAAGGTTGACCACCTTTGTTTTTGAACTTTTATCCAGGAGGATACCCGTGCAACTTGAAGCATTTGTCAACAACATGCCCCATGGCTCCACAGTGAGTGCACTGTGGCCTACCATTTTTGCCCGAAAGCTGCCAAAGCTGCTGACGTATCAACCAAAACCTTCTTTCCAGCACCTACTTTTCTATGTTTCTCATCTTGTAGTAAAAGATAGAACACTTTGCTTAATGGAGGCACGGGCTCCATAAGCAGAATTTGGCTCCTAACAGCTGCATATGTCTCATTCAGCCCCATCAAGAAAGACATGGCACACTCCTCAACTTGATGGCCATATGTACATGTCTTATAATTGGAAAATTCATCCCAAAGGCCTTTAAACTTGGCATAGTACGCATTGATGGTTAAATCCTCTTGAACCAAAGAACTAATCTCATTTCTCAAGTCAAAAATTATAGGTCCATTTCCTTGCCCAAACTTGTTTTGCAAATCAATCCATACATCTCTGGCAATCTTGAAATAAACTATACTTGACTGCATTTCCTTGGAAATAGAATTAAACAGCCAAGCTAGGACTGTGCTATTGCATTTATTCCAAGCTGTGTAATGTGGATGATCAACAAATTGAGGCTTAGGGATAGAGCCATCAATGAAGCCCAATTTGGTTTTGGCACCCAAAGAGATAAGTATCGCCCTACTCCAGGTGTTATAGTTGTCTTCAGTGAGATGTTGAACCACCAAAGAAACTCCTGGATTATTACCACTAGATAGAAAATAGGGGCTAGATGTGTTTTCCCAAGGTTGGACAGTAGGAGTAGTATTAGCACTAGAGGTACTCTCAGTCATGCTTATCAAAGAGAAAATATGAAGATTCAAGGTTTCAAGTAACTAAAAACCAAGAATTGAAAAAGAAAACAAGAATTGATTTTCTCAAGAATTCTCTAAGAAACAAGAATTGGATTTTGTGTGACAGTCAAGATGTAATTCACAATCTTGATGAGATTGCAACAGAAAACAGTAAATTCAGAATGGAATAACCCTAGAATCGTGAAAAAAAATTTTGAATTGAAACCCTAAGATTGAAGATTTCAATTTCAATTATGAACCGGAGAATGAAGATCAAGATTTCAACACACTAAAGAAATCAAGACCTAGAAGATGATGATCTTAATGCAAGAATCAACAGAAACACAATGAGATAAATTTCTAGTAGATCTGAAAGAAGCATTAAGAAATCAAGAAAGAACGCAACAGAACTAGGAAGAATCAAAGAATACCAGAATGGAATGATCTCTGAACTAGTTCAAGGCTCTGATACCATATTGAATTCCATACAAGCTCCAAAGGTACATCAATGGTGGAATGAAAACTCAGAGAGAGAAAAGAATGATGTGAAACTTGTAAAATGAATTCATTGAATAAGTTTACAATGCTCTGTTCTTTATATGGTGAGAACAGAGGCAGGAAAGATGAAAAGAAGAAAACAGAAATAACTAACTGCCTAACTAATCTAAACCATACACGTGGAATAGAAGATAACAGACTTATTTAACTTGTATGCACAAACGGCAGTCGTTTATAGCTGTCTAAGCTATTCTAAACTAAGCTACTATAGTTTAGCTCTATATTTACAAACTACAATGCTTTAATACAAACACTAATATCCTATAACAAACTCAACATATGCACTAAATCTTCAGGTTTTCAACTTTCCAATTTAACGAAAGTAGCAAGCTCTAGCTTCAAGTCATCCACCATGGCCGTCTCAAAGGCTTTAATTGCTTCTATTCTCATTTCCATTCTCGTTTTCCATCTCGTTGAAGCTGATCAATTGGTAAATTTTTATCAATCATCTAAGACCTCATATGGTACTCTTTCCTCTAGCTTCCTATTGTTTTCTAAAATAAACATGCATATGAAGCCTATCACTTAATTTCTAACATGATAATATATTGTTGAGTTATGCAGGTGAACACAGATACAACAAAGGGTTCTCCCAGTAAAAAAATAGGTGAGTTTTATCTTTTCTTCAATTAATATATTTGTTACATATATGATACTGTTTGATTGAATAATCAGTTGGCTAATTAAGGTTTTGAATTATATGTTATACTTTTACAGATTGTGGAGCAGCATGTAGTGCAAGGTGTCAGTTATCGTCTAGGCCAAACCTGTGCAGGAGGGCTTGTGGGACTTGCTGTGCTCGCTGCAGCTGTGTTCCTCCATGCACTTCCCGCAACCGTGATGTATGCCCCTGCTACGCCACCATGACCACCCGTGGTGGCCAACTCAAGTGCCCTTGAAAAATTATATATCACATCAGCCTTTGTAATTGGTTGTATTGGTATTATAAGAGATGAATGGATGAGATTAGAGGTGTTTGAAAATAAAGTTGTGTACTAATATAGATGCATATATCACTTTGTAAACAAGCTATTAAAAGAATGGTTGAATTTTTATTTTTATTTATTTATGAAAAAAGAATGGTTGTAACTTGTAATTGAGTTGAGAATAAAAAGAATGGCTGTAACTTGTAATTGAGTTGAGAATAACAATCATAGTTGTTATTGTATTATTATTAGAATGGGTGTTATTTTATTTTATTTTTACGTTTACGTTAAATGAATAATGATGTTTGAACTTTGAACTCTTAACACACTCCTGTTTTGTTCTATGATATTTCCTTTTCAACCAGGAAAATAAAAATAAAAAACAAACTCACTCTCTCTCGGAAACTTTGGTTTTGGGGAAACAGTTCCAGAAGCCTGAATGAATGAATAAACAATTAGTCCATGATAAAAATAAAATCGATACAAAATACTGGAAAGGCTAGAGCTGAGGCCGTGATATTGGTCAAGCTGTGAGCCATATAGCCAGCTGCCAGGATATTAGATTTTAGACTATTCTTGCTTGAGAAGGTAGAAAATACAGTTCAAAATAGAATTTTGTGTGGCTTATGGAAGAGAATTTCCCTTTTTTCTTTTTTTGAGAGGGGTTAGGTGGTGGTGCTAGCTGGCTTGTTGGTGAACTTTGGTTCTTCTCTTTTTGGTAATTTGCAGCTCCGCTGCTCCAAAAAAAAAAAAAAAAATTTTTTTTTTTTTTTTTTTTTTTTGCTGTTGTGTTTTCTCTAACTTAAAAAAAGAAAAGAAAAAAAGGATATATTTTGAAGAAAAAAAAAAAGTTAAAGGTCAAATGGGTCATCCAATTGTCCTAAGCTTGACACCGATAGATTTTTTTAACAAGATCGAAATGATATATTTACAATATTTTTACAATACGTTTACAATAAATCTTAAGTGTCAGGTTGTTACTAGTAGTTATTGTTGAGACCAAAAAATAATCTTAGTGTTAGGTTCAAATTTGAACCAATAATAAGTAATCACCTATGATTTATAGTAAAAATATTGTAAAAAACTAAAAATATTATGGAAGTAGCATTTTTTTTTAATACTAATTTTGCCGTGTTATTTGGTGGGTGTTTAGATTTTTATCTGTCAATAGAGTTGACCATAGGTCCACAGTCCTTTAAAGAAGTTAGAAGTTAGAACTTAGGACTCAACTCTCCCTCATTTGGGGAAAAAGCATAGCAGATAAGGAAATTGTGGATAATTTTTGTTCAGGCAAATTTAGTTAAAAATAGAGAGAAAATCAATATAGAAAATTTTTACTTGATTTGGCAACACTTTATGAGAACACACCATATTTATAATGTCACCTACTTTATCAAAACCTATAATTTGGTAGTTAATTTTAGGAGAATTGATAAAAATGGTACTAAAGTAGGTGGTTGTGAGTTTGAATGCTATTTTCTATCTACCTCTCATCAAATGTGAAAAATCTCACTTGTTTTGCGCTATTTACTAATAGAAAATTTAGGTCATCACATGAGTTGTGCGTTAAAATAATTATTAAACAATTGAATTCATCATTTTCCTATTAGTTTTAAATTTTTAGAATAAATTTTAATTTATAATAGTATTAGAGTAGCCAATCATGAATTTGTATCTTATCTCTATTTTACTTATTCCTATTTAAAAGTTAAAAATCTCACATTAGACTCCACTTATTAAAGGGAGCTTAAACCCACACATGAGATTGATATTAGAATAATAATTAGAAGATTAAATTCACTATTTTTTGGCTATATTTTAGCTGTATTATTTTCTCAAGCTAAGAACTACGTACTATCTTAAACAGATATAGATATTGAAGGTATTGGTCTCAAGTCAACTCGAACAACGGATAAATTATTCTCCACCAATGAGGCCGGCAGAATCCCAAGCCCGTAACATCTCAGCCCAATTTGTTCTCCTGAGAGCTGAATTGTGCACAAAACATTGTTCTAGTCCATCACCAGTTTGCTGTACAGATCAGAAAAGCTTAACCTCAAATAGACCCAAACATTTGTTCTAGTTCATTCCCCCATGTAACCTGGCATTTCTGTGTATCCATATGTGATATATTGCATTAGACCAAGCCACTTTTTACATATGGTTGATTTGAAATACTTTTTCTACAGCTGTTGAATCCCACACAGCAAACACATATTCCCTTCTGGTTCTGCACCGAGCAGTGGGAAAACATTTTCTTCTGGATTTTCTTTGTAAAAGAGCAATAAATAAATAAATAATTGATTACAAAATAGGCATGGATGAGAACCATACTAAAGTATGGATACCATTTTGGATGTACCAATTCCACTTAAAAAATGCCATTTTGAATATTAAATCAGATTATCAGATATAGTCTCTGACCTCAAATCCACCTTCCTTGCCTCAATTTACACTAGATATATACCTAAGAATTAATATTACTTGTAGCTTCTTGAACCACCTGTTGCCCATATTTAGTGTAAAGAACACTATCTTTCTGTCAATTACCATGACATAAGTGGATAGTGTCTCCCTTTTCTACAAAATATTACCCAAAATGCCGAGCTATACATTAACTTATTGACTCTAATACCTTTCTCCAACCAACTTAATTTGAAGGATAATAACTCTCCAAATGAGTAAGAAAGTGTATCAATTTTCCTATTTGTAAGATACGTGCGGTCCAATTTTTTTTCCCTGGATGATATAGGGGTCCATTTTAATAAGTAACAAGTTTAAATCTTATATTTATTATACAAGAGATTAATTTCATAAAAAAATATTATATAGTTTATTAGGATGGAGGAGAGCCAGACTTGCTTTATTAAGACGATTATTAGAATGATTGTCCAAGGTAAAATTTATGATGCAACAGTTTTAGCACAGTTTATAGACTATTGCTTTTACGAGACTTGGTGATTCGTCAATATCATCCTTTAAATTTTTTTTTTTTTTGATGGGTCAAATCCTTTAATTAAGCAGCTGTAAAACTGAACAATATGGACATGATGATATTCTTAATTATTATGCCATTTGATAAACACAGTGAGAATGTAACTATCAGAGTTAAATCCACCCAATTCCAATGTTTTTCGTTCACCTCAATTGAATGAGACACGCCATACGTCCTCCACTTTCACGTAACGTTTCTGGACGGTGAAAATTAAAGTTAAAATAAGCTAAAAGCAATCTCTGGCTTAGGTCACCAAAAAAAACTTTCTAGTTCTACCAAGCATCCTTTAAATATTGCCTACTGATCCGTATAATTCCAAATGCTTTTCTATATAATTCCAAATACTTTTCGATCACTCCTCTGGATAATTATTGTTTTTTTTCTTTGGTGGCTAAATCCTAGCTATTACCCCTATACTTGTAAGTGCGTAACTTCATCTTGACAATACTGCATTTTTAAGATTTCATAATCCATCAATGACAGTAGCCCCATTGCAAGGGATTTGCATATCTTTGTATCATTCACAAAGATACTGTAGGTGGGTGGAATTTGGGGGACATAATGGAACCACATTAAAAACTTTTACTTTGAGAACTACATGTGTTGAAACTCTTAATGGCGTTGGTCATGACTTGCTAAAGAACAAAACCTCAGATCAACCAAGATCAATGGGGGTTAGCCAAGGGGGCTTAAATGGTTAAGTTAGAAAACTAGTGGAGAAGATGAGAAATGAAAGAACAATTGTATAAAAGCTTATTCCTTCTCCCTTCTTTATGCTGAGTGGGGATATTTATTAAGCTTAAGGTGAGATTTTTGGCAAAAAACATGGCAGTAAACCTACCAGCTAGTCTGAGACTGGCCTATTTGTAGACCTACCAAGTGCCAACTAGTTGTCCCCTTAGGTTGGCTTAAGGGATGCATGTTAAGATAGTAACTCCAAGATGTAGAAAGATAGAACAAGTTATTGAAACCGATATTTGAGATTTAGTCATTGAGAGCAATAGTCGAGATCGATACTTAAGATCAACCATAGTCTTTAGACAGTTCAGCATCCACACTTGGCATGCACTAAACATGTAAAGAATATTACATGTATATACTATTTTTTAGGAGTATAGAATACATATTGAACATGATTTGTAGAAAAAAAAACTTGATGTGTAACAATTATTGACTTATAATTCTAAGTAGACCTAAAAATTGCCACATGTCAATCAAGGAAAACTCTAAACATCACAAAGGACTTTTTTTTATTTCTTTGGTGGCTAAATCCTAGCTATTACCCCTATACTTGTAAGTGCGTAACTTCATCTTGACAATACTGCATTTTTAAGATTTCATAATCCATCAATGACAGTAGCCCCATTGCAAGGGATTTGCATATCTTTGTATCATTCACAAAGATACTGTAGGTGGGTGGAATTTGGGGGACATAATGGAACCACATTAAAAACTTTTACTTTGAGAACTACATGTGTTGAAACTCTTAATGGCGTTGGTCATGACTTGCTAAAGAACAAAACCTCAGATCAACCAAGATCAATGGGGGTTAGCCAAGGGGGCTTAAATGGTTAAGTTAGAAAACTAGTGGAGAAGATGAGAAATGAAAGAACAATTGTATAAAAGCTTATTCCTTCTCCCTTCTTTATGCTGAGTGGGGATATTTATTAAGCTTAAGGTGAGATTTTTGGCAAAAAACATGGCAGTAAACCTACCAGCTAGTCTGAGACTGGCCTATTTGTAGACCTACCAAGTGCCAACTAGTTGTCCCCTTAGGTTGGCTTAAGGGATGCATGTTAAGATAGTAACTCCAAGATGTAGAAAGATAGAACAAGTTATTGAAACCGATATTTGAGATTTAGTCATTGAGAGCAATAGTCGAGATCGATACTTAAGATCAACCATAGTCTTTAGACAGTTCAGCATCCACACTTGGCATGCACTAAACATGTAAAGAATATTACATGTATATACTATTTTTTAGGAGTATAGAATACATATTGAACATGATTTGTAGAAAAAAAAACTTGATGTGTAACAATTATTGACTTATAATTCTAAGTAGACCTAAAAATTGCCACATGTCAATCAAGGAAAACTCTAAACATCACAAAGGACTTTTTTTTTAAAAATTTATAATTCCCATTTTTTTATAATACACAAATGACATAATTTCAGTAGGGATTTTAAAATATTAGAGTAGATTTTCTTCTCAAAAAAAAATATTAGATTAGATTCAATAATAAATGACTACAAATGAGAAAAGGTTAACTATTAGATTTCCGTTACCTGCGTTATCTTTTTAATTGCTGAAAACCACAATGACAATGACTGGTTGCGAGCCCTCCAAGAATTCTTTCTCGTACACAGCAAAACATGAAAATGTTCCTCTCATTCACCTACTCTCTCTTTCTTTCGTTGGTAAGAACGCACCGACTTTCTTTATTACCCCAGTTTCTAACATGCTTTCCCTATAAATACAACCCCCATTTTCATGCACCTTCATACTTATCAGTTTACTACCAATCTTTTATGTTTTAGAATATTCGTTTTTTTTCAAAAGAAAGCCTTAGTAACAATCTTCTAAGTCTTCAAGCCATGGCCATCTCTAAAAAACTAATTGCTCCAATTCTCATTTCTCTTCTCCTTCTTCACCTAGCTGAATCTTATCAAAAGGTAAAAATTTTCATTTCCGTTTCCTTAATTTACCACTGTTCATCAGGCGTTCTTACTAATTCAAAGAATTTCTTGCATAACATGTTTTTTAGGTGATCACAACCATGGTCGAGAGCCCAAGCCCAAGTCCTTCCCCTCCACAAAAGATAGGTACGGAATATCCATTCAGTCTCACACATACATATATATATACTCAGCAGCAGTCAGCACCCATTATCAAAAATAGAAAGCTTAATGTGTGCTTTATGGCACGCATTAACCGGACCCATATATATATACTCAGCAGTCAGCACCTATTACTATAAATAATTGACATAAACAACTAGTACATAATTAATTGATTAAACATTTTCATTACTCTTTGGTCACAGATTGTGATGATGCTTGTGATGCGAGGTGCCAATTGTCTTCGAGGCCAAACCTATGCAAGAGGGCATGTGGAACTTGTTGTGCTCGTTGTGATTGTGTTCCTCCAGGCACTTCTGGAAACTATGATGTGTGTCCCTGCTATGCCAATATGACTACACATGGTGGCAGACACAAATGCCCTTAAAGTTATAAACTTCTTTGCTTAATGTTACTGTGCTGCTTCTCTCATATCTTGGATGATATATATAAGCATCAAGTGTCTTACAAATTAAGAGAATAGAATAAAAAGTACCATGCGGTTATTATTATTTGTGATTACCAAAGATACTTGTTGCTCTAAGCTTAAAATTAAAAAAGAGTAATAAATAAATTGTATAGTTTTAGTTGTAAAAGTTGAATATATTATAAGAATTATTCCTCGATATGGGACTCATTATGGGTTTCACAAGTATAATCCACAATTCCACATCCATCTAACAAACATGACGACTCCATAAGCCAACGACATAAGTGAAGTAGTACAAAATTGACAACGCCATAAGCCAACGACATTACCTTAATACCCGACAATATCTGCACGAGACGATGAGAATCCCTAGGCTGACGAAAAGAGAGAGGCTGACGGGAGTAAAAGAATCCAACGAGAATAATGACCATGACGAATCCAGCATGGCCTTGCTTGACTCTTACAGATATCTATAAAAGGAAATATCTTGCACTCCACGATTAACTCTAATCGAGGGAATCCCTATAAGGAAATGATCCCACCAATTACGTGTATTTATGAGGATCTTCCCTACAAGAAAAGACTATCTCCGCCGAGAAACGAATGCTAGCTCTACATTATTATAAAAATCTCAAAACTCTTACAAATCAAAGTACGCATAATTTACCTCAACTCTGGCACTCTAAAGTTGCAAAAATTCTCTAACTTAACATTTAGAGGGTATTTAGCCGGTATCACACCGGTACTCTTTGCAAGGTATGCATAATCCCTATAAGGAAATGATCCCACCAATTACGTGTATTTATGAGGATCTTACCTACAAGAAAAGACCATCTCCGCCAAGAAACAAATGCTAGCTCTACATTATTATAAAAATCTCAAAACCCTTACAAATTAAGGTACGCATAATTTACCCCAACTCTGGCACTCTAAAGTTGCGAAAAATTCTCTAACTTAACATTCGGAGGATATTTAGCCGGTACCACACCAGTCCTCTCTACAAGGTTTTCTTTGTTTCTATTTCACAAATTCTGTCTAAAGCACATGAGGACCTTACGACTCCCTAACAATTTTTGGCCTCATCAATGGGTGAGACATTTCGATGAGTTTCCAAATTCATCAATTGAGTTTTACAGAAAATTACCTTCTTTTTTTTTTTTTAAGGTCAGGGTGCTAGACAAGCCTGAAGCAACACATGGTTCACTCGATTTGTATTTTGTCTACTCAAGTCACTTGGATAGAGTTTCTCCCCAAAAAAAAAAAAGTCACTTGGATAGAAAATGCTTCGTTGCTTCAAGGAAACTTTGTGGCTTTCGAATTCCGAGGAACTTGGGCTGCTTCAAGGAAACTTTTTTATTACGAAAAAAAAAAAAAAAAAAAGGAAACTCTATATTAGTGGGAGAGAAACTGATCTCTTTTTAATTATTTAAATTTAAATTTAAATTCTTATTTAATTTTAATTTAAATTCTTATTTTAATTCAAGCCCCGAGCTTCAGGCTTTAGTTCCAACTTTCACTGAAGTTGAATTCACTTTTATTACTTCTCTTTTCAAACTTATTCGAATTTTAAAAATTGTTGTTTTATTGCACTATTAGTTAAAGACTTCGGCCATATAAGTGGGCTTTATTTGAACATTTATGTTGTGATTTAGTTTGCATTTGGATACTACTAAAAACTTTAAAAAAAAAAAAATCGGTTACTGTTGTTACTGTTCACTAATGTTTAGTATTGTTCAAGAGGTGCTGAAAGAAAAAAGGAAAAAAAAAAAAAAAAGAGGGAAAAACGCAAATGTAGCAGACACAGCCTGGATCAACGGAGCTTTAATAACATACATTTAAACTTGACAAACAAGTCAGGTCAATTGAGTTTGTGTCATATCAAATAACTAGTAATATTCATGAGTNAGAGTTGATAGTGAGTTCTGTAATACTTTGTGCTTTACAAGTTGTCCTTGCTTGAGGTCTTGCTCAACTTGGAGCACAAAACATTTGGCAAGGGTTTTAATTCTATTTATTATATAAAATTAGAAATAAAAAAATAACTCAAAAAATAATGTCCAGGTATGGTAAAGCCTGAAAAGTTTATGTAAACAAATATTAAGAGTTGAATCAAAACTATATATATATATATATATATATATATATATGATAGGATTTTTTGTCCCTTGCTTTTGGTCGGGCTTCTTTCTTCTTCCCAAGGCATATCATTTTCTTTTATAATTTTATTTATTTATTGGTTCTTGCTCTTTATTTGGCTTCTCATTGTGTGTTGGACAATGGAAGAGAGCGTAGCTGAACCCATATTTCTATCATAATATGGACTAAAAGAAAAATGTCTATTGGTCTGGCTATCAAATGGCCCAATTATAGTCTGGATTAGTCTCCCCCAATTCGGATTTCAATACTACTAAAACTAGGCTAGACCCTTGTGGATTATCACGATGTTATGGGAACGGAAATGAGAATTGATAGATAGATCGGCAATATTATACAAAATACTTAAATGAAAAACGAAACACTAAACTGGAATTAGACATTCAGTTTAATGGGCTCAACTGGACTTGGGCCTAAAAAACCATAATCTAACAAGTGCCAATAGTCCATATCTAGAAATGTCCTCTAACTCTTGTAGTAGGATCTGACCACCTAACCACATCAATTTGACAATGACAAGCAAGAAGAAAACATCAAATTTCCCAATCAAGGATGGAATGGAAAGCCAAGGCATTTAACAGAGTAGGCACTCATGGGAGTGAGAGAAGGGAAGGAAAGGTGTTGAATTTGTTGTAAGGAGAGAAGACCACACTTACCGACAGCTTACAAAATCACAATGCCCATGTCACAATATTCATACAAAAAATATATCTCCCGGATCAATCAAAAAAATGTAAAACCTAGCACTTGACCTATAGGCTATAGCTTATTGATGACCTCCTTTATAATGGGACCAATTGCTTTAAAACTTACGACTTTATAGTTGTGTTGATGGAGTAACATTAATCAAATAATTGAAATATGGAGTGTTGTACCAAACTTTATTTTTATGCAAAGTTGAGGTTCTTTAAAAAGTGATCATAACGAAATTCAGCAAAAGACCAAAGCTACATGACATTTGAATTAAGATAAGCACAATGGAAAATTGTAAATTGTTGCTAAATCAAGCTTATACTTGCTTCCTTCATCCAACCAAAAAAGAAAAAGAAACAGGAAATTTAACATGGGTACTATAATTGCCTCATTGAGTAAAAATGAAGGCTGTTTTGGTAATTTCAAGTTTACGTACCAGAAAATGAGCTACGAGTCATGCAGCAAACATGACTCCCTCACTGCCACACTTAATGCAGAAACCCAAAGAGTCAAAATCATAACATCCCATAAAAAAATCGCCATCATCTAACCAATTAATTGCGACTAACGATATAGACACATTAAAGGTCTGTTTGAGATCTACTTATTTTATTAAAATTAAAATTTTTTGTTAAAAGTATTATAAATAAAAGTAAAAATTAATTAAAATAATATAATAAGACCTATAAATAACACTATAAAATATATTGAAACTCATAAATAATAATAAACATAAATTAAATAGTAAAATAAATTGACATTTTAATTTTTATCAAAAAAACACTAAAATATAAAATTTTGTACTATAATGTGTCAAATGATAAATTGTGATCCATAAATATATAATAACGGTGGCAGTGTGGAGACATACTTCGACCGCTCACAAAATTGTTGTATAACGAACTGTGGTACAAAATTATATATTAATGTACCCCTAACGTTACTTATTAATCGCCGAGTGCTATGACTGCCCTGTCCTCTCCTCGTCAGTCGCTAACAACTTTTTCGACAAGTCACGTCGCAGATTTCAGTGTCTAATAAGTGAAATATTATAAATTAATCACAAACATTTTCGTATCATTCAAGCTCACTCTTCAATTGGCGCGTGGAATCAACTCGCACTTTTTTTTAGACAAATAGTTTGACATCTACTCTAATAGCAATTAATTTTTTGATATATAATCAGTCAAAAATTTTTTATTTAACGACAACAAATTTTACTACCTAAACTAAACGAACTGAATCTGCAAACTCGCGCATTGTTATAGCACCTGATATTGGTACGTGTTTCTCAAAGCGATTATTGAGCTCTGAGCATGTAACCTCTTGACCCAAAAAATTTTACAAAAGCAAAAATCAGAGGCAAAAAAATTGTATGGAAATCAGAAAAAGTACAGAATATTTTTCTTGCAGAGGAGGAGTGAGATTTGAGAAGAGAACAACATTTTTAAAATTGTTTTTTGGGTACGGGGAGACAGTGAGCTATGCCACGTGGCGAAGATCCAGAGGATTTGCGATAGTAGCCGTTGATGAATGGATTAGGTGTTGTTTGGATTTTGAGATATGAGTTAACAAAACTCAGTTTTGTTAACTCATATCTCAAAATCCGTGGGCCCCACATGCATGAAGTTTGTTTGGCTTTTTTTCCGGATGTGAACTCAGTTAACAAATCTCAAAATTTTGAGATATGAGTTATCAAAGTAGGAAACTCCGGAGGGCTTGTTTTCATATTTTTGAGTTATGAGATTTGTTAACTCATGGCAATTTTCGTAATTATTCAGCACCAATTGGGCCCCACGGTCAGAGGGTTGTCCCATCAGTCTCAACTTTACTCCTTCCAACGGTCATAAATCACTTCTCTACACAACCATCTTTTTCCTTTTTTCGTTCTTCACTTTCTTCTAAAGAAGCTCCCAAATCCACTGCAAAAGCTCCTCCCAGTCCGGTCTTGCACAGCCATCTGAAGGAGAAATTTGGAGCTAAAGGAAATCTCCATCTGACGTGCTCCTCTGTAGTGGTGTGTTTTGGATACTCTTTTATTTTATTTTGCAAGAGCATCAATAGTAAAGTAAACATAAAACAAACTAGAATCTACAGTTAGATGAACTCATCAATCTACAATACTACTTGATACAGAACAAGTAATGAACTTCATGTCAATAATCAACTAAATTCCTTTGCCATTTTCTCACCCATTTATTTCCTCAACAACAACACCCATATGATTTGTAAATTCCAATCTCTACCCAGTACTCCCTTCCCACATGAAATCCCAACCGAAACCTTAAAATTTGAAACAATACCACATTAAAAAAAAAAAAATTCATTTTTTCCCTAAAATTTCAAAAAAGATGTGGAAAAATTCATACACTAGTCTTGGTAATTTTCCTTGGAGCCGTCGGATTCCTCTTGATGTGAATGCTACCGCCATCGGATTCATACACTAGTCTCAGAATACTCTCTGTTTCTCTTGTTACAAGCTTTCAGCCTCATTATCAAAGCTCCAGTGCCGTCGTTCACTGAAAACCCCAGAAAATCAGCAGAAAAAAAAAAAAGCAATAATGCGCAAGCAACAGAGACAAAGAAAGGGGCATGAACAACAACAGAAAAAACAGAGCACAACCAACAAAAAAAAAAAAAAAAAACCGAAGGGGAGAGGCAAAGAAAAAAACAGAGTACAACCATCGGCGCCGCAGGTCCAGACCGTGATTTTCGTCGCTGGGTTCGTGGAGGGGTTTGGGAGAATAATAGGGGAAAAATGAAGAGAAAATCATTGAAAAACGAAGGGAGAAAAACGGGGAAAAACAAAGAGACAATCACAGGAAAACAAAGGGGAGAGGCAGAGAAAGACAGAGTAAGGGGAAAAAGAAAAAAAAGGAAAGAGGAAAGTCTCTGACATGGGTCAGTGTGTGGGTCCCTTCTTTTAGATTTTTTTGGTTGAAACCATAACTGAGTTATATGTGCCAAACAGGTGCGTGTAGAAAATTGGATTATTTTGAGTGATGAGTGATGAGTGACGAATGATGAGTGATGAGTGAAGAAAATTGAGTGAAGAGTGATGAGTAATGAAAAAAAAAAAACCAAACAGGGCCTTAGGTTTTCAGTTACTGGTCTGATATATTAAAAGCATGAAAAGACTTGTCTCAATCTCATTAAAGGAAACCAATCAGACGGTTCAAATCAATCCGCGGTTTACAAAAATGAATCAGGACCGTTGATTCTTTTGCTTTGCATTACTTTACTTTACTCCAACGTGGACCGAGAGAGCTGAAATGGATTAGGCTTTGTCCGACGTGGATGACACGTTGGAATCCCCATTTGTCTCAGTGGCGATCTAACGGCTGTGAGGGTCCACTCGATCTCCACCGTCGATCACAGAATGACGTCAGACCGAGATTGACGGTTTTTTTTTTTTTTTTTCTTTAAGCGGGATTTTATAATTATTAAGCCAAAAAAATAAAAGAAATGTTACGTTCACAATATTTTTACAATAAATCACAGGTGATTAGTTATTATTGATTCAAATTTGAACCTAACACAAAAATTACTTTTTTGTTTTAACAATAATAACAATAACAACTTATTATTTAAAATTTATTATAAAAATATTCTAAAAATATTATGAATATATCATTTTTCAAAAAGTAATTCAAAAAAAAAAAGCTTTGGTTTTTCAGTCTTTTGTGAGAGAATGAGAGAGCTTTCATAGCTTTTGGGACTTTAACTTCAACTTCCACAATTTTTTCTTTGAAATTTCCTTGCCTTATAATTTAGAAAGCACGAAAACTTCATTTAAAGTGTCGTACTTATATCATGTCATTATCGTTTATTTTACTTAATAATACAGAGTTGGATTTAACATCTGGGGTGGTTCTGAATTTTGCATTTTTTTCGTAGGAAAGTAAGAGAGTCTCTCAGTGTAATTACGGCGAAAAAGTGTGTTAGATGGGAATATTTGATATTAGAATTAATGGGATTCAGTGATATGGGTTTGGTTCTACGAGATACCACCATAAATGGGATTATTTAATTTTATTGAATGTGATTTCATTATTCAAACCCAACTTTTTTTTTTTTTTTGGATTTAACTTTCTCTTTCTATATCTGACCCTTTTCTCTCTCTCTCTCTCTCTCTCATTCTGTGTGTCTGGCTCTGTAGGTCTGCTTTAATTTACAAAGAACCTGATTCTCTGAACGCGAGGGAACGAGTTGCACTTTCTTTCTTTCTCTTTTGTACAGAGAGTCTCTTCGTTAGCTTTTTGTCTTTAATCCATCACTGTTGTTATTTTTCACCGACGGGCTCTAGCTCTATATCTATATATCTATATCTATATATCTAATCCAAACGCAAAGAAAGAGGGAGAGAAAAACAAGAGTCTGAGATAGAAACGGAGAGATATCTGGCAACTAACTAAGTATATTGATTTTTCTCTTTCTTTGGAAAACCCAAACGCCACTTTTTCGCTGCTCTTTCCGCCTAGCTTTTCGCTAAATACTCAAAACCCAAACAAACACACACAGACACACACAAAAAGAGAGAGAGAGAGAGAGACTTCTTCTATCTTCATACATTTTCTCTCTCTCTTTGCGTTCTTTCTCATCATTCACATTTTCAAAGGGAAACTATATAATTTACTCTCAACTTTGTGTTGTTGAAGAATAGTTAGATCTGGGTTTGAGCGTTTTTTTTTTGTTGTTGTGGTATTGTGAGCCATAAAAGCAGTTTTCAAAACAAACCCAGATGATGATGTTGTTGTTGTTAATAGCTAAGAAGAAGAAATGGACAAAGCTCGCCAAGTGAGGCGTGAAGCTCGTCGGTTTTCTCTCACCAGGTCCCACAACAATAACAACAACAACAAGCACTTCTCTGGTAAATTACTTGAAACCACGAGAAGATACAAATAAAGCAAAAATAAATAAATGAATAAATAAGCCCATTTGTTTTCTTTTGTTTTACTTGTCGTTGTCTACGTATTCGTTGTTTTTTTGCTTCGGCTTTGTGATAAGGCTTCGCAGCTTATGCGTGTCTGTCCCTTAGTTATTGTTATCGTTTCTCTTAAAGAGTTTTGTGTGATTTTGAAGGTTCGGAAGATTGTGTTGGTGGGGACTTTGTAGTTGTACACTCGGAAAGATCGAAGAAAGAGAGGCTAAGAGAATTTAGTGTTGTTGCTGGTACTATAACAACAAGCTCGAGCTTCGATTACCAAGACTGCGAAATTGGTTGTGATCATGCGTCTGATAATGAAGATGAGCTTCGCTTAGAAGAAGAAGAATCTTCTTTGAGTATAATTGGTTCCAGCAAGAGATTTAAGGTTCCCAAAAAGGTTGATTATTTTAATGACTGGTTTAAGTTTAGTCCTAGCTTGTTGCTCCTATTTTTTCATGTTTAACAAATTTTTTTTTTTTTTTATAATTTTTTGTTACAGTTTTTTGATGACTGCAATGGCGTTGATCATGCCTCTGTTCCGAGAAAACTGCGGTCAGGTATGTGGGTCATGAATTAGGAAATGGAAGATTTTAGCCTTTTTTTTTTTTGTTTGTTTGTTTTATCTTGGGTGTAATTGGGGTCTGAGTCTCTGTAATCCTATTTTTGAAGTGGGTTTTTGTTTATTTTGGTGAATCTCTTAGAGCCTCAAGTTTAAAATTTAGAGTGTTTTTTTTTTTTTTTTTTTGGTGGGTATTCTGGGAAGTTTTTGTTTTGTTTTGGTATGTGGATTAGGACTGAAGCAAAACTGAAGCTTTTTGCTTTTTCTATCTTTTTCTAGACACAAGATTCTGTATGTTCTTATTTAATAGTATGTTGATGCGGAAACTTTTATGGTACGTTATTCTTTTAAAATTAATTAGTATAATGGTGCTTTAGATTTTGCATCATTCTGTTCTGAGTCTCAATTTTCTAAAAGAGATACTTTAGCTTTTAATGAATCAAAAGGTTTTATAAATTAATTTTTATTAATATATATATATATATATATACTGCTGGGTATATTTTGGGGGATTAATGTTTGGGAATTTTCTTTTTTGAATTTACAGCAACAAAGAAGCGCAATCGCGAATCTATTTCTCAACCTTTACCAGATTCAAAGAAGCTGAACCATAAAATCAGTGGAGTGGAATCATTCATAAAGAATGGAGCAAAGAAATCCAAGCTGAGCATGGTTAGTCCTAGTCCTATCTATATTGGCACTATTGAAAAACTCCTTTCTTTTTGCTTTTTTGATTTAGAATTTGGATTTTAATATACTTTTTTTTTTTTTTTGGTAGAAACAATGTGGCTCAGACAAGTTCCCAAGAAAGACTGTCACTGGGCCAATAACAAAGGATGAGGAAGAAGTTGTGGAGACCTTGTATGCATTGGCTGGAATGTTCCCAAACAATGATGCAAGTGAGAAGAGTAAATTAGACAGTGAATCTATGGAAGCAAAACCTTCAGCAATGCCAGTCTCAAAGGAGAGCCCAATGCCTACATTGGAAGGTTCCTTCATTAAGTTCTTTCTACAATCTTAAGTCTTGGTTTTCTCTTTATTGTGGTCTGTTAAATTGTGTATTTTATCAGATTCTGCAGTTACAAATGACAACTTGAGCTTGACCCCCTTGATAACTGCCGAGGCTGCCAATCTGTCGTCTAATTTTGAAAGTTCACCTGAAGAAACTGCAAAAGTAGATTCTTTGGATGAACTCAGTGTTCAAGAAAAGCCTGTTTCGCCCGAAAGCAAGAAAATTAGTATGGAATCAGATTGTTCTGGTCGTCAATTAAATCTACACAGCATGTCATTCTTGGCTAATAGTGAAAGTAGAAATGAAAATCCATTGCGCTATTCTGATCTAAGCTTGGATACTAGGTGGGTAGTTTTTAAAGATTATTTAGTATTAGCGCTCTCTTATCTTTTCTTATTTATGAAATTCTTTGGATATAATTCTTTCTATGTGTTTTATGCTTCTGTAGATTAAAGCCACCCGCACAACCAGGGACCCCAATAATTGATGTGAAACCAGAGATTGCACTGGGGCCAGTAAGTGTAATTTCCTAGTCTAACTAAATGTTCTTTTAGTCAGCTAGATCTTAAGTTAAAGGTAGCCGGGTTGCTTTATAGGTCATAGCCATTGGAAGTCAACCAGAACAACAAGATGTGATCAAGGAGTCCAAGAAAAATGGTACAGTATTAGCTTGCTTGGATGGTCTCATTATCATATTTTTTGGATTTTTGCTTCAGTTGCAAAAATGGCATTCTGGAGTTGTATTGTGACACTATCGTACTTTTTCTTCTATCAAAAGGTCCAGCATTGTGGCCAGGCTTGTCTTCTGAGGCGTCACATGGTGTTGGGAGTCATGGTCTTCTGCAGTAATTTTCTTACATTCTCTTTGATTTTGACCCATTCATGTAACCTTTTTTTATTTTTTGGTTCTCATTCCTAATGCATTTATCTGTCTCAGGTCTTCTGATGCTAAAATTCCGGGTTGGCTTGACACTGCTACGTTTGCCCCCAGACACAGGTCTTTTGAAAATGGTTCTTTAACTGGAAAGGTGAATGTGACTTAATTAATGAATATTTATCTTGTATGCTTCTTAGCTGGTGTTCACAACTTTGAAAAGCTCTCTGTTTCTTTCCATATTAAGCATCCGATTAGTTTATGGTTAACTATGCAGGTGTCAAAAGTCGTTGTCAACAAAAAGCCATGGAAGAGGTGTGCCACTCATTTTCACATAAGTCATCTCATTCAGATTTTAAATATTCAAGAGAACCAAGAGAGGTTGCCACTGCAACCTAATCAATTGAGACCACAGGAAGGATCGGGTTTAGGAGTTCTTATGGCAATTAACAACTTTCAAGGTGTAGATAACAGATTAAATGCGATTGCTTCTCCTAGCAATGTATGCAATTCAACCACTGAAAGAAATATATCTGAAGCTAAAATTGGTAGCCTTCAGCGCCAGCGGCTCCATCAAGATCAGCCCCAGGCTGCTCTGGCATCTGGGCCATACAATTCACAGCAGCAGGTAAACTTATATTGCAATTGCCAATGGTTTCTTCCGTAGTTCCATTACAATTTTTTTTTTTTTTTTTTAATTCTCTGGTTGCTGGCAGGGTTTTGATTTCTTGTCACTGTCAACTGGAGGTGGTGGGGTGGAAGCTAAGAATAGTGTTAGTAGAGCTGGAAATGGATTAGATTCTTCGCCACAATTCCAAGTTCCTTATCTTCAATCTCTGGCACAGAAGCAGACTCTCATGCCTTTCTCTATGCCCCAAAGTCGCTATACCTCCTCTGCTTACTCTGATCAGCTTTCAGTAGCACCAGCAGCAGCACATCAGGTTTTATTCTTTCTTTTATGGAATTACTAACTTTTTCACCCACTTAATGAGTGAATCAAATGTAAGCTCTACATAGAGGGACCAACTAATAAGACAGTTAATATAGGATTGCCCAATTATGTAACATGAACCCATCTAAATTCTCCAACTTGCAAATGGCAGAAACTTACATTCTATCATATGATTTATGATTTTGTTGCTTACTGTTGCAGCTCTCACCATGTTAGCTAATAAAATTTCTAAAATTATGTTGTAATGCTTGATTGTAGGTCCAGCTGCAGCTACCTCTATATCTTGGCAGTCCGCTATGTGGTTCTAATGCTAGTCCTGTAGCCTTGACAAAACAACAGCAGCATCAACGCTTTTGGCCTGCCCAGCTGGCAGCTCAATACAGGCCTGTGGGAACTTCAACATCCATGACCCAAGTTCAGAGCTGGCAACAGGGAAGGCAAGACACTCAGATGCGGATCCCGTGTTCCAACGCCCATATCCCTCCACCCCCTTCACCACTAGAAGTACTTGGCCCTAAATACACGCCATTCTCTCAACAGCAGCAGTACCTCATGGACATTACTGCATCACTGCCCCATGCCCGGGTAAAAAGGCAAGACCACCTTCTCCCCTCTGTCTACGAAGAGACTGGAGGTGGCTTCCATGCCAGTGGTGCATTGCCATTGCAATTACTCTGCAATGAGCGCCTTTGATGTGAGTCGCATTGACAGCTCTTTGATGGGACATAAGGATGGGTAACACATTATTTCGTCAATTCTTTCTGTTCATACTTGGGACTTGGTGCCTCAACTTTGGCATGATCGAATAAGTGATGATACATGCAAGGTTTGACTGATAACAATTTCCGAATATCAAATGATCAGAAAAGAAGAGCACTCCGGGCAAGCAGAGGAAACTTTGCTGTGACCTCTAGGCGGAGTCAAAACCTGGACCTATCAGCTGCTAGGATGATGATTATGTTTTGTAGAATAATCCTTTTATGAGCATTACCACATTCATGTCCTTTTACAAACAATGATACTAAATAGAATGGTTAAGATTATGTTCAATTGGTGCTTCCCTTATTGTTTTAACCTTCACTGCTACACGGCTTCAGTTTAATGCTAGCTCCTTAAAGAAATAAATAGAAGGCCAGGTCCTGTTAGGGAATGTCAAAAAGGAACACAATTTTCGGATGCTGTCATTTTAGTCTATGAATTACTCCCATCACACATGGTAGAACAATGTAACAATTATTGATGATGTACCATCATCCCATATGACAACAGAAATTTGTCGTTTCATAGTGGAATTAGGCCTGTACTGACTGAGAAATCTCCTCCCAACATCTTGTTGAAAGGATTAATATACAAATTCCATATTCGAAATCAATGTATTCTTTTACTCCCTTTGCCTAATTTTGTGATTTTTGTCTATAGAATTTAGGTTGGACGGCACTGGATGAGAATATTAAAGCATGATCTTTATTTCTTGCGATAAAAGTCTCCATCCAACTTATAAGGAGTGGTCACAAATTTTTCAAGCCACTTTTGCCTTGTAGCATTAAATTTTTTGAGCACCTTTGCGTAGTGTGGGTCCTGGGGCGTGTTTGTTTGCCATTCAATTCTTAATATGCTGCCAAATTGTGTTTGCCAATTGCCAGCCTCAACAACAACAACAAAAAAAAAAATCATATATTTCACAGTATTTTAGAATTAGTATCTAATGAAATTGTTAAACATGAAGAATACTTAACTGTTAGTTTACTAACAAAAATTAATATCATGATCAATATGAAATTGGAATTAAGCATGAAGCATCAAAGTAGAAAAAAAATTTGAAATGGAAATAGTGAAAAATAAAAACAATCCAAACTTCAAGGTCAAGAATGTGTTTTTAATTTGAATAGTCCCAAGCAGTTTTGGTAGTTCCACACCATAAAATTTAGAGTAGGCTAAGATAATGATATCGCGCTATATAAGTCATTTTTCATTCATAAAAATTAAAAGAAGAAAAAGAAAAAGAAAAAAAAAAAAAAGAATGTGTTTTTAATTAACATGATCATGGTCATGGGTTGGTCCGTTGGACTTTTGAGTTTTGACGCAAACTGGAACCAAACTGGTTAAACAAGATAACAACTCATTGGACTAGAACACATTGAAAGTACCAAATTCAAACTTATTGGTAATGAGTTCAACGGTGCAGGTTGGTACTTCCAAACATCAAAGATAGAATTTGTAAGGTTGTGGGCAGGATCCACACAGCTTTTCAAGGTCAATCAAGTCCGTCAAAATAGGGAAGGTACAATACGAATTTCATCAATTATTATTTTTATATATTTTATCACAAACCTCAACCAGGGAATGCTTTTTTGCTAATCTTTGGAATTCAATGTCATCTCCTTATAAGTGACTAGAATCTTTTAGTTCAATGAGTACTTTTTTGATATTTTCAAAAGAAACCATCATGATTTAAATCTATCATCTTCTAACTATTGAATTTTCTTTTTCAAAGTTACTTTTTTAATTTCTATTTTTTTATTTCTTATAAATGAAGTATCTTACTCTTTTTCATTATCTAATTTAGGCTGCATTTGGCATTGGCTTAAAAAGTCAGTTTTTTTTATTATTAATTAATTTATTTTTGCTACTATTAAGTTTGTTTTTATTACTATTTATGAATCTCATTGTATTTTTTGGTACTATTCATGAGTACTATTGTACTATTTTATCTATAATACTTTCAGTAAAAAAATTTCAGTTTCAGCTAAATAAGTTGTTCCCAAACAAACTCTTAGTGTGTGTTTGGATACCAATGAAAAATTAAAATTATTTTACCACTTATTTTTGCTAGTATTTATGAGTCCACTGCACTTTTTGATACTATTTAAAAGCATCGTTATACTATTTCAACTAACTTTTACATTTATACACACTACTTTCAACAAAATAAATGATATCTAAACAAACTCTTAGTGTAATGTTTATATTTACTCTAACCTCTAAGTAGAAAAAAAAAAATTAGAGAAACTTTCACGGTGTATACTATATAACACTCACAATCACACATAGAACCCTCCAACCACATATGAAACTTGACCCACCCCTTGACCTAGGCCGACTTTTACAGCCAATTTGAATTCTAATGGCTATCGACAATAGGTAGAGCCCTTCAAAATATGATACATTTGAGTGGAGTGTTGGGTTTTACATGTCGCTTTTAATAGTAGCAAAAATAAACTGAATAGTAAAATAATTTATAATTTTCATTGCTTTCCAAACGCACACATATTATATTATTTTTTTAAGCAAAGTTTATGTTAGGTTGTAAAGCATGAAAATTATACGTTTAATAATAACATAGTTATAAGTGAAATTTTATTTAGTTTACTTGGAGGTTTTTCTTTTTAATTTTTAATTTTTGGGCTATATGGCAAAAGTAGAATTGCAAAGCTCCAGTTTTTTAGATGTATTGTCGTATTCAAAAAAAAATTTCTTCATCTTATTCATTTGTTGATTATTTATTTTCCCTTTTCCAACTTGTAAATCTCAAGAATCACATAAACCGAGGGAAAAAAACCGTTTGCCTCAAATAGAGAACCAACTACCAAGCATAAAGTCATGGCTAAAGAAAGTTTTAAGTTTTAAAGTTCAGAAAATATTTATTGCACACATTCCAGTTTTTTTTTAACTAAAATTGTGTACTAGATGCCTGAGTGTGAACTTTAGGACCCGTTTAGTAAAAGAGTTTGACTAATATTGCTTGTAATTTTTTAAAATACGTATGGGGTGAAAATGTAAGTAAAAAAATGTGTAAAAATGTGAGTTTAAACTTGCTTGCCAAACAGGCCCTAGTTTCTTGAGCTAAAATTGTGTACTATGTCTATGTATGAGTGTGAAATCGACATTGCTTTTAAAATTTTATCAAGACATATCACGAGGACAACACCTGTGAATGTGATGTAGCAGGAAAACGTCTCTCTCACCTGCAGAATTTCACAGGATAGCACCAACTTTGCAAAGGTGCTGAATCTGGCCATACAATTTCAAATGATGTCATTCTTAAAAAAAAAGAAAAAGAAAAAGAAAAAAAGAAACACACACACACAGAAGAATTTGGATAGTGCACACAGCGCTGCTACGTTTATGTATATTGCCTTTGTTGATTGAATATGACTTACAGCCACCCATGTTACTAACAGCAACATGGGGAAAAGTGAAGAAGAAGAAACACATTAGAGAAATGAACATGGAACAATTTTCTGATATTACAAGAAGAAAGCCGCAGTATGAATTTTGTAAACAAAATAGAAACCAACTGGGGAAAAAAAGGGAAAGAAAAAGAAAAATGAAAAATGACACTCCTATAACACACTCCTCAGAATAAGGTCTCACTCCAACTTTTCCAGTTCGCCCATTCTTTCAATAATCGCCTGCAAGTCAAAGCAACAATTAGCGATATGACCAAATTCTTCAGTCATATTATGCATACAGATATTGCATCTAAGTTATAAAAGAGAATCAAAAAACCACTCTGTAAAACTCCAACTTTTCCAGTTCGCCCATTCTTTCAATAATCGCCTGCAAGTCAAAGCAACAATTAGCGATATGACCAAATTCTTCAGTCATATTATGCATACAGATATTGCATCTAAGTTATAAAAGAGAATCAAAAAACCACTCTGTAAGGAAGGTTGACAGGGTGGCAATTCATGTTGGGTGGGTTGTGTTTGTGTCATGTCAAAATAAGAGTATTATATGGGTCAACCCTATCCCAACTCATTTAATAATTGAATTGAAACAAAATCCTTGAACCCTAACATGGTTGATTTATTAAGTGGGATGACACGACACAACCCACGTAACATTTGATACTTAATTCATGCTAGGTCGACAAGAAACAAGATCCATTCCAACCCCTTAATAAACATGTTGTATTTCGATTGACATGGATACGACCCATTTAAAGAACATTTAAAGGACATGACCCAAAATAATTAACATATTTTTAAGTTTTGTAAGTCAACAAATAATAATAATAATTACAAACAAAAAAATCTAAACAAATTCTAATTTATAATAACATTAATTAAAGTTTAGCATACAAAATAAAAGTTCTCATCTTTTTTCTTTTTCTTTTTTTTGATAAGTAGAATAAAAGTTCTTATCTTGTCTCAACCCAATGAAGTTTTATCCTAATTTAGAAATACACAATCGAAAAAAGATAAAATGAATTGAGAGTTTTTTTTCTTTGTTTTGGGTAAAAGGGTTAAGGACTTTTGGAGTTTCAATGAAGAATTTATCATAAAACTATTAAAATTATTTTAATTACTCAGCTTTATTTATAAAATTCAAATTTATGTTTGATAAAATGACATTTATCTATATGGGTTAATAGGATGGTGTCAAAATAGGTCAACTTGTGTTGACACGAATAATGAACTGGGCCCATTTGAGCAAATTGCAAGTTAAGCACGTCAAGACAAAATTGACTCATTTACACTAAACACTAACTCACAAAAAAGTGTATTGTGTCACATATTGCCACCCCTACATGTTTGTGGTTGCCTCCAAAACAAGAAAGAGAGAGAGAAAGAAAATGGGGGGGGGGGGGGGGGGGGGGGGAAGGAATGTGCAAACCTTTTTGCTTGTTTCTTGGAGCTCCCCAGCAAGAATGAATTCATCAAGTATCAGATAAACCTTCATGAAAAAACAAAAAAGGATCACTATAATAATTATTGCCATGAAACGATAAGAACAGATATACACTATACACCAATCTGTTGCCCCCTCTTTTTTCTCCAAAAACAGACAAGCTGAGGGTATGGGTAGAACATAAAGTAATATTTCCGATCAAACAATATCCTCCATGATCTCGTGTAACTTCCAACAGGAGTTTATATAACATAAAGAATTTTATGCTACTTGAAATGGTATCTAGTGCATCTGATAATACATCATCTATTCACAAACATGTGGACCCCACACAATCGAAGACCCACAGGTTGTAAGAGAAATGATGTTTTGGATAGAACATGCATTGTGCAGCATGACCAACCTAACATGAAAGGAATTAGAGATTGTATTTTATGGTATAGTGTAAGGGCATCACAAAACTGCCAAGAATCATTTTTCAACAATGGAGACTTAGATACCAACACTGCTAATTAATCAGCAGGGTAAACTTTGCTAACTCGTTGTCAGTATTTCCACACATGGTAAGATATAAAATCTAGCAAATTTCCATGGACCATCTAGCATCTGGAACCAATACTTCATATACTTGGAATTTCTATGTCGACAAAGATTAGTCAATGTAATGCTTCTATCAAAATATTGAAAGCATTTAGATCTAATTAAGTATTATAACAAGTGAAAATAGCACCTTTTGTGTCTTAAAAGCATTATTTTACCATTCTAATTAAGACTCAAACAATACCTTTAGATATGACAAATTATACAGAATTTGTTTCTTATCTTCAGAAATTATTTCAAATAATGCTTTCATCACAGTTTTAAAACAAACTTTCTTGATAGCCATATTCTGATACATTATAAGTGTTATGTGATATATGAAATAATAATTTCATGGTTTGCAAGGTTTTCACAGAAGCACTATTTCAAGTAGCACCTTTGTGATATAAGCAAAGATGACTCTTCAAATAATAAACTTTTGGCAATTCTTTTCAACATAATGAAAAAGCCTTAATCCAAAATTTTGGGGTCGGCTATAAATCCTCAATAGATTAGTCAAGGTTGGCTACATGTATTTTTTTTATTCATTCTATTCTATCCAAAGTCATAATCTTTGTTACCTCCTTATTAACATATCATTTTTTCTCACATCTATTAATTTTATTTCAAGTCTCCCTCTACCCTTTCATTCTCTTGACTTGAATCATTGAATCAAATCATTGTCTCTCACTTGTAAATTAATCACTCTCCTCTACACATGACCAAACCATCTCAAATGACTCTCCCTCATTTTTTTCATCAATCCAGGTTACCCTATCATTAAATAATTTTCCTCATTTTTCCTTTGTTCACTATTCCTACACGAGTGACTAATAGGATTGAGAAACTGCAAAGGGATTTCTTGTGGGATGGGATGGGTGATACACCCTAGCTGCATCTGGTGGGTTGGGATAAGGTGTGTGCTCCTATGGTCAATGGTGGTTTAGGAATATGGAAAATCACTTCGTTCAGTAAAGCTTTGTTGGGGAAATGGTTATGGCAGTTGGATGGAGGAGACAAGGCTATGGAGACGCTGATAGCATTGAAGTTTGGGGAAGAAGGGGGGGGGGGGGGGGGGGAGTGGACTTCTCAGATGTACAGGGGTCACAACAACTATATCATCTACAGAAAACATACAATAAGGGGCTTTATCTTAAATCAATTTACTGAGCTCACTCATCACTAGTACAACGAGACATGAACATAAATGCTCATAGCACACTTATTATACATGAAAGATGGCTCTTAAGGCACCACTTGAAATAGCAATTCAATGATATATTTATTCTAAAAGAACTATTCCAAACAGGAGTTCTATTGCATTTATTAGAAATAGTCATCGAAATGTCATTCCTATTTTTTGGGTACCTGAGTCTAAAAAATAAAAACATTACTTCCTAAAAAACCTTTGATCATAGTATTGAAAGCATTCTTTTTAATAATTATATTTCTAGATATAGAAAGGGCTCTTTTTCTTTCTTGGTCCAAAAAGAAAGCACCATTTCAGATGACACTTTCAGATGCACAATACTGTTATTCAATAAACATGCTTCTTTGTGTAGGACTTTCCATCTTTTTCCTAGATACTTCTTTAGGTGGAAATATTATTTCAGAAATATTGACTTCTATAACAGCATGAAGTACTAGACACTAGAATCAATAGACATATACAAGAAGCAGATGAGCATCGAGTAGGCTTTGCAGATAATTGCACAGAAAAATCATGATAAGCGACAAACCTTGTGGAAGTTAAAAACCAAATCTAGCTCGCACACATTGCTGAAGAAATGATCCAGTATCTCCACGAATAAATGGATGCACTCCAAATAAGCCAACTCATTATCAGTAATGTCAACGCAGAGCGAGAAAAATAACCCAGCATAGCGCCTGTAGATTACCTTATGAGTGCGGAACTGTAAAATGCATAACAATCACATCATCAGCACTTAGCAATGACATATTAACTACAAGCCAACTACAAGCCGCCTGAACAAACTATAGCCTAATTGACACATTGATAACAATCATGAAAGAAACTCACAATTCCATCAAACATCATACAACATTGCAACGAATTGCAGATTAACAGAAGCAATGGAGTAAACAATTTTCAGTCAGCAGATTTAACTTAGTTGCCAAACTATAAATGAAGTGTTTTTAATTTCTTGGGTCACAAACATATGAAATGTGAGAATCAAAGTTCTAAACCCCATTCATTTTCCCAACAATTTCTCTGTAACTAAGTCAAAGCATAGGGAATTTTCACCTCGACGAAATTCGTGAACTTGGGATCTCTGTTTACCACCAATCGATGAACCTACAAAAAAACCCATCAAATTCAAAACCCTAGAAAAATCCAAAAAACATTTATAGTTTAGAATCAAAACAGGAAGATCATACCTCGTATTCGACCTTGTGTTTCTCGGAATCCTCGAGAGGAACGTAGTACTTGGCAAGACGGGTCTTTCCTTGCCTGTTCTGTAATAGAATGAACCGGATCTGCCAAATTCACAAAGATTTTAACGAAATGATTCAACAACATTGAAACTCATTTTTCTTTGAACAATGAAGAATCAAAGACAAATAAATATGAAAAAGTGATAATTGTATTACCATTTTTGAATGAAAATGAAGGAAATTAAGCAAGAGAGGAGCTAGAAATTGAAATGGAATTGGATTTTGGAGAGAGCGAAAATCTAGGGCACAGCTCAAATACCAGTCGCAGGTTCAAAGTCTTTGCGAGAAGGGACAACGGGTGAAAAACTGTAACGTATGTAGAATCTGACCAATCAATGGTGTGCCAATTTTATTTATTTTTGTGGGTTCTCAATAAAGTCTCTTATGCTAAAATAATAGATTTTGGTTTAACCCAAAAAAAAAAAAAGATTTTGGTTTAATTTCCGCTTATATTAAAAAATGTCTTGATACGATGATAAAGAATTATCATTAAAAGTCGACATTATTACTTCTTAATAAATCTATATAGAACATTGTGATAAATGCTAAATTTTTTTAGCATTTAGCACAATGTCAATAACTAAAAAATTCTTTTTAAATCAACTTTCAATTTTCTCTCTCCTTATTTTTAATTCTTGGTCTGGTTAATAGACTATTTTAATAAAAAATTTATTCCACGTTAATGGAAATATATAAAAAAAATGGTAAAAAAAAAAATTAGTTATCATTTGCTTTGGGTTGTGTTTTGAGTCAATATTATTTTAATGTGTTGTATGGAAGAATATAAGATGTAATATAAGGTATAATGTTAAATGCCATGTTAAAATATATAAAATAACTTTTTGGTGTATTAAAATAGAAATGTTTTTATAACATCCAATGCAAATGCTCTTAATAAGTAATTTTTTTCATAATTTAATCATAGTATTACTATAGTTAATGGCATCATTGTTTTAAAAACCAAACCAACAGGTAAAAATTAAGAACCAATCCCTTTTTCTAGTTCTTTGACTGTTCCAATTTTTAAAACCATGAATGAGATATAATGACTTTCGTTTAAGAATTTATAAAAGTATAATATTATTGGAATTGATGATGTGGAAGAGAGAATTCAAATCATAGATGTCTCTATTAGAAACAATAAGAAATGTCAATTGAGTTATAAGAGATACTATATTATAAATTTACACAATCCAAAATCAAATCTATATAAATATATTTTATACTTGTACATATAAAGTTATAAACATATAATATTTATATGTACTCGTATTCACAACCTTAATCCTAAATACATAATTATGTTTGGGTTTTGCTTGTTTAATAGCCAAACTTAATCATGCATGTGAATCATTTGCTAAATAAAGAAAAACAAACAAGTTTTTCCTCAAGTCAAGCTCGAATTATTTATGAGCACTTCATCATTTACAACCTTATACTGATCGCATGGTTAGCACCCTATATGTTGGTTTCCAAGTTTAAATCTTTTTTTCAAGCTGACAGAGATATCTTATAAACTTTTTTTTTTAAATCTGTATCAACAGGTGAGGCAATGCTAAGAGTATACCCCAACTATTAGCTATTAGGATTAGTCCGAAAAGTTTTAAGATCATCTGAGTTGTCCTGCTGCAGAGCACAAAGATATGGGTTCCTGCAATTAGCTTAGAACAAATGGGTTTATTGAGAACTCTAATTATAATTGACCGAAGATTAGCTTCGGAGAAAGGGAGATAATCATGAAAATAGGTCAACCCATTGTAGATGTCAATTGAATACAGTGAAAACCAAGTCTTAAAAGATTTGTTATACCAAGCTTTCAAACAAAGAGTAACTAGATAGTAATTTGTTATTTGAAATGAAAATGTGAGGGCACAAGATCTATAAAGACTTGAGTCGAGACTCTATGTTGGTAGAGAATCATAATGCTTTGAGTCAAATTAATAGTTGTTTTCCATGAAAGTAAATTAATATATATTCCATGAAGATGTTGAAAATAATTAATACTTAAAACTCATTTTATCAGCACTAGAATTCTATTTCATGGTCTATTCATTCCTAATATAACGTATTTTGTGTCATTGTGATATTGTATAAAAGAGCAGTGTGGAAAAGAACAGGAAAAAAAAAACTGTTTTTCAAAAGAATATTTCTCTTATTACTGATGCAGAAGATTTGGTGAAAGCATCACAATCATTTTGTAAAGAATATGAGAACCAAGAAGTGAAAAAAGGATCCCATGTGAGCTCTGCTACAAGGACAGGATTGAATTACACTAGACTAATTTAATCAGTGATTGAATACAATCGTTACTAGAATGGAATGGTTGCTGCATAAAACATACACAAAATTGCACCATAGGAAAATAGTGCATGAGTTCTAAAATTACAGCTACATTATAACCTTGAAGCAATTTTCTAAACTCTTAATTTTTTTTTTTTTTTTGATACCACTCTTGCGCTAAAATAATAGATTTGGTTTGAATATCCGTTTATACTAAAAAATGTCTAGATACGATGATAAAGAGTTACCATTAATCCAGAGAGTTGGCTAAATTGGTTGGGTTCTTGGTCTCAAAGTGCTTGTATTGGGTTTGACTAGGTGTGCTCCCTAGTTCGAGTCCTGCTACCTGCACTTTGAAAAGAATTTCCTAGACCAGTACTTTACCCCTTCGTGGGCTCACCCGGCACGAACAGTGATTAGTCTCTAGTTGAAAGCCTTAAAAAAACACTATAGAAAACCAAAAAAAAAAATTTACCATTAAAAGTCAACGTTATTACTTCTTAATAAACTTATATGGAACATTGTGATAAATGCTAAATTTTTTAGCATTTAGCACAATGTCAATAACTAAAAAAATTCTTTTTAATTCAACTTTCAATTTTCTCTCTCCATTTTTTTAATTCTTGGGCCTGGGTAATAGACTATTTTAATAAAAAAATTTATTCCACGTTTATGGAAATATATAAAAAATGGTAAAAAAAAAATTAGTTATCATTTGCTTTGGGTTCTGTTTTGAGTCAATATTATTTTAATGTGTTGTATGGAAGAATATAAGATGTGATATAAGGTATAATGTTAAATGCCACGTTAAAATATATATAATTACTTTTTGGTGTATTAAAATAGAAATGTTTTTATAACATCCAATGCAAATGCTCTTAATAAGTAATTTTTTTTCATAATTTAATCATAGTATTATTATAGGTAATGGCATCATTGTTTTAAAAACCGAACCAACAGGTAAAAATTAAGAACCAATCCCTTTTTCTAGTTCTTTGACTGTTTTAATTTTTAAAACCATGAATGAGATATAATGACTTTCGTTTAAGAATTTATAAAAGTATAATATTATTGGAGTTGATGATGGGGAAGAGAGAATTCAAATCATAGATGTCTCTATTAGAAACAACAGGAAATGTCGATTGAGTTATAAGAGATACTATATTATAAATTTACACAATCCAAAATCAAATCTATATAAATATATTTTATACTTGTATATATATAGTTATAAACATATAATATTTATATGTACTCGTATTCACAACCTTAATCCTAAATACATAATTATCTTTGGGTTTTGCTTGTTTAATAGCCAAACTTAATCATGCATGTGAATCATTTGCTAAATAAAGAAAAACAAACAAATTTTTCCTCAAGTCAAGCTCGAATTATTTATGAGCACTCCATCATTTAAAACCTTATACTGATCGCATGGTTAGCACCCTATATGTTGGTTTCCAAGTTTAAATCTTTTTTTCAAGCTGATAGAGATATCTTATAAACTTCTTTTTTAAATCTATATCAACAGGTGAGGCAATGCTAAGAGTATACCCCAACTATTAGGGACAAAATTGCTAAATGCCCTTTTTGGGCAAACTAAGCAGCGTTTTGCCCTATTTTTCAAACTAATTAGGAAAATGCCCCTCTTTTGAAACTCGATTTTCTCAAAATCGAGTTATAAAAAAAAAATCTGGAGCCCTATAGCGGCGTTTTTAAGGACCTATAGTGATGTTTCCAGGATCTATAGTTACGTTTTGTAACTCGACTTCCATTAAATTGAGTTATAAGCAATTTTTTTAATTTTTTTTTACCTATAACTTGATTTTATATAAATCAAGTTATAAAACGCCACTATAGGTCCTGAAAACGTCACTATAAGCTCCTTAAAAACGCCGCTAAAAGGCCTAAATCGATTTTGAGAAACTCGATTTTCAAAAGAGAGGCATTTTCCTAATTAGTTTGAGAAATATGGCAAAATGCTAGATTTTTTTTTTTTGAAGGGGCATTTGCCCATTTTCTCCCAACTATTAGCTATATCATACAAGATTGGTCCGAAAAGTTTTAAGATCATCTAAGTTGTCCTGCTGCAGAGCACAAAGATATGGGTTCCTGCAATTAGCTTAGAACAAATGGGTTTATTGAGAACTCTAATTATAATTGACCGAAGATTAGCTTCGGAGAAAGGGAGATAATCATGAAAATAGGTCAAGCCATTGTAGATGTCAATTGAATACAGTGAAAACCAAGTCTTAAAAGATTTGTTATACCAAGCTTTCAAACAAAGAGTAACTAGATAGTAATTTGTTATTTGAAATGAAAATGTGCGGGCACAAGATCTATAAAGACTTGAGTCGAGACTCTATGATGGTAGAGAATCATAATGCTTTGAGTCAAATTAATAGTTGTTTTCCATGAAAGTAAATTAATATATATTCCATGAAGATGCTGAAAATAATTAATACTTAAAACTCATTTTATCAGCACTAGAATTCTATTTCATGGTCTATCCATTCCTAATATAACGTATTTTGTGTCATTGTGATATTGTATAAAAGAGCAGTGTTGAAAAGAACAGGAAAAAAAAAAAAAACTGTTTTTCAAAAGAATATTTCTCTTATTACTGATGCAGAAGATTTGGTGAAAGCATCACAATCATTTTGTAAAGAATATGAGAACCAAGAAGTGAAAAAAGGATCCCATGTGAGCTCTGCTACAAGGACAGGATTGAATTACACTAAACTAATTTAATCAGTGATTGAATACAATCGTTACTAGAATGGAATGGTTGCTGCATAAAACATACACAAAATTGCACCATAGGAAAATAGTGCATGAGTTCTAAAAATACAGCTACATTATAACCTTGAAGCAATTTTCTAAACTCTTACTGTGTTCTTTGCTCTTATTCTCTTCACTCTTAATTATTAACCCAATGACAAATTATATTACAATACAAGACTAAATTTGATACTTTTCTGACTTGGAGATAAATTAAACGTCCATACTATAAATCGGTCATCAGGATGTTGTCACACCCTAGAAGTCGTGCTCATATTTGGAGTTTGAAGCAGCAAGGAGAGAAGCCCCTATACCAGACCCGTCTTTTGTGTGTTCTATAACCACATTCTTTGATTTTTCCAACCCTAAAATCTCTTTAACAGCATCTTTTAAGTATCTTTTGTACTGAGGGTAATGCTCATACAAGCCTCCATCCATAGCCACCACTGTCCTCTTCCCAAAGATGAGACCTGTTGAATCCTCTTCCATCTTTTGCAGAATCCCCACAATTCCT
Source organism: Quercus suber (assembly GCF_002906115.3). Taxonomy (NCBI): domain Eukaryota; kingdom Viridiplantae; phylum Streptophyta; class Magnoliopsida; order Fagales; family Fagaceae; genus Quercus; species Quercus suber. Next base: position 514,447 of record NW_027069805.1, read on the forward strand.
GCACCAGCTAAACGGCCACCTCGCATCACAATAGTGTCGCAAACCTCTAGGACAATCTTCCTTGCACTTAAGTTGCTCTCAACCTGATCCCAAGATTCAGAAGAAAACAAGAAAGAAAATTACTATTGCATAAAAGATTTCATAGAATACTTCAATGAAACGCTACATTTTTCATCGTAGTCAACATCCTACAAATAGGTCAAAGATATTCCAAGTATATGTCAATGGTATGCGTTTTCTATTTAACAAAACAAAGTTGCCCCAGCTTTTATTCACTTGCAATCTTTCAACACCCCCCCCCCTTTTTTTTTACAAGATACATGGAGGTCAACAAAACTGTCATTATCTTGAAAAAAATAATTATGAACCAGTGATGCAAAATTCCACTTGTTCTCATAGTTTAGTCAGAATGCCACTCATGTATGTTTGTGCGTGTAGAAATAAGTGCTTCTGTTATCTACTGTACTATATTCCTGCACTCACATTGATTCAAAATTTTAATATTATCAAGAGGTCTTTGAAAATTATTCTCACATATGCAATTTGTTCCCAGTCCATGCTTCCCAGCCCTCTTATTCACTATCACAAATATAGAGGTTGATTTTCAAAAGGATGGGACAATGCAAGGAGTTTACCCCAGCAATGTTATAGAGGATTGATCCAACAACATTAAGATCATCTGAGTTGTCCTGCTGCATGGCAGAAAGATCTGGAGTCCTGTCATTAGTTCAGAACAAACAGTTGTAATGAGAACTCTAATAATTGACCAAAGATTAGTTGTGAAGAAAAGGGAAATAGTCCTAAAGATAGGTCAGCTCACTGCAGATTTCACAAATAAGTGAAAATCAAGTTTTTCATGATTTGTTATACCTAGCTTTCAAGCAAGAGTAATTAGATTGTAATTTCTGATTTGAAATGAAAATGCAAGTGTACAACAATGCTGAAGATTTGTTGAAAGCGCAACAATCATTTTGTCAAGGATATGAGGACCAAAATGCGAATAAAAAAATAAGTCCCATAACGGGATACAGACAGCAACAGCCCAAATAGAATGCAAAGTAAATATAACTCAACCAAATAGCAACAGAATTCATTTAGATCTACAAGAACGACTAAAGGTGAATTTGAAATTTAAACTAGATTTTGCAAGAGTGAAAGTTCTACTTACCGGAGTACAAATGGAGTGGATAGTTTTTCTGGAACAGATTCACCAAACAAGGCTCCTTCTGCAGCCATCTTTAGTAGCACTCTTCGTACAATTTCACCGAGATACATTCCAGAGATTGTCTTCTCAAAGATCTGTCCATAAAATATGAACACCATTGATGACTTTGTATTCCATAATTCAATTATACCTTCAACAATAAATGAACATTTATGACAGAAACTAGAGCTTACCTGCTCACCAGGATTAATACTAGCAGCATCCATGTCTTTATCAAAAACAGTTAAAGGAAGACCATTCGAGAATGCTCCCCACTCAGTATTAACAATCTGCAATTTTTTTTTTTTTTTTTTAAATTTTAAATTAAGGATATAATCTAAACTACGGGTATTGTAAAAGTTATAAAGTGAGAGATAAGCATTGGGGAACTCATATACACCGTTCTTCCAGAAGGGGACACATGACCCTGCAGTTTAGGAATAGCATCCATCCGTTCAACATAGCAAGCATTGGTTCCAGTACCCAAAATGACAGCAACCATGACATCATCATCCCAGTATCTTGCTCCAGCTAATGTTCCAACAGTATCATTAACCTACTTTGCATTAATTTATAAAATCTTGATCAATTCATTGTTCTACAAATTTCTTCAAAGAAGAAGCTAACATAAGAACAACATACCAGGGCAGACACCCGCATATCCAGTCCTTGCCTATCCATAGCCTCATTTAAACAAGCCACTACGTCTCTTCCTGCCTGTAAGGAGTTCGAAGTTCTCCATTATGCTTGTATAAAGTTAACAAGTTTATGCCGCCACTATAAGAAATAGGGCTGAAATTTACCAAAAGAAAGTATTAAGGTCATTAAAATTGACCAAAGACAGCAAACAAAAGTTACTATAAGTCAGATCAGGCACAAAACACTACAGTAAAAGATTGTTCATAGTCTACTTTTCATTGAAATGGAATTGAAAAACTATTTTAAAAACCACCATTTGACCTAGATTCCATCAGGCTTTATTTCGCTTACAATTAGGTCCTTCCACATCATAAACCAACTCTCTTTCTGTATCTTGTCATACAAACTCATGTACAATATAAATCACAGCTTTGAAAAATTTTGAGAAGCTCCTCTGGTCGATATGGATATAGCCAACCAACTGAATCAACCAATGCCACAAGATACTTTCTTCCCAAACAGAAACTAACAAAAAGTCCTTTTCTGGAGCTGGAAGGGAAGTGCTAAAACAATTATGGGAGTACACGTTTTCAATAAATTTTATATCATAAACTGTTCCCCCTTTTTTTTTTTCAAGGCAATCATGTTATAACAGTGTCCCCCTCCCCAGCTGAGACTTTTCTCATTGAGCATAATCCTTTTTTCCACAACGTTATTTTATCATGCTTCAATATATATCCCTGCCACCTTTCAGGTATTACTGCTAATGGAATTGAATTGGTCGCACAAATTTCAATACTATAATCTACTTTCATCACGAATATTGTTGCTAATATAAATAGTAGAAACAGGGCAAAAATCATCAATAGCATCTCCTACTTATACCATTATAAAAATGTAAAATACAAACCGTTCCAGAGACGGCAAAACCCTTTGTCCACTTGATTAGTATGCCAGAGTCTATAGACGTCTGCCTCACAGGAAAAGAGAATGTGAATCCAATCTCCCTTTTCCTTCCAGGTGGCAGATGAAACTTTCCACCCTCCTTTTCTGCAAATTTTGCCAACCCAGAAGCTATAAAATCAAAAAGCTCCTGCAGTTTTGGACTCAAAAGAATTAATAACAGCTTAGCTTATAAATAAGTGGCCACATAACATACTAAACATTATACCAAAATGAAAACCCCCAATTGAGAGGGGATCAGGTGGGGTTGGGGATTAGAACCCAGGTTTCTCTCCGCAGAAAGAACCAGACAATCCTAATGAGCCACATGACTCTTGGTCAAAACACACTAATTTAAAAAATAAAATAAAAAAAAACACACACACACATAACAATGTACCAAAATGATGGGGGAAACAGACCTCAGAGGTACCAAACATGAGCTCTTGAGGTATGGACACTTGATCAAACTCGGTAGCGATCACACGCTCTTCCTTCCCACCTAACTGCACCCTTAGCACCCGGAAGTTTGTGCCACCAAGATCCAAAGCATAAAACAACCCTCTCTCATTCCTTTTACAATACATAACACATACTTTAGATAACATTTAATATTCATGTACACAAAATTGCACCCTCTTACAATTAAGAATCAAAAACAACTTTGGCACCAACTTTATAAAAAAATAATATAAATTAAATTAAAAATTCAGAGAAAGAAAAAGAAGGTTATTGATCTTTACTAGCATAAAGTTACTAACTTTTTTCCAACATATTATTAGGAATCAAAACCAAGTACATATTCATACATACAGTGAGAGGATCAAAGTAACAAAGAAACACACACCCAGTAGGGAGAGTATCAACATAGCTGAGGATCATCTTGAGATCACTCCCGCCATCAACGGCAAGACCAGCGCGCATATCAGCGGCCATTGCATCCGCCACGTGGCGCAAAAGGGGCAGAGGGGTAGCACAGTCGTGCTTAAACTTGGTCAAGATTGGGGCAACGCCAGCAGAGACAGCGTTACTAGATCGGACGGTCATGGTGAACCGAGGCATATTGATGCGCCCCCGTGATCTCGGAATACAAAACGATCCGACGGCTGGGGAGGTTGCTGTGACAGTTGACATTGCTTCTTGTTGTTCTTGTTGTCGACGGTGAGTACTGTGAAGAAAATTAGATACAGAGAGTCAAAACGAGGTTGAGATGCAGAGTAAGTAGAGTAGTACTAGTACATAATATTATTATTAATAAGGTTTCAAATTTGTATTATAAAAAGAAATACTATAGATTTAAGAAAGAAAGACATACTAAGCTAGTAAACTGTACAAGGTTTATGCTTACCGGTTTTGGTTTTGCTAACGACCTAAACTGGTCGTTACCTTCCAGTTATAAATTGTTGTTGTTTTTTTTATTTTTGTTTTTTGTTTTGGGGGAACAAAGCTACAGTTTGGGCGGACTAGCCGATGTGGACACAACAACATTTTTTTTGTGAACAACACAACAACATCTCTGCTTTGTTCTTGTTCTGGTCATATTCTCACATGAGATTGCGTGCATAATACGCGCACTGTCTGTAAACACTGTTGGCGATTCAAGAAAACTTTTTTTTTTTTTTACTTTACTTTCTTTGTTTTCTTCGCATGAATAAAATTTGTTGCCGGTTTAGGTTGAAGAATTTGCAGTGATGCAATGTTGATGGTTGTTCGTATTTTTCAGCAATTTAAGGGTATAGTTTTTTTAGAAAAAAAATTAAAATTTTTTTTTTGAAAAACAAACATACAGAAGGGTTTTCTATGGATTTATAAAATATAAAATGTAAATTGTAGAATTATTCTTTTAATCTTCAAACTTCTAAAACTCTCTATTTTGTCCAAACAAAACTTTTTTTTTTTTTAAATAGAGTTTCAAAACAAAACTTGAATGCCTTTAAAACTCTTTTATTAAGATTGTGCTAACGCCCAACAAGAAAAAAAACATGACTTTATTTCTTTAGTGGGGAACGGATTTGACTATTGAGGACGTATTAATTATATATATATATATATATATACTCTTTCTCCAAAAAAAAAAAAACTATATATATACTCTACACGGATATGAATGCGAAAACGTGACTTTATTTCTTTAGTGGGGAGCGGATTTGACTATTGAGGACGTATTAATTATATGTATATATATACTCTTTCTCCAAAAAAAAAAAAAAAAAACTATATATATATACTCTACACGGATATGAATGCGGTCTCTTGGAAGTCGTCATATCCTCTTATCGTCAAACAATGATAAATAAAAGACTAAGATGGAAAGAAATCATGGTTAGTACAAAAGGGCAATTGGATTGGAAGAACATATTTGACGAGTAGCATATAAACGGTCGTCATTTACTTGCAAACCATCATTGATAGTGACGAGTAAAGGTATGGACGAGTGTATGTGCATTAACTCCAGGCAGCAATCAATAACTGAGCAATGAATAGCACAAAATTGTTACCGTCATCCAATAATGTAGAATTAAGAACCAATTACGAATAGAAAACGTTGGAGTTAAATTACAATCATTAAGCATTGATTATCCAGCTGCAACATAATGGTTTGCTGAGAATTAACTTAGCCTAAGGCTACATAAAGCCAAGAAAAACAAGTAAAAGGACATAAACACACACTGCTATATAAGTTACAGTTTTTCCAGAGAGATCAAGCTAACTTAAGCATCGGAGGGTCATTGGTAGGCCCCAAATCGGTGCCTTTATCTATTGAGTGCTTTTTGTGAAACTGGTTTTACATGTTGTCCATCATACTGACGACAAGTCGTCCATCATACTAACTTAAGCATTAAAGGGTCCTTGGCAAGCCCCAAACCGGTACCTTTATCTATTGAGTGCTTTTTGGGAAACTGGTTTTACAAGTCATCCATCATACTGACAAGGAACATACTGATGGGGCAGATTCTTGCGTCATCAGTTTGGCGCCGTCTGTGGCAAGCGATTGAGTTGCAATTCTCTCAAGCTAACTTAAGTATTAAAGGGTCCTTAGCAGACCCCAAACCGATGCCCTTATCTATTGAATGCTTTTTGTGAAACAGGTTTTACAAGTCGTCCCTCATACTAACGAGGAACATACTGACGAGGCAGATTCCTGCGTCATCAGTTTGGCACCGTCTGTGGGAAGTGATTGAGTTGCAATTCTCTTAGGCAAGTCATCATCGTATCTCTACCAACAAAGTTCCTCGAGACACATGGACACTTAAACTTCATCACCTCTTATGAACCCAACCGTAATGGCCCAACAGATTCAAGCACTCACTGCTAATGTGCAAGAGTTGATGAAACAGAATGAAGAATTGAAGCAGAAAGCGCACCCTAGGACTCCAACTATGTCACAATCTCGACACAATCGCAATGATAACAATGACGAGGTCCGTAGTCCAGTGAGTAGTAGAAGGGATACTTCAGAGCATACCGCACAGTCAACTCATGGTAGTGACCAAATAATGAAAAACATGAGGAAGGAGTTGGACGAGGTCAAGAACGCCATGAAATGGAAAATAGCAATAAACCTAGATGGCATGATCAAGAGGACTGACTCACCCTTCACAGCTATGGTTCTGGAGTGCCCTTTGCCTCCCAAATTTCATCTTCCTCAAAACACTTTAGACCATATATAAGCATTCTGGAGGTCTATGATGGTACTAAAGACCCTTTGGACCATATATTAGCATTCAAAACACTTCTAAGCCTTCAGCAAACCCCAAATGAAGTTATTTGCAAGACATTCCCAGCAACCCTTAGGGGAGCAGTACGAGTATGGTTTAATAAACTACCTGCAATGTCCATTGCAAAACTTTGACTAACTAAGTGACTCATTTGTCAGTCACTTCATTGGAGGCCAACGCCATAAGAGGCCTACCTCCTGCCTGCTAACTGTGAAACAACAAGAAGGAGAGACCCTGAGGGAAATTGATGAGACTGACGAGCAGGTGATAATGACAACCTTCCAAGCTGGGCTGAACAACCTTAACCTCGTTTTCTCCCTGGGAAAACTCCTCCAACCTCGATGACGAATCTGCTGTTTAAAGCACAAAAATACATGAATGGGGAAGACGCACTGACGGCAAAAGGACTGATAGGCAAATGAAAGAAAGACAAAGGTGTAGAGTCACAAAGCAAGAAGAAGGAGTGCAAAGATAGTCTTATAGAAGCTAAAACTAGCAAAAGTAGTCTGGAGGCATCATCAAAAAAGAAGTTAAATTTCACCCATTTGATAATGCCTTTGGACAAGATCTTCATGCAGATAAAAGATGACCCTTCCTTGAAATGACCTAAGCCATTAAGCTCGTCTTCAAAGTGAAGAGATCCGAAGAAGTACTACCGCTTCCACAAGAACCATGGTCATTATACAGACGAATGTCGGGATTTGAAAGAACAGATAGAGGAGTTGATCTAAAGGGGAAGGCTCTAAAATTTTGTTAAGAAGGACTACCAAGTTTGTCAATGGACAGACGAGAAACATAATGACGACCAAAGAGAGGAAGATTGGGACAATCTCAAACCTATTGTGGGAGAGATAAGGATGATTACTGGGGGTCCAATCGTCGGAGGATCATACAAGTCCCTGAGGAAGGCGGTTCAGAGGTAGGTGAACAACGTCCATGTCAATCACCTAATGGCAAAACATCGACGCACTGGGAATGATGACATTGTCTTCTCCGAGCAAGATGTGAAGGGGGTCAAACAGCCCCATGATGATCCCTTAGTCATTATGTTGATTGTTGAAGGGTTCAACACCCGAAGAGTGTTGGTGGATAACAGAAGCTCGGCAGACGTAATGTACATAACGGCTTTCCAGCAGATGAAGTTGGATCCAAAGTGCCTCAAGCCTTTTGGATCTCCGTTAGTGAACTTCAGCGGAGATCATGTTTATCCAAAAAGCATAATTTCATTACAGATTATAGCAAGGACCTACCCTGCTCAAGTGACGAGGATGGTAGACTTCTTGATCGTCGATTGCCCTTCTTCTTACAATGTGATTCTTGGGCGACCAACTCTTAATTGCCTTAAGGCAGTAACTTCCACATATTCTCTGAAAGTGAAATTCCTGACCCCCCACAGAACTGGAGAAATCATAGGGGGTTAATTTTTGGCTCAGGAATGTTACCAGGCAGTCTTGGCGTCTAGGGAAAATCACACTTGGATGGTAGAAGAAGAACCACCCAAATCCATGGAGAAGGTAGAAATTGTAGTGCTAGTAGAAGGAGACCTATCGAAAACCACTAAGGTAGGAAAGGAGCTTCAACAGACTTTGAAGGACGAATTGGTGGAGTTTTTGAAACAGAACTTGGATGTCTTTGCATGGAGGCATGAGGATATGCCAGGGATCGACAGACGAGTGATAGAGCACAATCTTAACATCGACCCAACAAAGAAGCTCGTCCAACAGAAGTGACGAGTGTTTGTTCTAGAGCGGAACAAAGCAATCATGGAAAAGGTGGAAAAACTTTTAACTGCTGGATTCATTAGGGAAGTCTACTATCCAAAATGGCTTGCAAACGCGGTTATGGTAAAGAAGTCTAATGGGAAGTAGAGAATGTGTGTGGACTTCACTGATTTTAACAATGCATGTCCCAAAGACATTTTTCCCCTTTCCAGAATTAACTAGCTTATTGATTCAATGGCTGTCCATGAACTACTAACTTTCATGGATTCTTTTTCAGGTTATAACCGAATCCTAATAAAGGAAGAAGATCAGGAGAAAACCGCATTCGTCACTAGCTAGAGCTTATATTGTTACAAAGTCATGTCGTTCGAACTGAAGAATGTAGGAGCCACCTATCAAAGATTGGTGAATCAGATGTTTAGCAAATAAATAGGAAGGAATATGGAAGTCTATGTAGACGATTTGCTTGTAAAAAGCAAGGCAGCTAAAACCCATCTTGCAGACCTTCAAGAGGCGTTCGTTACTTTGAGAAGGTATAAGATGAAGCTTAACCCTATGCAGTGCCTCTTTAGAATCTCATTAGGAAAATTCCTAGGCTTCATGGTGTCTTAGCGAGGAATTGAGGCGAATCCAGAAAAGGTCAAAGTCATACTTGACATGGTTTCTCCTAAGACAGTCAAGGAGGTGCAAAGACTGACAAGGCGAGTAGCAACATTAAACAAGTTTGTCTCGAAGGCCACTGACAAGTGTCTTCCCTTCTTTAAAGTTCTTAAGCATGCTTTTCAGTGGATGAACGAGTGTGAGGCCGCCTTTCAAAGCCTCAAGGAGTATCTGGCCAAGCCTCAATTGCTAAGCCGATCAATTGAAGGAAAAGATCTGTGTTTTATACTTGGCTGTATTACCAACGGCCGTTAGTTCTGCTATGATCCGCGAGGAATCCAAAATACAAAGGCCAGTTTATTACACTAGTCAGGCTTTTCAAGGTGCCGAAGCTAAGTATCCATGCATGGAGAAGATAGCCTTCTCATTAATCGTGGCTTCAAGAAAGTTTCGTCCATACTTCCAGGCTCATACCATTATAGTTATGACAGACTAGCTAATCCGAAAAGTAATGAGCAAACCGGATGCTGTAGGTCACATGGTCCAATAGGCAGTAAAGCTAAGTCAATTCGACATCAAGTACAGGCCAAGAATAGCAACCAAAGCGCAAGCTCTAGTAGATTTCATTGAGGAATTTACTCTTGTAGGCTCTGATCAGGAAGCAGAATGTTGGAAAATTTGTTCAGATGGCTCGTTTGTAACAAGACTCGGTCGAGTCAATGTCGTAATGGCGTCACTAAAGAACGGCATCCTTAAATATGGGGTTCAGCACCAGTTTCCAGCAACAAACAACGCGGCAGAATATGAAGCAATCTTTGCCAGCTTAAGGGTTGCAAGAGCCTTGGGAGTTAAGAATGTGAGATTGAGGTCTGATTCCAAACTGATTATTAGATAAATAACCAACGAATATGAAGCAAATGAGGAAAAAATGAAGAAATACCTATTGGGATTAGTGCCCTTAAATTCTATTGTATGATGCTATGTATGATATTATGTATGACATGGTGTATGACTTAATATTGTAATTAATAAAGTTGTTTTATTATTACCTAAAATAATGGTAACATAAATATTCGGACATTATCATTTAGTCCATGAGATGCATAGTATGTGATTTAGTTATAGAAGATATAAGTCACAAGTTCTTTGTAAACTCAGAATTTTGGTTCGTAGTCAGTGATGAAATTGGATATTTGATCTGCGAAGACTATAACATATCAACTAAGATAATTTGTCTTGATCGTGGAAGTGGAGACTTCTAGTTGATATATTGATATGTTTTAAGAGTTAAGACATATTGAACTGGACCGCTGTGAGATTTATTATTCTTCTAATGACTGTCAATTGAATAATAAATCTCACGACTTATATTTGCATGAACTCTTAATCCTAAAAGAATAATAGACCTGATCATAAAGTGTATGTTGTTTTGATATATCAGGAGTGAGATCTAAAGTAACGGTCAAAACCTTAGTATGTTGGGCGGCCACATTTAGTGTTGATGGAACATATATTCTCAAGATGGAATTCATAGTCTCTTAATGGATATATAAAATATTTTTTTGAGATAAATTTAATGGGTTTAGTTATTCAGAGAGTTAGGCGTAATCACTTTGGTAAGAAATTACTAAAGTATATATTTATGAAATTGGATTTCATAAATATATAATGAATAACTTAAAATGATTAAATCGAGTACTCAAGGATTAAGATGTAGTAATCTTCAAAGTGGCAGTCTATATTCATGATTTTGAATTACTACGAATATTTTATTAAGAGGTTGCATGTATAATAAAGTCTTGGGATATAATTTATTAATAAGGCCTAGAGTGCAATTATATTTATATAGTGGTATTAAATATAATTAATGGTAACTTTGGATTTGTCAAGGGTTGACAGAAAAGCCTAAGGCTTATTGGAGCTAGTGTCTTATTAATCCATTTTGGTCCCACTCCAAGCCACACACTAAAGCCCAGTTGGAAAGGCCCAATAAGCCAGACCAATTTGATCCAGGGGTAATGTGAGATAGGGGTTCATTCTTCAAGCTCTTAACACGGGCATTCTTGTCTTTGCTGTACCTAGTGGCCATTTCTGCAAAAAGAAGGTTAGTAGGGTGAAAATCTATAAGGTAAGACAAGAAAGAACGAAGGATTGAAAACCACTCTTCTCTTCTTGGGCAATTTTCTTCAAAAAGTAAGTAGAAGGCTCGAGTCCAAGACAACACTCATACAGACGATGAAGGTCAACTAGTTCGTCGAAATCCTCAATTGTGAGGGCAAACTTAAGGGTGGCCTTAATTCGTCTGTGGTAGCGTTCCTCCAAAAAAGGACAATCAGCAATTGCAAAAAAAGGGGGCAAAAAAGATATCAAGAAAGCTATAAAACTTAAAACAATTTGTTTAATAAAGAGGAAAAGAGAGACGCACCAAAAGAAGGGATTTCCCATTTCCGTAGCAACCACGGGACCTCACCCCACAGGTCGTCAGACATGGTTTCCCATCCAAATCCAGAAATGAAGAAATGTTGTCACTTCCAATCTTGAAAGGAAGTAGGGAAGCTATGGATGATTCTAGACTCCCTATTCCAAGGCAGAAGTTCAAAATACCCATAATGGGTTCAAGTGGTATAGATAAAGAAACCCATTCAGGGTAATCATGTCCCCATCATGGACAGACACCTAGATCAACATACAACCAATGATCGTCTTCCATGCATTAGGGGCGAGCTGACCAGGTGCAACATTCAAAGCAGAAAGGAGTTGCATAATAAAGGGATAAACTGGAAAACGAAGGCCACACAAGAAAGTAGCCTTGTAAAAACTCACCTCGCCATGGGCAAAGGTGCATGCTTTCTTATTAGGATGAGGTAATCTTATAGATACCCCCTCAAGGAATTGAAACCTCTTACGAATAGATTTCAAATGTCTTGACTGTAAAAGGCAAGACTCAAAGAGAGCATGAAAGGGGATTGAAGGTGAAAGAACTTTAGAAGAATAGGGGTTTTTTGAAGAAGATGAGGCTTTTGAAGATGATGAAGGTTTTGACACTACAATTTCAAAATATTTATCAGAGGACTCACCATTGACAACAAACCAGTTTCTAACTCACTAGACCTAACGTCGCTGTCCTTGTACTCTATGGCAGTCATCTCTAGATGGTGGGCAATTAGAGAACGGCGAAGCAAGGGGTAAAGGCCAATCAAAACAGGCCTAAAAGCCCCATAGTCTCAAGGAACAAATAAACCTACGTAGGGATAGCGTCCACCAGAAGACTCAAGAAACATTCCTAACCTAGCAAAGAAGAACAAAACAGAGGGAGTTTTCTTCCTAATAAAATCAAAATCAACCATTAAGGGAGAAAAAAGAGTCTTACTATATAAAAGGTACAGGAACTCTCTTTTAGTAGAAGAAGAATATGAGAAGGCTTTTTGATAAATAAAAAAAGGGAGAAATGAATTCAATGCGTGGGAAACTCAACGAAAACACACACGTGCAGCCAACACAAACATGGAACGTGGCAATCAGCTGACGAAAATATAGCCCTGCAATAAATATGATGGGACGAGGATCTCGGGGCACGTACAAAGTGATCCGCCCAAAACAGACTTTCCATATTGCTTAGCTTGTCCAGACGATAGATGACAAAGGAATAAGGGGGGCAACTGACGAGTAGCATATAAACGGTCGTCATTTACTTGCAAACTGTCACTGACAGTGACGAGTAAGGGTATGGACAAGTGTATGTGCACTAAATCCAGGCAACAATCAATAACTGAGCAATGAATAGCACAAAACCGTTACCGTCGTCTAATAATGCAGAATTAAGGACTGGTTACGAACAGAAAACGTTGGAGTTAAATTGCAATCATTAAGCATTGATTACCCAGCTGCAACATAGTGGTTTCCTGAGTATTAACTTAGCCTAAGGCTATATAAAGCCAGGAAAAACAGGTAAAAGGACACAAATACACATTGCTATACAAGTTACAGTTTTTCCAGAGAGATTAAGCTAACTTAAGCATCAGAGGGTTCTTGGCAGGCCCCAAATCGGTGCCCTTATCTATTGGGTGCTTTTTGTGAAACAGGTTTTACAAGTTGTCCATCATACTGACGAGGCAGATTCCTGTGTCTTCAATATCTATAAGGATGACACAAAGAATACTGCGAGCAATGATAATGATTGATGATATATTGTTACTTATTTGTTTATGCTTAACAATTTTGTCGAATTTTTAGAAATTAGGGCCTGATTGGTAACATTGTTGTAATAACGTTGTTTGTATTTTTTGGAAATACATGTGGGTGAAAAAGTGTGTGAAAATATGAGTAATGTTATTTAAATATTGAAAATTGTTGCTAAAAACAAAAAGACTTATTCCCTCCAAAACAGAAGGAGTTGAAGTGGGATCAAAGAAGATGAAAAAAATATCTATTAGAGATGGATTAGAACATGAGCAGTCTTATTAGCTCTCCGAGGAACCCAGTTAAAAAAAGAAGACGAAGAAACTAAACTAGCTAAATACGCTTTGAGCAAAAGCTTTTTGATTCTTCTAGGAATTGAATTGCTAGGGAAAGTCAACCTTGGATGCAAACCTGGCAATTACTTTCAAAACTTACATTGATAAGCTTGTGTTTTATGATAATTGAGACAACCCACCTAAATGTCTCAACTTGAATAGGGACCTTGGTATTGATCACTTTGATAGAACAAGCAAGCACCAAATTCTCTCTCCAATTTCTAGCAATCATGGTAATAGCTGAGTCAATTTTTCCCACGACATCATAATCTTTATTCTCTCCCCTTGTTGGATTACTCCAATGAGTGACTGAAACTGGGGAGTTAGGTGGTTTGCAATGATTCTTGGACAAATCTGACCAGTGCTCATCTCATGGAATTTTCTTTGAACAACCCTATTCCAATTCTCCTCCGGTCGATTTAATTCCTTCAGGGACTACCTTGCTTCTCAAATGCCCCAAAGACTTGTGCAATATGTATTGACTTGGAGAGGCTCAGCAGATATTATAGATTTAGTCATGAACAATTGGAGATCACAAAAATATTGTCGGGCTATGTGGGTATATATCACACGTTCATGCCATCTCCAGCTCTCCACCCAAGTTTGTCACATATGTAATGAACCAGGCCGACATGATGCATTGCCCAACTTGGACCATTTTCAAGGAGTATTCTTTTATTAGATTCCACAGTTAATGATGAGGAGCTATACACCTCGGACTCAATTCAGTTTTTTATTATTTATTTTTTGAAACGAGCTGCTCCTCACCAATTGATCACATTTTTTATTTTTATATAAGAAAGAAATTATACTTTAACTTAATTTAAATAAATGTGTCTAAAACTTCCTTTTAGAGACTTAAACTCTAGTTTTTACCCTTCAACTCCACGAAAACTTTATATTTGTGAAGGGACTATTACGTCAAAAATATGTAGTTATATTAATATAAATTACTAACTCCAACATAAATAAAATGATAAAAAAAATATTTAAAAAAAAAAAACTTAAATAGTATACTTTATTTGTTTCCACAACTTTACCATCCAGTCAATTTTCTTTCGCTTAATCCTTATTTCATGGCCGTGTATCTTTCCGGCTAAGGCAATAGAAGTGACATGATAATATTTTATTTTATTTTTATCTATTAATGATGTACAATCATTTAAAATTTTAAATGATTCCTCAAATGAAGAGTACCACCTCTCCTCTATCATATTTATGTAATGGGTTATCATTAGCCTTTTCAATAGAGGCTTTTGCTAAATGCAATTGAGATGTAATGAGGAATCCACATGGCAAAGTCCAAGTGAGAGTAGTGGACCTTGGGTTATAGGTGCAGAGTCCCTATCTATTGCCAAAATGGGCCACACAACCACTCAAAGGCACCGTAAGTTTGTAAGTACTAACAGAATTCTAGTGAAGTGGACGCGAAGAAAGGAAGCTCCCCCCAAGTCCCCATGATATTTGTCACCCTTCTCTCCTCTCCTTCCTTGCACACCCAAATCACTCCTACTCATCTCTCTCTCTCTCTCTTTCTTTCTCTCTCAAACACATACACACACAGAACCAAAATCAAAAGAGCATTCTTGTCTCTGCACCTTAAATTTCATTCAATATTCTACATCTTTAGGTGAATGAACATGGATAAGGAAGAAGGACTTGTGATGATCAAAAGGGCAGAGATTGACACAAGAGCACCCTTTCGCTCGGTCAAAGAGGCTGTCACATTGTTTGGTGAGAAAGTTTTAGCTGGAGAGGTCTATTCCAGCAAGCTCAAAGAGGTGACCCTTCATTATATATTCACCCTCTAGTTTGATATGATGGATTACTCTTCTTTAAAAATATATATATATATATATATATAATTCGATAATTACAATAATGGAAGAGGGAGATTCAAACCCTCTTGTAAGTAATATTACTAGACTATAAAGTTTTTGCCTTTTGGTATATGTTAGATTAGTTTTTAAGTAGTTAATCTGTTTTGGATTGCTATGTTAAGCTTACCTTCTTCTTCTTTTTTTCTTTTTTGAACTTTTAAAGCGATTAAATTTTTTTTTTTGGAACCAAAAGCGATTAAATTTTGTCTTATATGTGATCACTTCTTCAAATTTTGGCCCAACTATGCTTCGATACCATCTCATAAATCTTTGGGCATAAAGGCTGATTTTGCATTTTGTAAAATATTCGGGTACTTTTAAGTTTTATAGTCCTATGTAATGTTCTGTCAACGATTATTTCATTATTTTGGCTGTGGGCATTTCTTATGGAGGTCTATTGGAGTTATTTACATGCAATATTTATCATATAGTATAAAATTTTGAATTCAACATTCTTATTCAAAATAAATTTGCAACGGCCCTCACCAATTAACAAAATAGTATTGTGATTGGTGTGGATATTTTTATTTAATGAGAATTAATTTGTTAATGTTGACATAATACACACTCCACTAATTTTTATTTTGAAGGTACACACTCCACTATTTAGTACTCACTAGCTTATAAAATGTTGATACTGATTTGAATGATAGGATAGATGTCTTCAAATTAATTTCAAATTAATCTCAAATTAAGGTGTTGATTAAAATATTTATAGTTTAGGATAGGCATTTATACAATTTTTGGACTTCATATTGAGATAATTATTTTCCTTCTTTTTTTTTTTTTTTTCTATTATATGAGGCTATCAGCATCCATCAATAAACTCCATTCTTTATACTGCTCTATCTGCTTTCTTGTGCATGGGGTCAATTGAAGTTTTTCTTATGTTTTAGCTGCTTTTTTTGGCTTTTCTTATATTATGTGAGGGAATAAAGGTAGAGAAATATATTATTGTAATGTACTATAATTTTAGTAATATAATTGTAAGACTTACTTAAGCTTTATTAGGGAATCAATCTCTTTTTCTTGCAATAAGTAGATACCAAATCACATTACACGCATTCTCCCCACGTAAACTGTGTGACTAAATACTTTGGAAGAGATCACAAGCTAACCTACAGTTTCATTTTAATAATCAGTCTTAACCAACAAAGGGAAAAAAATATTCTATAAGCCTAGTAAAGTTTGTTTCCAAAAAATTAAGCTGGTAGAAAATAGTGAATTGAATAGTATTTGTATCCTTAATTAAACATTATTGTTTCAATAGTTGCATTACAAAACTCTTACTTAATGTGCACAACACTGCTCAAGGCTCTGAATCTTTAATAAGTTCAATTTTCATACTAATAAGTTGCTTAATTATATAGTTGCAGAATGGAGCAAGTGAAAATGGGTATGACCATCAAAGGCTTGGTATTACATCTGAGTTAGAGGAGACAAAACAAAGTCTTGAGAAAGCGAAAGAAGAAAGCATGGTAATGGCAAATTGCCTCTCTTCTATGAAGGAAGAGCTTGATCGGACACGGCGAGAGCTCCAACAATTAAAACAACGTGAATCTGAGAAACCGGTGGAGACCGAGACTGAGATTGAAGATGTCAAGGTTGTTGAAGATTCGACAAAATTTGAGGTCAAAACACAAACTTCAAATGAAGAAGGAATGGAATTTCAGAAGAAAAGATATGTGACTTTTGCAAATCCTCCTTCCTTAGCACACCTTGTAATACCACAAGGTGTTGAAAAACTTGAGAGACACCCTTCCCTCAGGAAGAAGAAGAAAAAGCCTTTGATCCCATTGATAGGAGGGCTTTTTTCCAGGAAAAAAGGCGGCACAGAAGTTGCATTACCAAGAGTTCCCTAAGTGCATTTCAAAATTTTCAACATATATAATATCTTTGCTTCCAAGAATAATAACAAACTTTTTTTTTGTTTTGGTAAGACTTTTGTTTCTATCTAAGCAATTCTAGCCAGTAAAGTTGGTCTGGAATGAAATGAAATTCGGGGCAGAGTATGAATTTTCAATAAGAGAGACATGTAATAACTTACATTATATACACAACATTATACTTTTTTTAAACTTTTTTCTCCTGTATGTAAGCGTGCAATATATTACACATCCGGATCCAATACACATAAGTCAATTTTTATTAGTAGTATGACTTAAAGTTTCAGAAAAGTGTCATCCATTCATCCATATCACTCTTATAAAAGCATTCTCATCAAGTATCTCAAAAGCTAAAAATGCTATTTTTTAGCATCTTATTCCAAAAAAGCATACTACAACAAAGATGTTATTCTTAAAATTATTAACATCTAAGCTACAGTGGACTACTATCTATGATAGTCTACAGTGGCTCAAATCTTATAAATATAATAATATTATAATACTACTTTAATTAAAATATATTTTCTCTCTCTCACTATTCATCTTTTCTTCTCACCTTCTTTCTCATTTTCTTCCCTCTTTCACTGGTCTCCCTCTTCTTTTTTTTCTTTTTTTTTTCTTTTTCATTGGTGCTCTGTCTTCCTTCCTCTCTCCAACCCTCTCACCCTTGCCCACTCTTTCTCATCCCTCTCTCTCTCACCGGTTTCCCGTGGGTGAGTCACAATGCACTGGCAACACTGTGGGTCGCTTGGTCACGATGGCTTATGGGTCACATTTTGGTGATGGATCGAATTTGGGGGTGGTTGAAATTTTGTGATGGCTGGCTTTTGTGTTTGTGATGGTAGTTGTTTTGTGATTTGGAGGAGGAAGGTTGAAGGTGGTGGCTAGGTTCTGATTTTGTTTTGTTTAGTTGTGTGTGGGTATGGTTTGTGTTGGTGGTGGCTAGTGGTGGGTTGATTTTGGGTTAGGGTTTACGGTGGTGGCAGGTGGGTGGGTGAGTGGGTTTTGGTTTTTGGTGGTTAATGGTGGGTGGGTGCAGTTTGTAGTGGTGGTGACTAGTGGTGGTGACTAGTGGTGGTTTGATTTTGGGTTGGGGCTTATGGTGGTAGTAGGTGGGTAGGTGATGGTGGCTAGTAGTGACTATGGGTTTGCTAGGTTAGGTTTGTTAAGGGTTGGGTTGGCTGGTGGTGACTGTGGGTTTATTTTTGTTTGTGATTTTGGTGGTTGGGGGTTGGGTGGTGTTGGCGATGGGTGTGAATGTGGGCGGTGGTGGCTGGTAGCAGTAGGTGTGGGCAGTGGCTATAGATTTGTGGGTAGCAGAAAAGATGAGATTGATAATAAAAATAATTATAAAATAATAAAAATATTAATATTTTAATGAAGTGGTAAAAAATATAAAACCTTTAATGCTAGGTGTATTGTAAAGTGAGTTGTTAAAATAAATAAAGTAGGTTTTTGAGATGCTTAATGCTGAATTTTTTGAGATCCTTGATGAGAATGCTCTAATGATTATTGTCATCAAATTAGTAATGAAAATTGAAAATAAATGATCAACTTAATATGAAAATGAAATCAAATATGAAATGCTAAAAACGGTGATGTAAGAACTAAAATGTTTAGGGTAAATATTTTTGCACACACTTTTTTACACAACTAAAAAAATCTAAAATTATAACTTTAAAGTCACAATTTTTAAAAAGTGTGCGCATTAAGGTGTGTGTAATAAACCCTACTTAAAATATATTAGTATATATAATGTCAGCCGTTACCTCTAGAAGCTTTTCCATTCTTCTTTTCCAATTAAGAAATTATCTCTCTTTATGTATATACCAGCTAGCCGCTATCACCTCTAGAAGCTTCTTCATTCTTCTTTTCCAATTAAGAATCTCTCTCTCTCTCTCTCTCTCTCTCTCTATATATATATATATAAAGAAGAAGGCTTTAGTTCTTTTCGACCTTGTAGGCTATAGGGGTGGCCCAATACCCCTCAGTCACTGGCCTGGTTCTCAACTTCAAGATGACGGATGCATGTTCCAGTTTTAGAGGTCCCTCATAATAAAATGGGCCCAAAATTGGGTTAGCATACTTAGCATAAGAAGACACTCGAGTGCCATATTATGAAGGGACCAAAAAAATGGGCTGGATACGGGCTAACCTAAAGGTTCTAAATGTCTAACAGATTGGGCACCCAATTGACAGACACTCAGCCCAATGATTAACAGACTTAAGCTTCAAAGTCAGAGCCTTTTTTTTTTTGTTAGCTAAACTCCATTAAATGGCCTTTGCTCCCAACATTTTAATTGCCTTTTCAATATTAGAACCCTTATGAATCTAATTTTATAATTCCTTTTGTTTTAGAACAATAATTCCATATTTTTGCTCTTAAAATTAAGGCTAAAATGTAAAATTGATTCTCTAAATTTCTTCAGATTTCATTTTAGTCCTCTAACTTTGCTTTCTTTTATTTTAATCATCTAAGTTTCAAATTTATTCAATTAAGATCTTTTCATAAACTTTTATTAAAATTTTTTGAAATAAAAAATCTAGAAAATATTTTTTAATCATTAGTTAAATTTTTTCATTAAAAAATTTTGAAAAAAAAAATTGAAAAATTATCTATAACATATAACAAAAGTTGATGGAAAAACTTTAATTGAATAAATTTGAAAATTAGAATACTAAAATGAACGAAATCAAAATTAAATGACTAAAATAAAATCTGAAGAAACTTAAAGCAAATTTGCCTTTTATTTTAATCATCTAAGTTTTAAATTTATTCAATTAAGGTCTTTTCATAAACTTTTATTAAAATTTTTTGAAATAAAAAATCTAAAAAATATTTTTTAATCATTAGTTAAATTCTTTAATTAAAAAATTTTGAAAAAAAAAATTGAAAAATTATCTATAACATATAACAAAAGTTGATGGAAAAACTTTAATTGAATAAATTTAAAAATTAGAATACTAAAATGAACGAAGTCAAAATTAAATGACTAAAATAAAATCTGAAGAAACTTAAAGCAAATTTGCATTTTAGCCTAAAATCAATATTGCTGCTATAAATATTTTCATCTTCATGGTCTATTTCTCTCTGTCTTGAACCGGCCCTGTGAAACCAATTATCATATCCAGATAACTGATTCAACTGAAGCCTACATGAAAACCGTACAGATCAGTCAAATCAACAAAGAGTACGTGCAAAAACATATTCGTATTCAAAAGGTTACTTTTATCAATCATCAATTTACAACATAGCAAACATGAAACCTCTCTAATCTAATCTAGGTGAAAAGAAGAGAATAGTTAACAGATAAAACAGGAAATTAAAACACTGAAAGTCATATTAATTTCCATTCGCTGTATGAATATGCTCTTAGCTAGAACCAAAGCAATTAATAAGACAAAGAAGAAAACAAAAAAGAAAACTGAAACATGGTAAACATTATTTCATCAAATTAAGCATGTCAAGTCAAACCATAACATCAGAATTACAACCATCCAAAATCCCTTCCTGCGAGGATGACTTGTTGAAGAACTCAATACAATCAGCAATGGCCTCGTTGTAATGCGAGTGAGACGAGTAATATGAGCTGCATGAGGTCTTTGGTGGCTCAAATTTGTCACAATTTTTAGGCCCCGAATTAGCCATTCCTGTTGATGAAGCTGAGGACCCACGAGAGGGAAGTGAAAATAATAGTCGCATGAGAATCTTACGGAAACGATCAAAGAGTTTCATTGCTGAAAAGTTTAACTTGGGAGAGACAGTACTGCTAGCTTGAGGGTTTTGATGATGAAGAGCTTCACAACTACTTGTTACTTGTATGACAAAGCTCTCTCTTTGAGGCCTGAGCATTGTATTGTATTTCTCTCCCTTTGACTCCTCCGGGAAGTGAAATGCTATGATGGGTGTCGTTTGGTTGTTGAGGAATTGAGGATATATAAAAAGAGGGTGAGTTTTTCCAAGCATGAGTTTATTCTTATGTGGGGAGACTCAAAACGAAACAGCATATTTCAGTAGTGAAAATTAAGATGTTGGCCAAGTCCCATGTGCACAAATCATTTGTATGGGCTTCACCTGTCCTCAAAAGGTAGCTTGTTTATTGGATTCCTTTGATTATCTTCAACCAAAATCGGTTTAAGAAACGTACCTACAAAGTTTAAAGAGTATTTGGGTGTTTGTTAATGTCTGAATCAAACTTTTTAATCAAGGTTTGGAAGTGAAAGTGATCATTGATGAACACTTTTTGCCCCATAATAAAATACTTGATGAATAGCCAACGATAAGCATTTGATGAACATGTGGAGCCTATCTGACTCATTAAACACATAATAGGGTAATACTTAGGTAGTACAAAGTCTTGGTTTTTGGTAAATGGTACATACAATGAGTGAGAGTAAAGGCATATTTGGTGCAGAAAATAATGAAATGTTAGGACAAAAGGATCTTATTGGACCTTTATCAAATGGGGGTAATAAAACTGATGAGAAAGCCAAAGTGATTATTGACTCGAGGGAGAGATTATAGGTATTAGTTATACCAAACATTTACCATGCACGCATATATATTATGTCATGACAGCTTTATAATTAACTAGAAGATTTCATCATCTATTAATTAGGTTTTGAAATTAAAAGCTGAGAACTTGTAATTTGTCCTTTTAGTCGGTTTAACCCAAAGGATGTGTGATTCAGCTTTGAAGATCATAGTGATGTGAGGGTGGTCCATTCCCTATATAAAGTCTATAAGCTGCATCGTTTATACATGCCAAGTGCATGGCCTAAAAATTTGATACGGATAAAACCGACGAACAAAGGATAAGAAACATAACAACATATATAAAGTCCTTTGGTAATAAACAAGATTTGGAAGTAGTAAACCATCATGAGGTGGTGAAGTATCGGATGATTTTATTAAGAGAATATGGAGGGCTAGAGGTAATAATGTTTTGTCAGACACTATAATTGTGTCTCGTACTTTCTTCGTTAGACTAAAGAAGTTGGACAATGATTAAGTCACCAGCCATCTGCCTCACTAATTTTTATTCACATTTTAGAATTAGGATAGTGTTAAGGAACCTTAAAGTACTCGTTAAGAAATTGTTTTATGTTAAATTATTTTGTTTTATGTAAGATTTTTTATTAACTTTATAGGCGTGGAGCTAATAGAGCTAACTTTTTTTAGTTTCGCTTATCACTTCAATAATATTTGCAATCTCCTCATCAATTTATACCAATTTATTATTAACTGAATCCTACAACAATTCATTCTTAACGAACATCTTACGATGTTTATTAACCTTTCTCTTAAAAATAAAGTCATTTGTTTTGTTTTGTTACCATCAAAGGAATTATCACGCATTCACACCTTGTGACCAATCACACTTGTGAGTCTAAGAGTTGTAGAGTCAAGTAGTGGTGAGTCCTATTAGTGTCCAAGAGATCTCTCACCATAACACAATGTGAGAGTTTAAGTGGTATGAGGACAGTGACCACATTTGCAAGCCTCTTTTTTTTGTTTAGTAAAAAATAAAAAATTAATTTGTTTAGCTTAGGAGACAAATGCACAACTTTCTAATTAGTATAACTTATGTTTAATAATTATCAAAAAAAAAATTATGTTTAATAATTATAAATTCCCATCTAGCTTGATGTAAAACCAGAAGCTCATATACAAATTTGTTATAGGAAAGGGTCTCCAAATAGCACTCTTATACAAGATTGATTGTGAAAGATATTATAAGCATTAGAAAGATCTCCAAATAAATGATAAGAATATGGAAAAATAATCTTGGTTGAGCTTAATTCAAATTTTCGATCGTATGGGTATATAACTTATCTATGTTTCGTCTATGGTTGAATTACTTGAATATGGTCTCTTGGCCCCTCAACTCACCTATGGTTGAATAATGAAATCCAAGTGGCTTGGGTTTCAAAGCCTAATACCAGAAACGGGGCCTTTCGTTTTTGGAGAGAAAATGAGACATGTGAGTTGTGACCCAATGGGGCCAAGCCTTACTCGTTTTGCCAATCCAATAGCTAGCACAAATATCATTGTGTGTTTCTTCAATGGGTTGATCATGCCTGATGGACTCCGGTTAAAAACACCATGTAGCCCAATACCCCTTCGGCCTTACCTGGACCATTTTGAGTTTTTCACTTCAGAATTTAGATGGCTATACAGAAACATAAGCTGAGGCAATAAAATAGAACGTTGGCTCCAGAATTTAACTGGGCCAAGAAGTGACTCCAGATAGAGCCCAGCGACCTTGAAACTAGTCAGACCATTGCTACCGTAATAAACAAATACAATAAACATTAGCCCTTGGTGACTAAGATCTAGGCTAAGGCCCAAAGCTGGCCGAAAGAGAAACAATTCAATCCAGTTTCTTTGAGTATAATTTATTTAACTTTTTTTTTTTTCTTTTTACAAGTACTGTAAATAAAACTAAAAACTCTAAAATGGTATAGTGGAACTCATTAATAGTATCAAATAGTACAATAAAACCTATGAATAGTAACAAAAATAATTTAAATAAAAATAATAATAAAAATTGCTTTTTTAACCAGGACAAAACTTATGTACACTTCCAATGAAAAAAAAATCACATGGCAAAATTTTAAGAGAATGACCTAAGGAACAGCACTGCTTTATCAAAATCTTACTCTTTCGGCCAATGCCGAACGCAACCCATGTGTACAAGGGTAAAACCATTTCTTTTTCTTTTATTCATCATCAAAGATAACGAGATATACCGTATGCGTATAACCTTCAATGGTGTGAACTTCTGGCTCTTTCCTTTTTATTGAAAGAATGTGCGCCGAAAGATTTGAAGCACAGCTAATAGAATTTGCCTTTTGGTCAAAATTATGGCTTTAAACGAAGTTTTAGAAATAATATATATTCAGCAGCAGCATATCTCTGCCTCAAGCCAAGAATAATTCTTATCTATGTTTACTTTTCCTTTTAATTATTAAAATTCTCCTTTGGAACATCAACAACAACTGCTACTATGTTAGCCAATCTAGGCTTCCTATAGCTATGTAGGAAACGTTTTCCGTATTCCTAATCCTAAATTAAGATCCAAAGCAAACACAATTTTTTGTTACTTTTCAATATTTACCAATAAAATATTTAAATTTTAATCTTTCTTTGATTTGATTAAAACTTTTTTAGATTGGCTTCAACACTTAAAGAATTACTATTCTAAAAAATAAAAATAAAAGAAGTAATTACTTTAGAAATGATCTCAGAGCACATTAATAACCTTCAGAATTTTAAGCCAAAATACACCATCATATCATTAGTCCTGAAAGTTTGCCAAGCCAACATTTTTGGTCGCATTATTACTTGATCATTCTATTAATTGTTATTAGTCTTAATGCCTATATGACTAATATTGGAGTGATGAAATGACATTTTTTTAAGTGACATAGCAATGTTTTTGTAAAAGAGTCGGCATTTTCCTCTTTTCCCTTGCCTACTAGATTGTAGAATTAGATGACGTGTGACTACAATGAAGTGTCATGCGATGCAAAATTAGAGGTGTGCTTTCAATAAATAAAGGAGCGGTTTAATATGCTGTTAAGGCATCTCATGGTCAGTCAGCCTCAAAATCGCTATCCAAATCTGCGCTACGTGGAAGACTAGGAGGATGATGATTTTAATGCCAAAGAGGAGGTTGAACACACAGAAAGACCTGTAATTAAAGAACCTATATAGCCATAAGATCTGTAATTAAAGACAGCTCAACTAGCCATGAAATTTGTAAGAGCATTAGTATTGATAATACTAAAAATAGTAATATGATTTTTTAGCACCGCCAATACTTAAAAGCAAATTGTAATAGTAGTGTTATAACTAGATTTTTTTAGCTTCTTGCCACATTGCACAGCCATTTATAGTTGTGCACTATAGCAAAAAATTGTATTTTAGTACACTTCCCTGCTCTTTTTCTCCCTTGCATGCTGTTTTCCTCTCTCTCTCTTGCACCTTTTTTTTTTTTTGGCCTCTTTCTCCCTTACACGCTATTTTTCAGCTAATTAGCTCTCTTCAGTTTTTAGATTTGGTATGTTGGGTTGTTTATAGGTTTTGTAAATTGTAATTTTGTGATTTTTTTTTCTTTGCAAAGTTGTGTATTCAGATCGGAAGAAAAATAGTAGGCCAAACCCACTACAATAGTGGTTGTGATGGTTGTTTATTGTAATGAATATATTATTTTATTGTATTGTTTATATTATTTTATGAGAAATGTTAACGAATTCCCTTAGGGCACTAGTTAATAATCCATTTAAGTAAAAATTTTATGGGAAATGAAAAAAAATAATTAATATTTTGACAGTTTTTTTTATTTCTCATAAAAGTGATATCAAAACTTTTCTAAAATGAATTATTAACGAGTGTTCTTAGGGCACTCCTTAGCATGACTCTTATTTTATTGTTTTAAAAACTAAAATAAAACAACAGATGTTAAGTGTTTTGTAAAGTGAAAAAATAAAATAAATAAAATAATTTTTTGTAGTGCTAAATAACCAAATTTATGGCTCCACCAATATAAATACTCTAGAGTTAAGGTTTTTAAATCGTCTACTGGCTCCTATGCATTATAGCCCCTATAGACTTACCCACGTGATGCCTTGTATGAGGTTTACCCACGTGATGCAATGTAAATTGTTAACTGAGACTGATGAAGTCTCAACCACAGTGCTAGGGTTCTCAATAATGTGCAACTTGCAAAGCCACCTTGATTGGCGAGTTACTAGTTCGGCCACCCTAATTTAATTCAGTTGTTAGAAGAAATAAAAAAACTTCCAAGTTTCTTATGAACTCCCAGTTCTATCTATATGGTTTTACGTGCAATTAATATTTTCTGTAATCTCAGGGGTGATTGTATTAATAGAGATACGAGCAAGCCTCGTTTATGTAGTCAATGATTCTAGCTGGATCCAAACATATAAAATTTACTCGAAACACTTCAAAGTTCAAATAATGAGAAATGCTACATGTGCATATGCTCAAGCATGTGCCCGCAATTATATCCATCCATGTAACTATTTGCTCGTCATAATGTTTTGTCTTGGAGTCATTATTAGGTGTTCGAAACGTGAAAGTATTTATTTTAATAATTTAATATATATATATATATATATATTTTTTTTTTTTTAAGATAAAAATTCTATTAATAAAAATAGAGTTCTTTAATTAGATTCGTGATGTGCACCATTAATTATTAACATGAAAAGAGGGAACATTACTTCCAATATTAAATAATTTTCCCTGGTGTTCACCAAGTAATGTTTGGTTAAAGTCAAACAAACTCCTTCTCCTTCTGTTCAATTATCTTCCTTTCATCTTGTGTTGTGATGGTTAATTATTCCAAAGATTATCTCACCTATTCTAGCTAGCTATTTTCCTCCTTTATTCTTGTCCTGTAATTGTTCCAAGATTATTTCACTATAGCCTTCCATGCCCTACACTTTTTCTTCTATTATTGTATCAGCTTTTAAATATTAAATAACATTCATTAAGTACCGTATCAATTTGTGAAGTCTTTATAATAAAACTAGTAGGAAATTCCACCTAGATCCTCTTTCATGTATTATATTTTTTTTAATGGTTGTTTAAAATTTTAAGAATAATATTAGAGATATAATATTTTTCACACTTATTATGATGATAAGAGTAACATTACTTCCACTTTTACTCATCACTAATATTATTTTTATTATGTACCTTTGAATCATCGTGATTTGGTAAGACAGCTTATGTTCATGTTGAAAATCCCTTAATATATAGTTTACTATTAAGTTTTGTGTATATAATAAATCTATTAACGAATCTTTGTAATGGAGTAAACCTTAAACTAACCATGCATTAAACTAGAGTTACAATATTTGTAATACAAGTAGGATTAATTTTTGATCTTGCACTTGAAGTACCATTGAACAACAAATATAGATATTGATTAGGATTGGTCATTGATATCTCTTACAACCCCATTCATAATAAATCATATCAATCATTATAAAAAATGTTGTACTCTGACTTACTGATATTTTAATAATTACGTGGCAGGATGAATATACCACCATAACAAAAACCAGAATATAATTACTAAAGAATGTAATGTGTTTTAAATTTATTAAAAAAAAATGAATGCTTTGGTTTTTGAGGTCAAGTTCAACAATTTATGAAGTTTCTTTTTTTCTTTTCTTTTCTTTTCTTTTTTCTCTTTTTTTTGTGGCTTCCAATTGTGAGGGTGTGATTATGTAAGCTAGCGAGGTGACCCGCGAGCAAATGAAGACTTTAGGTGTGTGATTTAGACAACAACTCCATTGATATTTGAAGATTACAAATCAATGACAACGTTGTGCAACCTCCCACATAAAAATAAAGTTCAGTTGCTTCCAAACTAAGATAGTAATATACTCCCTTCATCACATGAACCATGTTTTTCAGTGTCGATTTCATTGAGGGAAACAAAATTGTTTATGGACGGAATTCTATTCTATAAATCGTTTACCTGTCTAATTAATAAAATAATTTTAACAAATACGCATGCATGCGGTTGGGCAGTTGGGCTAAAACCAATAAACTAAAAAAGAATAAAAAAATTCCTTACCATGTGAAACAATATAGAAATTATTTTATTATATACACTTTTTTTTTTTTTTTTTTTTAAAACAAACAAACAAACACAAAGACATGGTCAGCAAGTTTCGCCAACCGGTTGATTAGCTGGTCTGTGATTATTACATTACAAAAGTACAAACTAAAAAAAAAAAAAATAACCCTCAAAAATCTTCTCCATTTATGTATGAAATAGGCAGAGATCATCATGTGGAAATTTTTAATTTTTATAAACTCTGAATTGATCTGGGTGTATTTCATTCACAAAATAGAGAGGATTTTAAATTCTAATTCCAAACTAGGTCTATGAGAGGTAATTAATTAATATTTCCCAAATAGTATTCTCTTTTCTCATATGAAACGTGGATCCAACTAACTAAATTTACCATAAGATCCATCTTTCATATTCGAGAAATGAATATTACACTATAATACCTCAAATAAACACACCACTTTTTTTCAAGCAATCAGGAGAATGTATATTATGAAACAGTCTTGCCAGGCTTCTTTCTCGACTCACACGTGCAGGATGAGATATCTCACTAGACTGTCTGACAAAATAATCATCCATAATTAATTAAGAATCCAGAGCCTTGTAAATAACAACAAAACAAGGAAGAATAGCCCTAGGATTAAAGACAAGAAGGTCCTCGAGATTAGAGTAGACCCCAGCGGAGCCGGCTACGGAGTCGTAACAGGCAGCAGCGGCTGACACACTCTCCTCCTCCGCCGCCGCCGCCGCCGTATCATCCGCAACGCGCTTCACTTTCCCAGCAATCACACGACACACCAACATTGCTTTACGCCCATCGGTACATTGAACCAACGAGTCGTGGGCCCTACCACTACTCGCAGTGGTCCGAACCCCCTTACTTTCCAAAGCCCCACCAGCCTTATTACAATTATTGTTGCCTTGGAACCCGTGCCTGATTATGGTGCAGACTCCGCACCCAGGTACGGACCCGCAAAGGCTGGACGAGCCACGCGCGCCAAGGGTGCAGCCCAGGCTCGTACAGTGGAACCGTAAGAGTTCGTTACCGTCGGCTGCGCACCTGGGGTTCTTTCTGGTGCTTGTGAGTGCACGGTTCTTCACTGCGTCTCTACAGTCCTCGAACCGTTGGATTGTCTTTTGGGTGTTGTGGACTTTTAATATCCGTTCGATTTTGCAGATGGGGTTGTCTTTTTTTAGCCAGCTTGATTTGAAGATTATTTCCACTATGTTTCGGCCCGAATCTTCTGGGCCCAGCTCCGATACTGTACCAATTAAAAAAACAAAAAAATGTCATTAATTGAAGACAATAAGACATTAATATTAGATGGTAAAACTTTAACTGTCGGTGGGGTCAGTGACGACTGTGCATCTTAGTAAATTTTAACGTTAACGTTACGGGGTGAGGAGAGTGTCGTGTCGTGTCCACCGATGAGGATCCGCCAACTCACGGTGTCAGACCATTCAATTTCGTTATGCAGGAACAGCTGTCGTTGGTCCCTACAATCTTGAAATGGCCTGCCGTGGCCGTGTGAGTTCGGAATATAGAGATTAAAGAAGACGCTTATAAAGTGGGGTCATGCAAGTTTTACTGATTGGATAAAAATATACACTACTTTTGAACCGGAATCCGACGTTACTATTAAAATGTTGATATGGTCAATTTCTTATTAATTTTAATTTAGATTTACTATTAAAGATTAAATTTTATAAGGACGTGGTGTAAAACTCATGTTTTACCTCTCCAATCTCAACATGTCACATCATCTTATCACATATTTAAGAATAAACTCAATCACACTTAATCAATTCCAATACCCATATATAAATCCAACCAAATTGGGAACTTATCGAGATATTATTAAGTGTGGTAAGATGTATTGAATATTAATAAATTTTAAATAAAATGCTGATGTGGCAATCACTTATTAGATGGTGTAAAACATAAGTTTTACACCTCATCCTTATAGAATTTAATCTCTTACTATTAATATTATTTTTTTATTTATATGTAATTACTCACTATATCAACTGTTTGTAAAAAAATTTGTAAAATAATTTATGTTTTGAAATCAAGTTTTTAATTGATTCCATCTAAAAAGTAAGTGTGTAATAGGACGTGTGTAAAGAGAAGTGATCTTGATTTTTGCTTTATGCAAAACTTGTGGTGAACAAGTATGTAAACGGGACAAGACATGAGGACGTTTTACTTACTTTTACCGTTTTATTAATTCGTTGATCTTGATTTTTGCTTTATGCAAAACTTGTGGAGAACAAGTATGTAAACGGGACAAGACATGAGGACGTTTTACTTACTTTTACCGTTTTATCAATTCGTGTGCTTGTCTTTCTTAGCTTTTTCAAGCTAAGATTATTTTAGGTTTCAAATTTCAATTAAAGCAGACTAATATAGTTTTTAGTTTTTACTCAACAGTGAAAAGAGGAACAAGTTCCTTTTTCTGTTTGGTAAATAGAGAAATTGATTGAAACGCGTGTGAATTATAGTTTTTTTTTTTTTATAACAAATATACCACTCTGATGTTTAGTAGTTTAGTAATCATAATTCAAGACTAAATTTTTACTAGAACTAATAATCGAATGATAAATAAAAATTCAATTGGCGAGACAAAAAAATACTTGTAGTTAGCATCATGAACTAGTTCTACTATATATTTTTTTTAGATGATAATTAATTCTCATATATATGCATGCAATTAATGATGTAAATACATGTATAAACTTCATCTAGCTAGAAATTAATAACATATAAAATAATATAAAAATGTCTTACCAGCATGACGAACTGCTTGGTGAAGCTCCAAGCTTTCAACCTTCGGAAACACTTCCCCACACTGAGAACAAGCACACATGGTGGACCTTGGCATTGGGTACCTGATTTTATCAAGCAAATTTTAATTCTCCACCATGAATCCAAAATTAATTATGACAAAAAAAAAGTGTAAAAAACTAAAAAATTAAAGGAAAAAAAAAATGATAACATTACCTGCTTGGGTCAACGATCATGTGACACTCATAACACCCAGAAAGCTTCCTAAATTGCATTCCTTTGGAAGAAGACGTGTACGTTGCTCCACCGTTGGATCTTGATGACCCAGATACAGACCGAGTTGACGACCCGGATGTAACTGGTTTCCGACTCAGAAGCCCAGTTTCCTGACCCACTGTGCTACTCTCGGGCGAGTTATCAGCTCTGTGAACAACCCTAGTGTTTCCATGAACCACGTCTTTGAAGTTACATATGGAGCTGCAAGAAGAGCCTAGCTTCGAGTACGTCCCAACGGTGCCATTTTTTGATGGGTCGTGCACTTTTGACCCTTCGATCTGTTTGCAAGTCAACAGGTTCTTGATTTGGTCCCATGAAGATGGTGGTTGCTGTGGTTTATCACTCTTTTGCTGTTTTTTCTTGCGTTTGGATTGTTGTTTTTTGGTCTGTGATGATGAAGAGGGCTCTGGTAAGAAAGTTAAGAGAGCCATAAAGAGCTAATAGCAAAGCAAGAAAAATAGTAGTAGAATAGAGAAGTAAAGTAGAGAGAACGAGCTCTCTCTTTCATACAGTGGTGCGTATTATGGAGAGGGAGAGATCCGAGAGAGAAGGTATAATAAAGGAGGCAAAGTGGGTGGAGTGGTGGGACTGCCTTCCCTTTGTTTATTATTCTTCTTCCATTTCTGGATTAATTTCTGTGTTTGTCTTACTTTAAGAAGTGCACCTTTGCTATATACTAATAAATGGCAAAAGAAATATTGTATCTTTGATGGTTGACCTGAATTCAAGGATTTGATTAACCAATTAAATCTTAGGAAGCATCCCAACTTCACAACATGTTCATACAGTCGATTATGAATGGACATTTTCTATTTTCTTTTATTTATATATACTCGGGAGGCTATCATTTTTTGTCGATCATTTACAGTCGATTATATTTACATATTGTAAAAGTGTGAAATTGGTCTATTAACAAGTTTATCGTGTGGTTCAGGAGCTAGCATCAGGGTTGTTGGCTCACTGCTTTCGTAGTGAAAGGGAATATAAGATGATTATCATGTGTTTGGACTTTGGACAACTCTTTTCAGTTATATATTTTTCTTTTTCGTTTATCCAATAGTAGATATTTTGTCATGCGTTACAGTTACAGAGCTTTTTCTAGTGATTAGTGCACTTTAAAACACCTTTTGACTTAATTAGTAAACCCAAAGGACCCTCCAATTGACCAAGTAGTCGAGTTTTCTGGCAAGTCTCAACTCATGGGGTGGACAATCTTGCTCTTATGTGTGAGCTGTGAGACCAGTCAATATTTGAAATATCAATTTTTTTGGGGAGGACTGGTTTTAGTTAATTATAACTTATAAATTCCCAGATTTCAATGTTCTTTTGGTAGATAAAGTGACAAACAATAATTATGTGGGCTAAAATAACTACACAACGAAGTTACTGGCTTGGTAACTTCGTTGAAGTATCTATATTTGTAAACTACTGTTTATTGGGCTGTTTTTGTTGGAAAATTACCTCAAATTCCAATAATGACTAGAAAAGTCAATTAGATTTCTTAATTGAAGAAGGAAAAATTAATTTGGGTTTTCTTATTATAGAAGGAAAGACTATTCCTTAGTGTGAGGAAATCTATTCCTTATTAAAGAGGTAATGTATTCCTAATTTAAGAGGAAATAGATTCATTGTTAAAGAGGTAATGTATACTTAATCTAAGAGGGAATAAATTCCTTGTTAAAAAGGTAATGTATTCTCAATCCAAGAGGAAATAGCAAAAGAGTCTTATAAATAGACAATGCTACAAAGAATTTGTAGGCTTTGGCTTTGGCTTAGGCTTTGGACCAAGGGTCCTCCCTATGGGAAGAGGGAAAATAGAGCGTGAAACCAAGAGAGAGAAAATAGATTTTCGCTTAAGAGAAATGCAAGAGGAATGAGAGAGTAAGGTACTGACACTTTCGAGAAGACACAAAGAGCATGTACAAAAGCAAAGAAAGAGGAAGTTGCACAAGAAAGCAAAAGAAAAGAGAGCAGCCAAGAGGAAACCGCTTAGAGAAAAAGAAGATAGCCAAGAGAGAGCTGTGCATGGAGAAGAAAATAAAAATGAGAGAGTAAAATGTTGCCACCTTTAAAAGAGATAATTAATGTGTGTGTGAGAGTAAAGAAAAATAAGAAAGATTTTTCTTTAACCATTAGACATATACAAAAATGATTGTAATTGATTTGAGCTCGAGATAGGCACGTGTGTGTCTACTTTTTTTTCTACTTATAATTACATCTTCTTCCTTTTTCTACTAATAATTACACCTTCTGAGCTCGAGATAGGCATTTCCGTTATTTTTATGTATCAAAATCATGTGTGATGGGGTCCAGATTCCAAAAGGAAGAAAAAGGAAAAGTGGATGAGCGAAGGAGACATCATGTAAAACAAGCAAGAGAATTAAAGGACTCCCATGCCAATTTGCTTCTTCCAATGTTTCCCACTATCATCCATTTCGGTGGAAAACACTAGTATAATCCGCCCCTATCTTTTTCTTCCTTGCTCAACTATTTAACACTAGCCAAGTAAAGTGAACATGCAGCTGACCCATTTGACACTTTGCATGAGACATCAGTTGCTGAATGTAGGAAAATGTTTCGCTCAAACTCATATATCTTTTTTTTTATCGGAGGTAAATTTACCAGTTAGATCACATATTTTTATTGTATTTTTCATGCTTATAATTTTTTTTTTAAATCAAATATTAATAGCTATGTCATTAATGACATGTTTAAATTTCAAGTTTTTTTGATAAAAAATTATGTATAAAAAATAAGTTTATTGATTAAATAGTAAATAATCTTATTTGAACGAAATTTAATTTATGTGTCAAGAACATAAAAAACATGCAATTTAAAAGTCAGATTCTTAAAATTTGCATTCAATAAGAAGATATAGAAATATTTAAAGTGTTTCTTTCTAAATTAATTTGAAAAGTGATGATGCACAAAGATCATCAGTGAGTTGATCGTCCTCACACATGCCAATGGGTGTACCTGAAGAACAAAAGAGGAGAATCAATCAAAGGGGACTGGCCGGCCAAAAACCCTCTGAATGTTAAGTTAGTGATAAAAGAATCTCGAAGAACTCAAGAATGTAAGAGCTGAGGAAAATTCATGTATGTAGGGACTCGGTTTAGATAGGTTCCCCAACAATACATTTTTAGAGAGTGGGTCGAAGGGTTAGGCCTTCACAGACTAACAACGGAGCACAAGCCACTTTTCCCCATTGAAGGGGAGTGAGCCCAACTTACAACTAAGGGCAGATCCTCGGCCTTTTTCCGAGGAGGTTCCCCCCCCCCCCCCCCCCCCCCCAGAAACAGACATGACCTCTGAGTCCTTCTATGTCATTCTCTTGAATGATCCCCCCTCCAAATTACTTTGCTCGCCTTTCTTATATAGTTCTCTTCCTCCTATCCCCTCCTTCCTTCTGTTGATCATCCATTGGCCTCCCCTCTGACCGTCCGTCTCATCAGAGGCCCTATCCGTACTCGAGTGGCTCACAATGATCAATGTTACTCTGTCCAGGGGTTACATCCCCATTAATGAGGCCAGAGGGGTTAGATAAGCGCATTCAATGCAGAGGTGACAGCTCGCCTAAGGCTTGCTCCTTCGCCAACGCGTGACACTGGAACCCTCCTCCTCGGATATTCAAGGAGTCCCCTTTGATGGGGAGGTGCTCGTGTTCTTCCGAGGTCTCGGACGCCCAAGGACGGGGTCATCCTCGGATATGTTCCTCGGGGGTCGGTCCTCACGCTTTCGTCCTTGGACCCCTCGTGCATCCTCGGCGTGGGCCCTTGGGCCTGGCTAGGAGTGGGCCAAGGCTGCCTGATTTCTGGCCCCACAATGTACATCAAGAAGGGTAAGGTTTACAGTTTATATAGTAGTAGGGAACCATCTCGAATCCCTTGATATAGAGGAATTTCCTTGTAGAGAAAAGTATCCCAAGATACTCAGGATCACCTTTCCATATATGGAAGATCTGATTTCATGGTAGGGCATTGGTTGTGATGTACAAATAATGCCCATGTTAGGATGTATGAGTGGGCCCAGGCAAGCCAACCCTAGTGGGACGGGTCGTTAGGATCAGGGGTTGCCTGACCCGTCAGCCTATGAGTTGGTCGTCCCCCTTTGGTGCTGTTAGGAAGGTTTGGCACCCCATGTCTTTTTAATTGAAAATTATCCTCATAAAAAAGAAACTTTTTTTTTTTGGAGAATCAAAAAGAAACTTTGTTCTTAAGTGTACATTAAATCCCTAAAATAATACTAATACTAATACAGACAGTGAAGTGGTGTACGGATAGGTCGAGAGTTGGCATGAGAAAAGCACTGTTTTGATATTCCAATCTAAATGTATTTCTCCCAAAGACAAAGACAAAAAACCAAAGAGAAAAAGAGAAAGTTCTTTTAGATGAAAGAGACCGAGGGGTGCATAATAAACTAGCTGGATTATTATGGTTTTTAGCCAAGTTTGTCTCCCATGGTGTGCGTGTGAACATGTAAAATAAATAATGAACATTTTTTGGGCTAAAAACAATTAGTTAAGTTAGGAACAAGAAAGAGTATCTTTTGAGAGTGGTTAGAGGCTAGAGGTCAGACATGGATTTGGCCAACCATTCACTTAAGAAAAATAGAGAAAAAATGGGTGTCCCCTTGTCCTCCATGACTCGGGACCAGATCACCATATCTCTGATGCTTCTGACTTCTGATACATTATTATGGAACTATAACTTTACAATTAATGAAATAAAATCCCTCTATAAAACAATTAAGAAAGCATAAAAATTATAAAATTCATGCAAGTACGGTCACAATTATTGCATTATTTTTAATGCCAATACAAAATTAATATTGTTTTTTCTTGCCTATAGTTTCAAAACAATACGTAATGATTTTTAGGGAAGCTATTTAATACTTCCCAAGTGAGTGAGTGACTGAAAATCAGCAACAATATATATCTCTCAATCATCCCAGTACACACAAAGGGAATCAAAGTATTGGGTGGATCAGGTTTCTGCAGTTCAACCACTATGCCCCAATACCCGTGGTCATTATCTTTTGGCTTACATCATTAAACATATCACTGAAGAAACCAATTAATTTCCATGAAGTTTTTAGTCATTATGTTGCGCGAGAAAAATAAATATAAAGATTGGGAAAACACGAAAATAATCCCAAAGTCATTTACATTTTTTGAACTTGCATATCTCTGCTTAAAGGTACATAAATGTATTATCATTTTTTTAAGANTTAAGGGACTGAAACTCAGAATCCATTGCAGCCACCCATTGAGGGAATTTAGAGGCAACAGTGAAGGATGGAGGCTCTGTGATAGTGTAATCAGCTTGAACCTGCATAACTCTAGGCTTATAGATACCATGCTTTGACCTTGTGAGCATTGGATGAGAGTTAGAGGAGGTAGGAACAATAGCAGTGGAACTAGACACACTAGGAGCAGGAAGTGAAGAAGAATTGAAAACAGCAGGAGCTGGAATAGGTAAGGAAGTAGAAATGGAGGAAGGGACAGCCAAAGGAGGAGGAACAACAGGAATAGGGAGTGAGGTAGAAAGGAAAGAAGGAAGAAGAGAAGAGGTGAGATCAGGTGGTGTGGAGACACTGGTGGACTCAGAAGGTGAAATGGAACCAGACTCAGCAACAAGGGGTAGAGGGTGAGAAAACCAATTGGACAGAGAGGAGGAAAAAGGAATACGAGGATCAGTGAGGTTAGAATTATGAGCAAAAGGAAAGAGAGACTCATTAAACAAAACATGACAGGCAATGTAGATTCTGTTAGTGGTTGGATCAAGACAGATGTAGCCTTTAGAAAGTGGAGGATAGCCAAGAAAAATGCATGGTTTTGATCTAGGTTGCAGTTTGTTTTGGTTAAATGGCCTGAGGTATGGATAGCAGGCACACCCAAAGGCTTTAAGAGCATGAAGAGGTGGTGATTTGGAATAAAGTTTCTCCCAAGGTGAGTGAAAACCTAAGACTGAAGAAGGCATTCTGTTGATAAGATAAGTTGCAGCAGAGAAAGCATAGGACCAATAATTGAGAGGAAGATGAGACTGGTATAAAAGGGTGAGACCCGTTTCAACTATATGCCTGTGCTTTCTCTCTGAAACAACATTTTGCTCAGGTGTATGAGGGCAGGAAGATTGATGAAGAATACCAGAGGTGGAACAAAAAGATTTAAACTCATTGTTGATGTACTCAGAGCCATTATCAGTTCTTAGAACTTTAAGCTTAGAACTGAACTGAGTCTCAACCATGGACTTAAAATGTTTGAAAACAGCAAGAACCTCAGTTTTATGTTTGAGAAGAAATAACCAAGTAAAACGGGAATAGTCATCAACAAAAATCAGATAGTAATTGAATCCAAGCAAAGAAGTGATTGGAGAAGGACCCCAAACATCACTGTGCACAAGCTCAAGAATTGAATTTGAACCAAGAGGTGTTTTATTCAAATGAAATCTGTGCATTTTTGCACTTATACAGTACTCACAGGATGAACAAACTTCATCAATCTGAGACAAAGAAACTGAAGGAAATACAGATTTTAAAGCAGAAAAGAAAATCTTAGAACTTGGATGCCCAAGTCTGTGATGCCATAGCAGAATATTATGTGGTTTGAGAGCAACAAATGCAGAATTCTGAAGAGAATTGAAACAGGGTGTAGAAGACAGGCTAGGATTAGATGGAATTGGATAAACTCCATCTTTACTCAACCCTGCGTAGAGGATCTTCCCCGTGGACAAATCCTGAATTAAGAACTTATGTGCATCAAAATAACAAAAAGCATTATTTTGAAGACAAAGTTTATGAACAAATAGAAGATTGGATGCAAGGTCAGGTACTCTTAAAATGTTATTAAGCCTAAAGTTATGAGTTAAGGTTCGAAGCTCACCATTTCCAATGTGAGTGACTGGTAGTTCTTGTCCATTGCCCACTGTGACAGATTCTGATCCTTGAACTGGTTGTTGCATAAAAGAGAGTTGAGACAGATTAGGTGTCACATGGTCTGAGCAACCAGTGTCAGTGAGCCAGGCATTGGAAGCTTGAACTTGAGCAGCATTAGCCACCATGGAAGCCAATTTAGCAGGTGGATGCCTCCCTTGATATGTGAAGTCCATTCTATGGTAGCAGTCAAGGGCTGAATGGCCATTCTTGCCACAAATCTGACAGATAGGTCTACTTGATTGGCCTAAATTATGGTTAGCTGATTGTTTGGATTGATTGGAACCCTGAAACTGAAGAGAACCTCCTGAATTTCCTGAATTAAGACTGTTGGAGTTGAAATTCTGAAACTGATTGGGATGACAATAACTTCCACCACCATAATGAGAACCTCCAAAATTATGATGATTACTTCTACCTCTTCCTCTCTGATTATTATTTCTACCTCCTCTTCCTTGTTGAAATCCTTGAGAATGAAACCTTGCAGCCATAGCCATAGAAGCTGAATCAATTGTATTAGACCTCTTTTTAATTACTCTTTCCTCAGCATTGAGCAACACATTCAATTCCTCTACTGACAAAACATTACTCCTAGTTCTAATTGCTGAACTAAACGAATCAAATTCAGATGGAAGACCATCAAGAATAATGTGGAGCAGCTCTTCATCATCCACAAACACAGAAACAGCAGCCAATCTATCTCTGGCTTGCTTAATTTTCTGAAAATATCCATCAATGGAATCAACTCCTTTCTTAATTGCATTCAGATCATTTCTCAGACTCATCACATGAGACCTTGAGATAGATGCAAACCTTTTCTCTAACACCTTCCAAACTCCTCTAGCAGACTTTTGCCCAACTGTAATAGCAAGAATTGCAGGGGAAAGAGTGGAATTCACAAAAGTGAACATGGCTTGTTCACGATTCTTCCAAGCTATGAAAGCTGGATTCACTTCAGTAGTAAAATTACCAGATGAATCTTTAAGGAATCTATCTGGATCAGTGATTGAATCATCAAGAACATCAATCATAGAATAGGTATCAAGGATTACCTCGATTTGATGTTTCCAAACTATGTAGTTCCCATAATCGAGCTTCACAATCATCATTGATGACATATTTGATAATAACAACAGTGAAGTA
Source organism: Quercus suber (assembly GCF_002906115.3). Classification (NCBI taxonomy): domain Eukaryota; kingdom Viridiplantae; phylum Streptophyta; class Magnoliopsida; order Fagales; family Fagaceae; genus Quercus; species Quercus suber. Next base: position 553,308 of record NW_027069805.1, read on the forward strand.
TTCACTGGTAAACTTGCAGTAGCCATAGCAGGGAAATTAGTTGAGGTAGATGCTGAAGAAGATGAAGCTATTGAATCGGATCAAGCTCTGATACCATGAAAAGTTCTCTCAATCTCTATGGAATTATCACAGAAACTCAAGAAATGGAAAACAGAGAAAAGAGAGAAAAACAGAGAGAGAGAATAGTTGCAAGACTTCTTCAATTCTTATATTTCTGAATACAACACTTGATAATTTTACAATGGAGATGATTATCTATATTTATACATTCACAGTGAGGGATAGAGAGATGGACGAGATGGTAACCGTTTCACACGTATTCTAACAACCTCACACACGTGCACTCCCAGAGATAACAAACTTCTAACTGACTTATATTTTTATATATACAAAACGGTACCGTTCCTTTTAATGAGAAACGGTATCGTTTTGTTTTGTTTTGCCTTTATGTTTACCTCGCCTTATGCACGACACCGTTTTAGCTATTGGAACTTCTTCTTCTTCTTCCTCATGTTCTGAGCTTGCTGGACCTCCAGTATTACAATGGCTTTCATAGACAATCCAAGAGTGTGTATTAGTAGGTAATACGATAATTGCTTTTCCTAGCATCCTATTAGATTCCAAGAGACATATCACATTCTCCGGACAGACTAATATGTTTTTTTTAGGGAACTTACTAATATGTTAAGGTTTAGTTAGCAAACAAAGGGTTTGACTCAATTTTGCTATTATTATTATTAAACGAATTACAAATTTATTATGTTTTCATATTAGTTACTACTACTATTTTTAAAAACATAATTCAATAAGTTTGTTGGAAATTGAGATAAGTTTGAAACACTAGTTGGATTTTACTGTAATACATCTGAAGTGTTACTTAGATTTTACTTTTAATATATTTCCCAGCCTTCAGTTGTGTAACCTTCAGCAGTAAATTTCAGCCCTTAATCTCATATCAATTCTCCGATGGCATTCAATTTGCTTCAGCACATATCTTAAAACCAATTGAAATACTAAAAAGACTATATATATATGAAAGTCTTGATCTAAAGAAATAGATATAACTTTTTAATAGCAAAACTACTTATTATAACTTTCTACGATGACGAAAGAAAGTGAATAACCACTTATAAAAGTTCTATATACAATTACTCTTTGTTTTATTTGTTGTATCTACTACTTCCTTTCATTTTATAACAAAGTTAGGGTTTTTCTTATGGCTTTTGAAAGTTCTATTATTATGGCTTTTGAAATAGGTAAGCCGAACCATACTCCAGATACCAAAGAATCATAGGTCCCATGATAAGATCTCAAGCCCAGTCCATCTCGATTTGCAAGATGCAACTAAACCACTCTGTGCCCACTTTACCTTGTAATGAGTCTTGAATTTCCTAATGTATGAAGTAGACTACTAGGTTCTTACACACTGGACTTGTTCAACGTTTAGAGCCCAGCCCACTGGTTCAAAAAAGTATAATGGTTTTTTTTTTTTTGGTTAAAACTTTAAAGGATATATATTAGAAACTAGCTAGGAGTTAGCCAGAGGGTGAAAGGTATTACATATTCTGTTACAGACCATAGAAGTCATGCATTAAAAGATAAGACAACTTCATAGGGGAAGAGTCTAAGATAAAAAAATCTTGCTGAAGGGATACAGCTTTCCTGGCCAGAGCATCAGCACAGGCTTTCGCCTCTCTATAGTAGTGTTGAATTTTCTAGAATGGCAGCTGGTTCAGCAGGTTCTTTCAATTATCAATAATAGGTGCACAGTCAGCAAAAGTATAATGTTACCAACTTAGCATTCTCATCCAAATAAACAGATGAATTTGTCCTCACAAATTTCGAAGTTGAAATTACACACCGGTTGAAGTCTTGTCACAGTTGTGTCTATGGTTTTGCTCATAAACTTATATTTGAAAAACGATAAGTAGATGAAACATCTTGTCTATCTATACTAGTATATAACCCATGTATATGCAAAGTAAAATTAAAAACATTCGCAATTAGTGGCGGAGCCACATGAATGCTTGGGGGGCCTTGGCCCCTCCAAAATTTTTAATTTTTTTTATATAAAATATATGTATATTTTATAAATATTTAAAGGTTATATGAAAAAAAAAAAAAAAAAAAAAGGGAGTTCCCCACCCCCACCCAAAAAAAAAGGCATTGATCCACTAATCTAGTAATCATTCTTAAAAAAAAAAAAAAAAAACAAAACAAAAGAGAGAGAGAGTGTGTGTTTAGAGTTGAGATGATATACAATTGCAATACAATGAAATAATTAGATAGTAAGTTTTTTGAGTAGCTCACTAGTCTAGCTCCATGGCAACGAAAATGTATCAAGGCTCAAGTGATTCACCGAAGCAACGAGACATTGAAAGCTGCTTTTTCAAGTGTCAGTAGTGGAACGTTCTGTCAATCAGGGAAGGTTTTTGGTGACAACACATGGGGATATCAGAAGTGAGAATGCTGACATGAGTAATGAGAAATCCTGTGAAAAACATGATCGCCTGCCAGTGGAAGGCTTTCTGCGTTCAATTAATCTACACATAGTGAATTGGTCCCTAAGGAACCCCCGAAGTGGAACCCTTAATTTTTAGCTCAATATCAAATTCTATTAATGTGTTCAAATCATTCAACATTAATAATATATGCAATTTGGTTGAAAGTTTCTATTCTCAATATTTTATCTAGAAAAAAAAAAAAAAAAAAAAAAAAAACACTCATTCGAGACTTCAATTGTAATATTATGATTTTGATTTGAGTTTATCTTGACACAATAGTTTGACCCCCCTAACTCAAAATTCCTAATTCCGCCATTGATCGCAATTACTCATATATATGAGTTCAAATTATACCTATTGTAAAAGTTACATATTTTTTAAACCATAGATACATGCACGAGTTTTTTTTTTTTTTAAATATTTATATACTTAAAAAAAAAGGTTATTTATTTATGGTTTATTTATATTAGATTTTTCATTTTTTGTACAACATTAACTCATTTAGAATAATCTTTTCAAAAAAACTTAGATATAACTCATGGCCTCTTTTTTTGATAAACATGTTTAGTATAACTCTTGATAATATTAGTGATTTCTTTTAGTTCTTATTAAAATGCCAAAAAAAAACAAAATGACAATGCACTTGAATGAACATGCAAAATCTAAATAATTAGATGCCAAACAAAGTGGCTTTTATATTACAATGATTAAAGATAGAGATTTCACCTGCAATTAGGTGATATGCAATTCCTGCAATTTATGATAGGTTGAGCATATCACCTATTATTAAGGGTCGTCAAATAGCCCATGGCCCACGGGCCGACCCAAAAACCCGGCAGCCCATTGGGCTAATGGGCGGCCCAGCCCGTTGTTATTGAGGCCCATGGGTAGCTCACTAGCCCAGTGGGTTAGGCTTTGAGCTAGTTTTTATGTCCATAGGCACCAGTGGGCTAGCCCAGTAACCCAGCCCGTTGGCCAGTCCAATAACTTAGAATTTTTAACAAAAATATATAGGAAGTGTATGAAGGATTGATCTTGAAATATTGTAATAGAATTTCTTAAGAAAACTCTCCCGACCACTAAGATATTTAAAGTAATTGTGCTAAACTTAGTTTACTAAATATATATTTTTCTAGTAGTCTAGCAAATTTGAATTAACTATTTGATTTTTTTTTTTATTAAAGATAAAAATAAACAACTATTTGAAGCCTTATTTTAAAAAAAATTAAATAGATTTGACCATAAAAAAATTGTAATTAAGTATTAAATTCTTTGATCATTTCTTTTTAAAAAAACTAGATTAATTATTCTCTTATTAAAAATTGATTATTTATTTCTAAAAATAATAAAATAATATGCTAACACAATCTCATGAGTAACCCATTAGGCCCAACTTAGTAACCTAACCCATTAAAGACAAAATGGGCATTGGCCATGGGCAGGGTCATGGGCTGGGGTTTTCTCTTTCGGCCCAACTCGACCCGGCCCGTTAACTAGTTAATAGCCCATTATGCCCAGTCCATTGTGCCCTTGGGCCAAGTAAAAATGGGCCGGGCCAGCCCGACCCGGCCCATTGACGACCCTTACCTATTATAAATTGTAGGAATTGATATGTTCTCTTGGTTGAGAAATTATCTAATAAGACTGTTTTATGAGACTGTTTCATACTTTTTTTTTTTATTTAGTTACATAGATAAGGTGAGCTGAGCTGGCTTTTGAATTGTCTACTTGGCAATTTTAACTGACGTGTCATATTTTAATTGGGCCACCTCTTATATATAATATATTGCAGGTTATATGGTCCCGGGTTGAAACGCCGACTAAGAACACTGCTTACCGGGAAATACTTATTCTGCAACAAATTATTAACGTTCTCAAAACCTTAAAAAAGCCTTAAACCCTAAACTATAAAATCAGGGTTCTAATGCCTGTGACTCTCTTTCAGCTTTCTATTTTAAAATTTTCCTTTTAATTATTATTCATATATTCTTCACTATTAGACTGATTTTTTCTTGTTCTTCAATAAAGAATCATAATAATGTCCCAAAATAATTCCCAATCCGATTCAATTCAAAACCCTAGAGTTACCTGGGAAGGTTGTAGTGTCTTGCTTGACATCAACGATGGCGATCGTTTGGTTTTCGCTCGCCTCTCTGCTGGCTCGTAAGTCTTTTTTTCTCGTTAAAAATTTTTGTTATTTTTTGTGGGTTTTTTTTTGTATTTTATTTAATATAAATTGCCATGGAAAGTTTCAGTGAGTTTTTTTGGGCTGGTGGGTTTTGCAGGACATTGAAAATTGGGAATAAGACTTACTCTCTGCAACCCCTAATTGGTTGTCCTTTTGGTTCTTTGTTTCAAGTCGAAAATGGAAACAAAGGGCATTGTTTGGCTCGCTTTGTTCCAACTGTTGAAGGTTTGGTTCTTAAGTCACTGCCTTTTGATTTATTATCATTAATCTTATAATGGGTATAGTTAAGGAGGCTTCAAATGGGTCTCACCTGCATTGGAAAGTAGCAAAAGCTATTAACCAAATACCCCTTTAACTGAGAGTAGCCCGATTCGACTTGACTGTTTCATAAAATTCAAAGTTAATGAATGCCCTATGGCACCCGTTAACCGGACATTTTTTATTGTTTGGATAAACTAGGTGGCATTCTTTCAATTTGTTTGTGTTTATGGTGCCTAAACTGTGTTTTGTTTTACAAATGTTACATGACAAGGAAGTACAGTGTCTGTTTAACTATGGGGCAATAATTCTAATGTAAAATATAACTTGGAGTTGCCTTTGCAATCTGCCTTTGCTTAATTCACATGCTTTACTTGTTTACTTGCTATTTTAATTACAAATAATTGCTCTAGTGGGGTGTGTAGTTCATGATGAAGGTGCTGCTAGTCAGGTTACATTAAAAGAATGATGTGATTTCAATGGATGAAATTGATAAAAGTATCTAGTTAGCTTCCTTTCTTTTACTTTCTCATCTCAACCAAACAAATGAAGTACCTTCAAACCGCTAACTATTAATTAGGTGTGTGTATACCTTTCATCACTGTACTCTAGAAGTCTATCTCTGCTTGTCGTAGTTGTGAAGTTTAACATTTTCTCTCTTTGTTACCTCACTTTATAATTTCTTTTTATGCGTGTATATATCTTACATGTATATATTTGAAGGTCCTTGTTCGTTCCTTTAGCATCTTATCTTTTCTGTTTTATTTATTCATTTTGTTGTTGAGTTTTTCTTCTTAGGAAATAATATTCAGGAGAAAGGAGACTTTGAATCACAAGATGAAATCAAAGATAATCGAGCATTAGTTGATAATAATAAAGCCCAAAGCCTAACAGGTGAAGAAATAAATGCAATGCGGAGGTGAGAACATCATGCATTGGTTAGCTGGAAGTTTTATTCCAAAGTTGATTTTTGTATATTACATCTAGGCTTCTACCAAATTGAATTTATGTTTATCACATATAATTATAAAAAGGATCAAATGATAATGATAAACAAACTACAAATAGATCCATGATAAACACGCTAGAAATTTAACTACTGCTCACTATTTTTTGCAGTCAGGGTGCAACAGGTGATGAAATAGTTGAAGCTCTCATTGCTAATAGTGCAACATTTGAAAAGAAAACATTGTTCTCACAGGTAAGTTAGAGAATTAGATTGTCAAAAGTTGTTATTTTGAAGGAAAGCTTATTTCAGTACATTTGCAGGAGAAATATAGGCTTAAGAAGCAGAAGAAATATGCACCCAAAGTACTTTTGAGGCGCCCTTTTGCTCGAAGGTAAGTTAGCCTTGCTTGAATGATTTTATTTTCTGACACATCAATTTCGGGCTTACATTAATTTGAATTAGCTAAATTAGATTGTAATTCTTTACTTTCTGCCAGCCCCTGAAACCTTCTCTAGATTTTTTCTTTGTGACTCAGCATTCACTTATGGAAAAAGATGAATACTTAGCATTAATTGATTCCTCCCAACTGTTGAATGACATTAAAATTTAAAAAAAAAAAAAAAAAACTTATCACAAGGCTCTGTATATAATTTACATCAGTTTCTTTTGAGTATGAAATAGAGTTGGAATTGAGGGAAGCACGAGGGATCTATGATTGTTCAAGCTCCACTTGATAAAAACCATAGTGCTCAAGCCTGGCTTGTGCTTGAGTGAAGCTGAGCTTTTGAGCTTGAGCGCAGATGGACATTTATATAATAAAAGTTTGGGCATATTAGCTAATCTCGATATTGAGGTTGGCTCATTCAACATTGAGCAGCTTGCTAGCTTCATGAGTTGAACTTAGCTTTTTATCAAGGCTTCAAGCTCATCACATTTAAAAAATGAGGCTCAAAACAAGGGCAGAGCAGCTTGGCTCATAATTATCAATCCTGAGAGGAAGCACTGGACTGCCTTTTAAATAGCCTATGGCAAGAGTAGAAAAAAATGAGGATGGCACCAATTCTCATTCCATGGTGTCTGTCATCCTTGGAAGAAACCAAGATTAGTTAGTTTGTTGGTCTATTAGGAGCAATTAGTGGTTATCTTTTATATGTGCTTACATGGATAGTACTTAGTGGATGATTTTCTAATTTGACTTATTTCAATTGGCCCAGTTTGTGGGTTTAGCAGAGCTTTTTCCATTAATGGAAGCTTAAGACATTTAAGGCAGACAATTATCATATAGTGTTTAAGAAAATAAAAGAAACATGTTGCAAATTTAGTTTTTTTAAGATGTTGGGTGCTTGAACATATATGATTGGGAAGATTGGTATGGATAAAGTCATCCAACATAGAAGAAAGCTAAAGCATACTTGATACATCTTCATGTTACTGATGTGTGTGAACTATCCAGAAATATATCATGTGCATAGGAGAGCATCCTGTGAGTACTTTTATGTAAAGGGTAGTGGGGGTGAAAAGTGTTCCCTTTTACTGTCATTTCTTTCGAACATGCCCAGTATATTCAAATGATAATATCTAATTTGTATTTACCTTTTTTCCCCCCAGTATATGTGAGGCATACTTCAAGAAATATCCAGCAAGAATTGGGTATGATACATCTTCTCATGAACTTATAACAATTTTGTTAACTGTCTTATGTATGTCTATGTATGTTCGTTTTGGTTCCTCTTATTTATTGTCTGGATGTGCTATTATTTTGGGAAGTGTAAATAACATCATGTATGTGAGTATATACATATGTATGTATATGTATGTATATATTCATAGGACTAACTAAGATATATTATGTTATCTAGCAAAAGTAGAAGTTGAAGTACAAGCTTGGGAGCAGTGAGATACTAGGCAAGATACCCTTGCTTGGTCTTTTTTGGATAATTTTTTTGTTATAAACAGCAAACGGACATGGTCTGTTCAATCTAGTAAAAAGGCTATGATTTTCTTACCCTTTTGTATCTTTATACACACCACTGGTCTTTTGCCAGTTTATTGTCCAGTTTCTGTAAGTAACCTAACAGGCTAACATACATATATTCTGTTCTCATTTCTGTTTTTTTTTCCTCATTGAATTGATGAAATTAATTCACAGTAGACGTATGTTCCAATGTATCTATTTATATGATGTATTTAATCAGAATGCTGAAAAGTTATGGAATGCCTATTATATTGCCACGCCTACCCGATGTGCTTGACTGTTCCAATCGTGTTACTTGGCTATAGATGTAGTTATATCTAGGAATTTGATTTGTTCACTATCAACATTTTCCATTTTGCTCAGTCTATGAAGCAATGCTATAGGCTACTAAAAGTAACTTTATACATTCATCTTGTGCTGTACCCTAATAGTGTAATGGTGTTTTTGAGTTGAAGTAGTGCCTTTTGAGAATCTCAAGTAATGGTTACAACACTTGCATATATGAAGAACCTTGGGTTCATGAATAACTAGTTAAAACTGTCTTTCTTGTTCTTTTCTTCTTTCTTTAATGGAATTGTGATAATAAGTAGATCTAGTTGTTGATATCTTGACATGGATATTCTTTAGACTAAACTTTTCTATGTATTCATAATTTAATTTATTTATTTCTGTTTGCCTGTGATTCAGATTCTTGCGAGTGGATGCATTATCTCTTCTTCTTTCCATGGCTAATGTTACTGCAAATTCTGATGTTCTCGTAGTGGATATGGTTGGTGGCCTTCTAACTGGTGCTGTGGCAGAACGATTAGGAGGTTTGTTCTATGTTCATTCCCTTCAAATTGTGAATTTCTCTCTTTTTTTTTTTTTTTTTTGAATACTTATCATCATGTAAGTTCCCACCAATTGAAGACGCTGACCAACTCTTACCATAGCTGGAATCGATCAGAGTCTAGATTCAGACCATATACCCCTGAAAACATCCATTCAAATTGATCAGTAACGCCTTTGAATTTACTTATCCCCAAAATGAAGAGCACAAAGTAGAGAAAAAAATATACATGTTGCCAACTTGTATTGGTTGAGAAGAATTCATTGAGCCAAATATCCATTGGTTGTATTAAGTCTAGTATTTATAAGAGGAGTTCCATTTGATACATTCAATTAGTGCATTAACTTTTTTTTTTTTTTTTTTGGGTCTACCTTCTCCTTACGGTAAACTTCAAAATGCTTAATTTTGACTAGCGTGGACAATGTGGTCTCCCAGAACTTCTTCTTGCACTTCATTTCAGGGTTGGATTGGTATAGTTTTGTTGTCTGGAGGAAATTTTGTTGTTATGGTTGACTCATGTAATTGAGAGCAATTGTTGCATGTACTGTCTTGGTTGTTTTTATGATTTTCTTTGTGTGGCAGGTACTGGTTATGTTTGCAGTACATACCTTGGAAGCACTCCTTATTCTATTGATATAGTCAGAATATTCAACTTAAGTAATGAAATTTGTAAGAGGTAAATCTGGCTTTGAGTTCTCCCATTTTTACAGAATTGCAGTTACTTGAAGTTCTTTTCTAATGACCCCCCTATGCGGAAACAAGTTAGCATTACATTGAGATTTGAATAAGGATTACTTGGCCTTCCCAGCACACTCTGACTTCCAACCAAATCTTTCCAATCTGAGCTCAAAACTTGGGCTTCAATCAAATATGCATTGGGTGGGATATTATGGGCTAGTTCATATTATTCCGCATGATGGCTAAAGGTGGCCAGCAGGAGAGCAAGAAAGGGAAAGAGGTTGACTTCAATACCTGCAGGTGTGATGCTATTCCCCTGCTCCCATTTTGTTAACTAGCAACCATTGGTAGTTGAACAATATTTTGTGCATAAACATGGATTGGATTTAGGTTACTATTTCACAAGAAATATTAAAAATGTAGTCGTCTTGCCTGATGATTTAGTTGGCCCAGGGATCAACTGGTCCAAGTTGCTGGCTAGATGTTATGGTTGATTCCTTATGATAGAAGCTGCCCAGAATGGTTGAGGTGGCCAGTGCCTTTCTTGGGTAGTGATGGGACATTAATTAAATGTAGGATTTGCCACAAGTTTTTCTTAGTCCTTTTATATCCTGAATTTTGTGGGCTTTATTGCCTTGTTATTTTCTGCCATGTCCTTTTGATGGTTATGTTAGTTTATATTCTGATTATCCCCCCCTTTTTTCTCTTGTTGTGGGGTATTTTTTTTTGCTTATTATTAAATTAATTTTGGTTCAGGATTGTGCGGTCTCCTCTGACTGACCTCTCTCTATCCCAAAATGGAACTTCTGAACAAATTCACCAGCAGGGAGACGACCTTAACATGGAATGTCTGTCAAATGTAAGTGAGTAGTGACTTTGCCTTATTTTCAGCATATATTTCATTTTAGGTCCCCTAATTTTGTCACAAGATTGATTGTGCAGAATCAAATGTCTTCATCAGTTGGCACAGAAGAGATTACTCCTACTGAAAATGAGAAATCAGATCTTATTTCTGAGGCCACTGTTTCTCCTGTAAACAAAACGGGCAAGTCCACAAAGGCTGGAAATAAGGCTTCAAAACAAGCCATTGACTTGTGGAAGGAAAATGGTTTTTCTAGGTAATTATTGTGTTTTTGGTTAACAAATCAGAAGAAAATTTTAGTTGATGGTTTTTTAAATACTCATTTTCCTGGGAGCTACAGTCAGTGAATGTTTGGTATACTAATCAGAAGAAGCATTAGTTGACAATGCTTTTAAATATTTTATGCAGCCTAATAATTGCCGCACCAGAGCTGGATCTTTGGAGTCTGCTTAAAGATCTTTTGCCACTCCTAGCAAATTCAGCTCCTTTTGCAATTTATCACCAGTATCTTCAGGTCATTTCTTTCAAAATCTTGGTATTAAGAAAATTTCGACTTTTTAATGTGAGTCTTTTTTGTCACTTTTTCTGAAAGGGTGAGTTTGGAACACTTTTTGCTCCATTATCGAATCTTCCACTTGGTTTTGGTCCAATTTCTTTTAAGTTTTGTGTTTGGAGTAGTTCAAAAATTCAAAAGTAGGTGATCTAATGCTAGATTGATAATTGTGGTATAGCAATCTAAGGGATTTTTATTCTTAAAATCTGAAAGTTTCAGCTCAGTTCCCAACAGTTGATTTGCAACTATTATATGTGATCATGTTGACATGGTTGTAGTTTGTTTTAGAACAAGTCTGAAACTCCTGAATTGGTTTGGTAATGACTCAGGTTAGTGGATTGTTGCTACTGTTCCCTCTATATGAATGTTTTTCATAATTTATAGATGGAATTCGATTTGTAGATTCTTAGGTGAACCTTTTTTATACAACCTGTGTAAATAAGGTTTCTCCTCTTAATAAAATTTTCATGTTAATCATCATGAAAAGGCAGTTTGATTCATGGATAGGCATTCACTTCTTCTTCCCATTTTTTTTTTTTTTTTTTTTTTTTTTTTGGATAAGTAGATAAGCATTCACTTATTGATAGAAAAATAACCAAACTACTTTTTCTGTTGAATGCAGCCTCTTGCAACTTGCATGCATAATCTGCAGCTTGGGAAGATGGCAATTGGCTTGCAAATTTCAGAACCTTGGTTGCGTGAATACCAGGTTTGGTTTTTTGCTTGCTTTTTATGTACTCTATGGTGTGGAAGTTCTTCTACATTTGTAATCTTATATTTTTTGCCAACAGTAACAGATGTTTTGCGGTTAAATATTCATTGTTAAAATGTTATTGAAAAAAAAGAATTAGTGGAATTTTCTGTGTCAACATCCATTTTAATATTCTAATTTTCCTTGCTCAATACATAAATTTTGTGTGGTGTGCATATGCTTGAGAGGGAGAGAGAGAGTCATACATATCACTTGAATGCACTCTTTGTGAGAAACGAACTCACCAGAGTGGACTTTTTAATTATCCATACCTAAGAGGCTAAGACAAACTCTAGAGCAAAAGCGGACCTGTCTGGGTAGGGCTTAGGATGAGGCCATGACCTAAATGGCCAACCATCCATGCAGAAGTATGATAAATGCTGTAACTTCTCTTGTTGATGGTTCCCTTCCATTGATTGGGATGCTGCTGCTTGTGAAGTTGTTGATTGTCTCCTATTACTGATGTTCTTAGTGCACTTGTCAACTAACACACTGGTACAGCAAATTTCTTGAATTGTAAATTGTGTTGAAGCCAGTTAAGGAGTCATTCTTTACTTATCAAGAAAAAAAAGTTGAGTCATTCTTTAGAATTCTACAGTGCTTTAAAGTAAAGATCCATCATTTTTCTTCTTCTTCTTCTTCTTTCTTTCTTTTTTTTTTTTTTTTTTTTGTTTGGGGGGGGGGGGGGGGTGTTATAGGCAATGCTAATAACTGTTCCCATTATAGTGCTAAATTTGAAACACTGACATCTTCATTCTATTTTTAATCCCATTGATTGATGTCTGAAATATATCTATGCAAGGGGATAGATAGGGCGTTGTCCTTCAAATGATATACTTGACCTTTCCTCTTGATTTTTGGTAATTTTGTGCAGGTACTTCCTTCACGGACCCATCCATGCATGCAAATGAGTGCATTTGGTGGGTATATTCTTAGTGGGATTAAAATATGTAGCAGCAGCTAATCCCGCCTACAATGGAAAAAGGTTGCTCCGTTTGTGGCCATTTGCCTGCATTGCTTATTTGTTGGCAAGGAAAACAGATGTCTCCCGAATGTACACTAGCTTTTAGTTTTTATATTATCTGTAAACCTGCAACTACTGCAGTTTTTCCTTGCGTGGTTGCAGTCTGTTGTACATTTTGATTTTTCCATTTGCTAGTTACGGCACTTTAAATTCTTTAATTAGTTTCCCATTATGAGTTTATGATGATGATCTGGGCTTCTGCTCTAGTTTTTTTTTGGTCTTTGGTTTGTTGTGGGAAGAGTGTATGGGTTGAAATCTCTAGTTTTCAGTTCACTAATCAATTCAGTTCTTGAATCAATCATAAGCCAATGTGGTGTTTGCAATTTCGCATAAGATGAGTTTCAGGTATCAGATTCGGTAGTCAGCTAGTCGTGTTTCTTTTGTGGTCTGTACGGTATAATATTATGATGCCTTACCTCTAAGGATAAGATTTCCTACCATTAAATCCCCCTCCCATTTCCTTCCATTTTTATTTAGATGCAAAACTGGTGGCACTTAAAAATCAAGCAAATACCATTTGTATCACATCCAAGCTAAAATGGGAGGTAATTGAAGGATTCAATGGGAGGGGTATTAGCATGCAGTATTTTATTTACGAGTAACATTTTTTTCACACATGGGTATGATAAATTAAGTCTTAAGAATTTTAGTTGCTGGTATTTTATTTAGGAGTAACCTTTTTCTCACTTGGGTATGATAAATAAAGTTTTAAGAATTTTAGTTTCTTATGAAAGTCGAGGCTTTGTTTGGTTGGGAGGATGGAAAAATAGGAGAAAAAAAAAATTGTATGTTTCGTCAGGTGTGTTTGGCAGAGATAATTAATTAAAAAATGAGGGTAATTTTGTACTTCTTCCTCAAAGCCATTTTCTTCCCAATTTGAAAGGAAATAAATAGTCGGTACAAATGAAAAAATCCATTCCATTTTTCTTTCTCTAATTTCTATCCCCTCCCTTTCCATCATAACCAAACATACCATAAAAACATGAGACTAAATTCTGTAAGAATGTAGTGTAAAACTCATGTTTTACTCTTTTGATTCCAATATGTCATACTATCTTATCATATATTTAAGAATAAGCACAATTACACCTAACCAATTCTAATATCCATATATAAATCCAAAAAAATTGGGAGTTTATTGAAATGTTATTATATGTGGTACGATGTATTGAATTTTAAGTAAAATGTTGATGTGATAATCTCTTATTGGATAGTATAAAATATCAGTTTTACACCTTATCTTTACCAAATTCGTACTCTAAAAACATTACTTGTTCAGCTAGATTTATTTGCTTACAAAAGCACTTATCTCAATAGTTTATAATAATTGCAAGCAAATCTTTGCTTGTTATTAAAATCTAAAATAGATTTTGTAAACCATATTTAATAATATAGTTTAGTAATTATCTGTTGGTTTTTTTTTTTAGAGAATTTCAAGCCATGTTGTTCGCTCTTGATGATAATTCTTTATTATCAAACCAAGACACCAATTGGATTTTGGTGTACGCGTGAATTGAACTCCAGATTTCTTATTTAATTATCAAAGACTTTACTAGTTGAGCTAACTGGAACCCAGCAAATCTTGATAAGTCAAAATGAAACAATAGATACAACAATAATAGCCTTATAAAGTCTCTAATGGTATACGTTATGTTATTCTTACTGTCACGTCGCGTATAGTCAATTAGTCCACGTCGAGACCCAAGACACCTTTTTATTTAGCCCCAAAAAAAAGATACAAATGGGCTCGAAGTCATTACCCAAAAAGGAAAAACAAAAGAAGCCCAAATGAAGAAGAACTCAAAAAAAGTAGAATGAAGGAGAGAGCGGAAAAAAAGAAAAGAAAAAGAAAGTAAAAAAAGAGGAAACTTAGGCAAGAGGGAGTGGCGGGGAAGGCTTGCGATTCGAAAGAATCGAATCTCTCTCTCTCCTCTTCTTCCGTTTTCTTAGTCCTTATTACTCTTTTCTTTCACTCCTTTTCAAACCTGAACTCTCCCTCTCTCTAACTCTGAAACACCCAAACAAACACAAACACAAACACAAACTCTCACTCTCGTTCTCATCTTTTCCCTCCAAACACTCCAACATATCAATCACTCTCTTATATCTCTCTATCTCTCTCTCGAGCACGCTTCAATGGCGAACGATCCAAACCCTCCAAATCAACAACCTGGCTCGCAATTCCACACTCACAATCACAATCCCTACGCAGCAGCGGCTTTCCAGGGAGTTCAACCTTTCTCCTTCTTCGCTACTAATCCCTTTCCTTCCTACTCTCACGCGGCCGCCTCCGTTGCTCATTCCGCCACCTTTGCCCAACTCGCAGTGAGCTTCTTCGTTTCGTTTCATATTACATTACGCCTTTTATATTTTGTTTTTTTGCCACAAACAATAATTTTGTAGATTTTGTTAGGTTTTGAATTTTTTTTTTTTTGGAATGGAATCAGAGCCTTTTCGGTTTGATCACAGTGTATCATTTTTGCGATCCATATATATATATATATATATATATATTCATGAACTCAAAATAACTTCATATAACCATTTGCATTATCTGAATCAAAGAAACAGAATTCATTCTTATGATCTCTAATTCTCTATTCAACACATTAAGATATTATTTCATTTATTCATTACATACTAAGAAAACAAAAAAACAAAAAAATTTTTTTTGAATGATTTTGTATGAGCCAAAATAGCCGGTACTGAAACAACCTGGTATAATAGGATGGTATATTTCAAAAGGGTAGGTGTACTGGATTTGTGGCACTGGCCAGTATGATAAATTATAGACGAACGAGCTGATATGGTTCAATATTTATAACTCTGCTTGGCATTGTGTTGTGGTTTGGGGAAACTAATTTTTATCCCGTCAAAGGTGAAAAGCCCCATAGATTACCCGGTAATTGGTTTTGGCAGGTGGAGTAGGAGTTTGATTAACAATGACATGCAACTAATCTGAGTGAAGTACTCCTAAATCATCCAAAAATAAATAAATTATGTTGTCAAGACGATTCTAGTAAAAGCATTTATTCTTTTCTCCATTTAGAATTTCAGTTGGGCATTTTAATTTTTTACTAGGATTTTTAATTATTGTTTCTTAGTTAAATGAATTTGTACTGCGGGCAAGTTTTGTGATTTTGTTACTTATGCAGTGAACCGCATTAAGTGCAAGTTCAATGCAAATATTGCATGCTTTTAATTTGGAATGCTGTTTCCTTTTATTTCTAAAACAAACGTTATATATCTCGAGCATGTCTTTTAGATTGCTATCTTGGTAAATCGTGTGGTATTATGTATTAATGTGATTCTTTACATTATATTTTTGTCTGTATCTGCAACCTACAATTATGGTCAGTGGAAATAGCATTTTTTGTAAGAAGAAGGTTTATATTTTCAACTAAGGGCACAAAGGAACTGTCTAGAATCTGAAACAGCATGTGAACATCAATAATTAAACAAAGTAGATGGAATGTCTTGGCTATTGAATCATCAGAAAGAATATAGAAAGTGTTCTTAATCTATATTTATTCAAAACCCATGGATTAGGGATACTGTGTGAGTAAGAAGAAATAATTTTAAAGATGTAAGCAGTAAATTTCGTTGTAATTTGGTAAATATGTAAATGACTTGCAAAGTATTTAATTTTCTTATTCTTTTATTTATTTAATTTTTTCACATGCACCCAGGTCTTGAACCCAAGACCTCACCCTCCATCACATTATAATGGGAGGAGAAAGTGTTGTTTGAGCTAGAGCTCATTGGCTTGAAAAGTATTTCACAATGCCCCAGATATTTTCAGATCTTTGTTCTGTTATATGCTGAATCTGACTGGGGCATCTAATGAACCAAGTTTTCCTTTGATGAGCCCAGCTAACATCCCCTTTAAAAGTTACCTGTGACAATGTAAGGGGTAGACAAACAATATCTTACCTGCTGGGCTGATAAAGCTTTATAAATGTAATAACTTGTATGTTCAACTGAAAATGCATATGCAACTCCATACTTATTAGTGTTTAATTAAAAGCTAAGTGGGTCTTGAGCACTTTGTACGTTTCATACTTGGTTTTTATGGTATGGGAGGCTGGATGCGTGTTGAGAGCTTTTTAAAAGTATATTGTTATGGCACTTAAAATTTTGCTTGATTGTTCACATACATTTACTTATGTATTTCTCTTTTGGTACAAAAATAATGACTTAAATATTGGAGATGTGGATTCTTTATCCACGATTGTCATACAGTTAGCTTATGATGGCCTTACATTTATGTGAATTTTCTTTTGTACATCATGAATTGATATAAATGCAGTGAGAACACAAACAAGAATTATTGTTGGGGAGTGGCTGGGATGGTTGTGAATAGTGAGTTTGCCTTTTCTTAATTAAGAGGTTTCAACCATATACTCATACATCTTGTTATCTCTTATCTGGTTATTATAAAATCTTGCATGAACAGAAGTTATATATCCAGCAGGTGTTTGATGTGTATTCTTTGTACCTCTTTAAGTAATTATATAAAATACTATAATCACTGTAGTTGAGGCAAATGAATGAATTAGATGAGTGTGAGGCCCAGACAAGTGGACAGGCTGCCATCCCCAGACAGACTGAATTAGCAAATGATCTTCCACTTAAACCAGCGTCACGCACTGGTGGAAAGCATCAGACTCAATCAAAGGCTCCAAAACAATCCAAATCTGGGACTCAGAAAACAGATATTGGTAACATCCCTTTATTACATCTGTTAATTAGTCCATATATTAATATCTTGGGCCCATGTAATGGGCATATTGATTTCTAATTTATTATTTTTTGCTGACGGAGTGTCCTAATGGTCTGAATGCAGCTAATTGTCGCTATGACAGTTCTTTAGGTAAGTTTTTAGTAAGGTTCTATTCAATTACTGCTCTTCATATATGATTCTATACATCACACAGACACACACAGTTTGCATTTATTTGTTGAATGGTTGGTTTTCTGTTTGATGTGGCTACTGAGGTTATGGTAAATGGGTTTAATATGTTCTTTGCAGGCTTGTTAACCAAGAAATTTCTCAGTTTGATCCAGGAGGCTAAGGATGGCACCCTTGATCTGAACCATACTGCAGAGATACTGCAGGTATTAAATATTGTCATAATTTCTATGTAAAATTGTTATTCGATCGGTGGAAGTTAAAAAAGGATCTGCTTCTGTTGTAATTTTGAAAATGTTTTCCTATGACAAGAATTTCTGTGGTGAATATGAATTTAATCCTTTTTCAACAGGTATATTAAGCATGACTCATTCTTGTGCCAGAAATTTAACTTGCTGGTATTGTTTAGTGCTGATTACTTTATACTCTCTGGGTATTTGCATCATATTGTTTTTGACAGGTTCAAAAGCGGAGGATATATGATATTACAAATGTCCTTGAAGGAATAGGATTGATAGAGAAAACTTCAAAGAACCATATACGTTGGAAGTAATGATATTGATCTTTTCATTTATTCAAAAAAGAAAAAGAAAATACAATTTATTCTTTTGTACTTTCTTATTTATTATTAATTGATAATGACATGCTAGCATTAAACAGGGGATATGGCGATGTGGGCCAGCAGGAGCTGGACGGTCAAGTTGCTGCACTAAAGGTGCATATAAAATTTCAGTCATTTCAATTTCTTTCATGTTCTTTATGTTGATTTTGTAATTGCTGAATTTACAGAATTACAAACTGATTATATTATTGCATGATAAGCATCTCAAGTTATTGCTTCTTGCATGGTATAAATTGAGGGTAAATCTTTTGAAATTCCGTGTTGGCATACATACAGTAAGAAACATGACAGGAACTTCATAGATTGACTCGTCATTACAAAAGCAGATTTCTATACAGAAAAAATACTCAGCTGGAAGTACTTAAGCCTTGCTCTGTAAATGTACTAAAAAATGGAAAGTTAACATACATGATCTTTGATGCTTTCTCAATTTGTATGCAGAATAGTTTGGTTGAGCTGTGTGAACTAGTTTGCAAACTTCCATTTGGCTTAAGTCCAGTTTCACAACATATCGTTAGCATATCCGTCTTCATAAAAGTTCCAATGGATAGCTGACATTAAATGAAGTCTTGTATCAGTAATCCAAGATTAAGACAAATAGATCTCATATGAAGCAGATTGCTGATGAGTGATCATTTTCTTTAGCTGGACTCGGAAATTTACGGTATTGTAGATGCATTAATTGTTTGGTTGGATAAGATGACTTAATATCTTGATGTCAACCTAGGTTTGGAGAGTTCAAAGCTGATTGTAACTGGCATATTTTGTAAAATGAAATTGAAATTCAAGTTTTCTAACCTTTCCTATTGACATATTACAATAACTTGAACTCTCTCCATTGTTTCATTACAGGCTGAAAATGCGAGTTTATATCTTGAAGAATGCAGTCTTGATGAATTTATAAGGTTGGTTCACTAATTGAGAAAGATGTTTTTCTATGATTTATCTTTTTAGTGTTTTGAATTTTGAGCTGTCATGATTTTCTTTCCTCAGGCAAAAACTAGAGCTTCTGAATGCCCTGAAGGAAGGTGAAAATTATCAGAAGTATACTCCGAATTCCTCCACATTCTCACTGTATCTGATGTGTATGATATTGGTTCTTTCAGTTAATAGTTTGCCTCTTTGGATTGTCAGGTACCTTTTTTTAACAGGAGAAGATATTATGAGCCTTCCATGCTTCCAGGTATCTCTCTCTCCCTCTCCCTGAAATTTGTTCCGTATCTGTTGATTTCTCAAGCTTACTTTCTGGTTGTTATCATTGTCACAGAATCAAACACTTATTGCAATAAAAGCTCCACAGGCTAGTAATATTGAAGTTCCTGATCCCAACGAGGTGGGTAGTGTGGATGATGTGGTTTGAAAATTTGTGCATTGTATTAGCATATATGTGATTGGTTGGCTGCTTGATCAGCAGGATATTGGTTTCCACCAGAGGCAGTGTAATATGACTATTAGAAGCACCACTGGACCAATTGATTTGTACCTCTTGAGGTATTCTTTTTTGAGCACGTGCAGCTTTATTTCTTTACAACCCCCTGCCTCTCTCTCTCTCTCTCTCTCTCTCTCGATGTATATATATATATATATATATCTTTCTTGCATTATATGTTTTACATGAGAAGGTAGTGTCTTCTCTCTAATGGCCCTGTTGTTGATGCTTGTAGCAAATTTGACAGCCAACATGAAAGTACGAGTGTTAAGCAGGCTAAATCACCAGACTCGTCAGCTGGGAATAGTGATCACTGCAAAGAGGAAGATGCAGTGCAGCCACCCCAGGTTAATCAAAACAATTCTTCTGAAGCTTTCAGCTCTCCAGCTTCAGAGGTGTCTGGGATTCAGAAGATTATTCCTTCGGACTCTGGTGTAAGTATGTTTAGAAGTGTTCTTTTAAAATAAAAAAACAAAAAAAAACCAGATTTTTTAAGTTTCAAAGTGGATTTGTAACCCTATGTTTTGGAGGGAGATGAGGGATAGAAGAGGGGAAGATTTGCAAAAACACACTAAAAATGAGTTCTCTCCATTCCAAGCATACCTTATAGGTTTTTTCTCTTTTCCTATTTTGGGTCATGCTGAAGGAAACCTAACCAGCTTATTTGCAGATTGACAATGATTACTGGTTCCGAACAGATCCTAAAGTCAGTACTACAGATTTGTGGGGTGAGCACATTATTTAGCTGTTCCATATTCAACAAGTTTCAATGCCTGGAATTTCTAGATGTGATTATGCAACTGGATCAATTTGAAGATCTTTCACTTTAAGGACACCTATATAGCTTACTTACCATTTACATTTTGTGACAGCATAATTATGACTGGGTCCAAATAGGTGACATCCTTCAAGAGGATTCTTCAGAGGGGAGTGCTGTATTGGCTCAGCCACAAGTATCACACCAGGATGTCTATGTAAATAAGAAGCAGGTACTTAGTTGTTCCAGATGACATGCTGATTCAGGGTTTGCTAACTCCCCTTCACATTTTGAAGTGTAGATTTTGTAGCTAGATTTTCAGTTTTCTGACAAAGATAGCTAATCACAAAGATTATGAAATGTCTGACAAAGATGCGAGTCTTCTGTGGAACCCGCTGATGTATATATTATATAGGATAGTTGGTATAGGTTTGATAGAGTCCTGATGATGTAAGAATATAATAAGTGACTTTATTTTGGGCTTCTAATGCAGTAAAGGTGCAATGAGAGGGTAAAATTCTTAGTAAATGTTGCAGGTTCAACCAAGTAAATTTTGTTGCAAGAGCCTTGTGATTTTGTGACACTATCCGGTGATCCAGTCTTTTTTATGGGGAGAACTTGGGTCCAAATACCTCCTCCCCCTCTTCCCCAAGGTTCAAGCGATAGCTTAATGGTAATGGCATCTTGCCCAATGTTTGTAGTTCGCATCACAACTCCCATTCCCCACCACCCCCCCCCACTATTACTTATCATTGAAAAAAAAAAAGAAGAAAGAAAGAAAATATACATATGTATATACACACATAAGTAACAATCACATCGTATCTTTGGTAAGTATGGTCTATAGGAAAGTCACATGCAAGTGGTCTGGCTATGGTTGAATCATGAATGGCCTGATTGCTCAGCTCAACTCTATAGCTGATACGATGTGATTGTTACTTGATAGTCTTCAAATCTATTCTAGATGAACAAGTAACACTTCTCTAGTTCTATTAATACATTCATCAGGTGGAATCCAGATCAGGCTATGGTAAATGGTCTGCTGGAAGGGGGGAGTTGAGCAACTGATTATTGAATTCACTGCCATTATTGTGACTTAGTCCAACGTGGTGTTGTTATTGGACTTTTCAGATCTAGCCAAATGGGATTAAAAGAAGAGAAATGAGAATAAAAGGGTCTCAGATCAACCAAAAATTTGTTAATGAACAATTTTAGAAATGTTTTGATACTACTTTTATAAAAAAATAATTAAAAAATCAATTTTTTTTTTCTTTTCAATAAAAATTTTCTTAAAAAAGTTTTGATACCTCAATAATCAGTTTATTTTTTTTCTTTTTTGGTTATTGTTCTAATTTATGGGCATTGTTCCAATTTAATGGCGCATCATAGTTCAACTTAGGTCCAATCTTAAAAACCTTCTCCATTTTTCGATTCTTCAAACGATCTGAGTTTCAAAACCATGCTTGTATTACTCGATGGGATCAAGGATGGTGTTTCAAAGTATTCATGGTAGACCTTAGTTTCAAATTGCAAAAAGACCTTAGTGTTTGAGTCGATTACAACTGTTTCGTGTATTTTTAATTTTTGTGCTATTAATTGTTAAGTGATCAAAATTGTTAAAATTAATCTTTTAATCTCATTTTTGTCGATTATAATGGATGGAAAGTACCATCAGGCCTATTGGCCCAAGTGGTACCCGGTCAAGTCTAGTGACCTTCAACTTGGGGTTCTAGCCCCTGCATAAACAATTACCTAGCAAAAAAAAAAAAAAAAAAAAAAAAAGATTATAATGGATGGAAAGTGGTCACATGCACTTTATTAATAAAAATGCATGCGACTATTTTATTATAAATAATTCTTTTTTGTTTTATAAAGGATATGGTTTCTATTAGAGTATTTGTGCATTAAAAATGATACGATCAGACACGTGTCCAAAATTGACACATTATATCTAGCGTATGAGTGTATTAGACAAAAGCTTCACCCCATTATAAATAATTCAATTTTTTTGAGACAAATTTTAATAAAATCTCATTTTAAATTCTCAAAGAGGTCTTTTGCAAAACTTTGATTAATACTTACTATCATTTTTTAATAATAGTTACTGTCAATTTTTTTTTTTTTTTGATAAACTAGTTACTATCATTTATAATTACCTACTGCGATTAGTGTAAATTTCCACCATAGCAACCAGAAAAAAAAAAAAAATATATATATATATATATATAAAGACCCATCAAATTCTCACCGGGTCGGGTTGAAACCCAGCTCACAGTCACTTCCATCAATAGCTTAGCCGACCGGGAGAGGCTCCCCTCCCGTTTAAAACTCTCCCATTTTAATATAGATAAAAGACACGTGGCAGATAAACAATGTAAAGGCTAAAAAAAATGCCATGTCATTCTCTCAATCCTTCTTTTCCTCTTCCTCCCGTCACCGCTCTCATGGTCTGAGCATCAGAGGTGTTCAGTTCAAAACATGCTGGAAATTTTTTGTTGCAGTTTGGTTGCGTGCAACACACCCAAGAAACTGTGGCAGTTGGGACTGATGTGGCGGTGAGTGTCGCCGTCGAGGCTAGCTAGGTCCGGCAGTGGCGCACGAAACGGAGGTCCTCCGATGAGCTCCCACCATCAATAAAAGTTGATGTGTTTCAATCGACGGAAAGGCAAGTCCTGCGCCTTTGCCATCGTTTCAAATTTGCTGCAAAGTCGTTGTAAGACGCATATCATCTCCAATGGCTCAAAGTCGTTGTTGTTTTTGCATCAGTGGTGGGTTTGCAAGGAGATTGCTGAAAGGTGCGGGCAATTAAGAATAAAAAATAATTTTGTAACGTGTTTTATTTTTGACCGTTAGATTTGTTACTTGCCACGTGTCCCCCATCTGTATTAAAATTGGAGGAAACATGAGAGTTTTAAACGGAAGGGGAGCCCTTTACCAAAAATCGCTTACTCAGGCACACGCCCAAGCACTGCTGCAATTTGAGGTGACCCAATCTCTCTCTCTCTCTCTCTCTCTCTCTCTCTCTCTCATCATTCTATTGAACTATAATCTTTGCTTTCATATCATTGATAGCTAGTTTTAAGCTTCAAGAATAATGTCATTTTAGTGTTTTTCATGGCACTAAATGTTCATAACCAAATCTTAAATTTCAAAATATAGGGTATCTGTCTTCGTGTTACAAAGGTTTAATTATAGTAATTGGAAAAGATGGAACATCCACATTTAAAAAAAAAAAAAAAATTGGGTCTAAAAAAAAGTTGTGGGTTTTAGGGTTTAAGACGAAAACCCTATACAGAGAAACCCCAGAAAAACCCTAAACACATTTTACTTATTTTATTCCATTTGAAAATGATTTTTTTTCTTTTTCTTTTTTTGCTTTTCCTTTTTGTGTTTAGTTCGAAATGGGTTGGAAAGCGGCTCAGAAACTCATTAGGCATTGGAAGATTGTCAGAGGAGATAATGTAAGGGAAAAACAAAACTTTCTAATTCATTTTCAACTATTTGCTTTTTCTTTGACATAATATGATTTTTTTGGGCACTTGCTTGACTTGGTTGTTGCAGGTTATGATTATAAGGGGCAAAGACAAAGGTGAGACGGGTCTTATTAAGCGTGTAATTCGCTCGCAGAATCGGGTTATTGTTGAGGGCAAGAATTTGGTGAGGAACTATTTCATTTTATTTGGGTAACTGGGTGGGTTTTTTTTTTTTTTTTTTTTTTTAATTTAATTTAATTTTTAAACTGATTATTATAAGGTTTACAATGTGAGAATAACATGTTAAGGTGCATATCGTTTTCGGTTGTTTAATTTGTTGTGATTGTTATAATTTGGTTTAAGCGACAGCAAGTCAAATTTGGCAGTTTCATAGGATGAACAATCTAAATGGTTTGGTTATTTATGACCAAATGTGTTGCTAAGATGGTTGGCAATAACCCACTTCCGGTGTATGCTAATGTAGTGCATGTGTAGTCAATGCATGTGCTGATTATTTCAAAATGCTTTATGCTTTAGAAAAAATGCTAAAGTGATCATATGCTTTGCAACAATATTATATGCAGTTCGCATAATATATGCAGATTGAATACAGTAATATGTATGTATTTGCAAGATACATGCATCAATTTTCCTTTTAAGCTGTTCTTCTTTTCAACCAACAAATGGTTATTGTATTGTTAATGTTTAACAGGGATTTTGAATAGGTACTCAATTAAAATTTCCTAATAGATATATCTTTCCATATCTAAAAGAGACAAGTTAGCTTCTTTCATGATATTTTAATCCCCCACTGTCTTTGAAACTTAAAACTGCTCAATCCTACTCCACACAGTTTATCTGACTATTCTTTTTTAGGTGCTTCTACTAACAGACTTGCTCCTATAACATAAGGTACCGGCGTTAATGATCCAAATTCCATTCCTAGTAAATAAACATTTTGAAACTATTTAGAAGGCACAATTTATTGAAATCTGCAACACTTTTTAGATTAAAAGAAGTCAAACAAATTGTGGGTTCAGTGACTCTTTTTATTGTGTGACTTTGTGCCATTCTCTTTACTTGAATCATATATTATTGCCTCAAATGACTTAGAGAGATTAAAGGGAATTCATGGCTTTCAAATAAGATGCACATAGTACTGAAAAAGACCATGTGTCTAATATAAGGTTCTTATCATTGTCTCTTGCTCTTTTGCAGGTAAAAAAACATATTAAACAAGGGCAAGGTCATGAAGGTGGGATCTTTACAGTTGAAGCACCACTGCATGCGTCAAATGTTCAAGTTGTTGATCCAGTGACTGGGTATGGAATTACTCTAGGCTTCTGATTTAACAATTATCGATATTCTATTCTTTATTTCACAGGGGTGGTGTGTAATGTTTACTTATGCAGGAAGCCTTGTAAGGTAGGAACTAGGTATCTTGAAGATGGCAGTAAAGTAAGAGTATCTAGAGGTTTGGGAGCATCTGGTTCCATAATACCTCGTCCAGAGATCTTGAAGATAAGGACAACGCCAAGGCCTACAGTTGGTAATTATCCCAAGCTTAATCCCCCCCTCCCTCCCACAGGGGGTTTATTTTCATTTTTAAGTTCTATTGGTTGACTCAGTGGATGTTTTTCTTCAGCATATTTATTTTTATTTACAACCGTGAGATAATAGACAATTCTAGGTTGCATATTTTACACATTATGCTTCAATTTGCAATTATAGGGAGAATACATGACAACACTCGACACATTAGACATAAGCCATGTGATGTGAGGCTTGAAGTCACTGCCTTGCTTTTTAGATTAAGAACCCCACAGGATATACCTAAAAGAGGAATATGCAGCTGTTGTAAGGAAAGATTTGAATAGTGGAATTTTATTATTAATATTGTGAATTATACTCATAAAAAAATAAAAAATAAAAAGAAAGAAAGAATTAATATTATGAATTTTGATTGATAGTCATGAAGCCAATTATTCAATATTCTTATTGTGAAATAAAGTTAAGAAAATGTATTGAAAGTTTAAATATGCAAACACCCAATTAGTTACACAGCACACATGTATTTACACTCATTCTGTAGGGCTTATATAAGAACAAGGTGGAGGGTGATATTGTCGTTTCAAAAACCATCTGCTGCTCATGCAACTTACCTCGAAAAAAACTATATATGATTAGTTGTGCTTTATGTTAGAGAGAATGGGGCTGTTTTGGCACAAAGGCTTTAAGAGCAAGGTGGAGGGTGATGTCGTCATTTCAAAAACCATGGTCAATGTGTAACTTGCCAATAATAAAAGCTATATAAGACTGGTTGTAGTTAGCTATGAAATGAACATAGCTTAATTGAGAATGTCCAAATGGATACAGGGTAATGATAGGAATGATAAGATATGGAATGTAGTTTGCCTCAAAGGTAGGTGTAGCTCATATTGAAGAAGTGATGGGGGAGAGCCACTTGAGATAGTCTTCTGCAACAGAGACCAATTCATGTGTTGGTGAAAAAGTGATTCAATTGAGTCGAGTGAAAATAGGTAGAGTGATGCAGGGAGCACATCGAAAGTATTTCAGTGTTTCTTGTTTCATATTTTTCTTTTCAGATTTTAGTTTTTTAGTTTTAAATTATGAATTTTTCCTTTATCAGGGCTGTGGATTTCAATTTGTGGGATGTAATTGTAGCTTAATGTAATCTTTGAAGCTTATTAAAAAGAGGCTCCAGGAATAGTTTTCAGACAATGCATTTTGAATAAGATTGCTAATTAGAGATGTTTCTTTACAGTTTGGTGGTGATTCCAAGCACCCTTAGGTGGTGAAGCCTAGAGTATTTTGTTTTGTTTGTTTTTTCCCCATTTTATTTCTTATTCTTGCAATCTTGTTTTGCATCATAGAAGGAGGCCTAAAATGATATGGGTAGAAGTCAAGAAGAAGGTTTTGTTGACTAGAGCAGCAAGATAGAGGCTTTTAAATAGGATAAAATGGTAGGAAAAAATAAATGTAGTAGACTCGCCAATGAGCTCTAGCAGTTAAGCTTAAATGGCATCTTTTTCCCCTGTTAGAATAAGCTGAAGAGCAAAGTATTAGGTTCAAAATCAACTCTAAATATTTGATGGGGATTTGTGAAGTCAACTCCTATTTAATCGGGTTTAGAGCTTAGTTGAGTTGAGAATATGCTACAACCATATGGTGGACAATATAGGAACATGTTGTAGTTGACTCTAATTTGATGAAGATTTATGAAGTCAACATCAATTTAATCAAGATTAAGGCTTAGTTGAATTGAGGGTATGCTACATTCATATGGCAGACTGGATGGGAACATGAATGGCTGGTGTTGTGTGCCTTGCAATGTCATATGTATATATGTTTTTTGAGAATCATGTCATATGTATATTTAACATCTATGTTTTATGTCTATTGTGTCTTATGAAAATAAGTGCATCCAAACACACAAGTGAGCATGCCTTTTGCCAATTGAGCTATTGCTCAATTGACACTTCCTCGTCTCATAATAATGGGATGGAGAAGATCTACTATATGTAACTTGCCCATCAAAAAACAGGAGCATGTCTTTTGAAACACCCATTGCTCAACAGTAGCCAGTATGATTCAAATTGAGGTTGTCAATAGTACTAACAGGGCTTTTAAGCTGGCATCCATCAGAAGATATGGTTGCCAAAATATGGAGTTTCCCTTTTGCAATAGATGTACAAGTCAGAATCAAACCTTGAGAAAATTGGGAAGAAAAAAGAAATAAAGAGATATAGAAGAGAATACATCTTGAACATGGTGTTCAATTTTTTTAATAAAAGTATTATTACCAATCAAAAAAATGGGAAATTACACTTAACCACCTTAAACTATATACTAAATTGCACTTTGCACTCTAAAATATTCGAATGCACGCTTTGCACCCTAAACTATCACACTTATCACACTTTGCACCCCCACATTACTTTTACTGTTAAGTTAAACAAAAATTAATATCACATGACTTGCACATGATTTTCACTTAGGTGTCACACTATTTAAAGACCAAAACACCATTTTCACAAACAATTAAAAACAAAATGCTTATGTTCTTTTTCTGGTCTTTCTCTCTCTGTGTACAACCCTTCCCCTCTCTCCTGCCCAGCAGCTCTTCCCCTGTATGACTGACTGTCTTTTCCAAGAACATCAGAGGTCAAAGCTGGCACCGTATGACTGACTATATTGTATTTTATAAAGCACTGAAGGACATTGCAATGAGTTTTAATTTTCAAAGAACTACGTAATATTGCTAGTCCTTTAATTTTATTAAACAAGAGCCAATTCAACACCATTTTTGCGTTGCTTGTAATAACTAATGAGCTAATCTTAGAAGTGAATAGCAAAACAAGACTGAAATGTTTTAATCTATTTCCCTCTATTTGGAAAACCAAACATAAAGTCAAACAATTCCCAGAAAACAAGGGTGGTATGTTTAGGCAAACCCCAAAAGTAGGGAAACATCCTAGCTACCAATCACTTCATTTGACCTTAGGAGGACTTGTGCTTATCAGCAGTTGATTTGGGGAGAAGAGAAACTGAATAATGGTAAATAGGAGAAGAGCTGCCATGGGCAAGAGAGAGGGGAAGAGCTGTACCTATATGCATGAGAGAGAGAGAACTGGAAAAAAAAATGAGAAAAAAAAAGAAGCATTTTGTTTTTAATTGTTTGTGAAAAGGATGTTTTGGTCTTTAAATAGTGTGACACCTATGAGAAAATCATGTGCAAGTCATGTAATATTATTTTTGTCTAACTTAACAGTAAAAGTAACGTAGGGGTGCAAAGTGTGATAATTGTGATAGTTTAGGGTGCAAAGTGTGCATTCGAATAGTGTAGGGTGCAAAGTGTAATCTAGTGTATAGCTTAGGGTGGTAAAGTGTAATTTCCTTCCCAAAAAAAGAGATATAGAAGAGAATGAGAAACATATACAATGATTCTGAATGAATTCTTTGTTTTGTGAAGTTTCTTTTGAAATTGCCAATGAGTTTTAGCTCAAATGGCATATCCTCTCCTTCTAAGAACCAGTTAGAGAGTTTATTGCTTGTTATAATTCTGCTTAATATTTTATGCACTTTGGTCACGTTGTTATTTCATTTTTGCAGCTGGTCCCAAGGATACGCCAATGGATCTCGTGCTGGAGAAGACATACGATCCTAAAACAGGGATGGGCATGCCTGGCCTTTAGGAAAACTATTTTCTTGCTCAACCATCGGGGGTGACATTAAACTCAAAAGATGTTGCAGAACTCACGAGTTCATGTTAGTTCTCTTTTATATGGTGAATGTTTGAGAACTCTGCTTCCTCTTTGTTATTATTGAACTGATGAAGTCTATGTTCAATGGCCGGAATGTTTTTCAATCTCTCATGCTTAAATTTCTCGCATGGACTACCTGATTTGTTTGCCATATTACTGGAAAGTGGAAAATCGAAGTACTGGCACATAGGTCATACCTTGAATTCTGCATAAGATCTTTTTTTGTCCCCCTCTATGAAATGGTATGGGTTTTCCATTATAAATCAACGCTGCAGTATCATTAGTCTGGTATAAGCTACATACAGGATCATCAACAGCAGATTTTGATATTTGTTATGATTTAGACAAACTACATAAAATCTGCCTCAAAGCAAACGTTCTTTATAGATGCTGCTGCCTATGGGATTCAGAACGGATTGCTTATGATGGCTCTTTTTGTTAGCCGTTCGTGTTTGTGTCGTGTTAAGGGAAAGGAGCTTGACTATATGACTTGATAGCCACGCCAACCCAAATAGAGCACATGTCAAAATCCAACTAGTGAATAAGTAGGGTTGAAACTCGAAACCTTTTCAATTAAATAAAAATATTAGATAATAAAGATAAATGACCAAACATTGTGAAAATAGAGTTTTTGTCAAAACCAAAAAATATAATAAATTTTAAAATTTTAAAAATAAATAATGAAACTTATTTAAATTTTTAAAAACCCTTTGGTTATTGATTTTTAAAATTTTTTTAATGTTCATGAACCTCTATTAAAATTTCATTTAGAATTAATTATGTTAATAATAATTATGGGAAGTGGAAAAGTCCTCACCCAAGAGGCTCAAATACTTGTTGGACCTTGTGGAGTGGAATGAGCCAAACCCACACACTTAAGGTAAGACTTAATAGCTTACTGATCCTGTGAAGTGTAATAAGGCCAGCCCGAGCATCCAGGATGCAAAAGGAATCCTCATAGACTGTTCCCGTGAAGTTAGCAATAAAATACATGGAGAAAAGTCTTATCCGAGAAAATGTACACGGATAATCCACAGCGTACCTACAACTGGCACTTAGAATCACGGGAAATCTTCTAGAACACATAAGAATGGCAGAGATCTTTACCTTCGCATTAATGAGAGGACTTCCACCTAACCTCTACTGCATTGAATGCATATGAGACAACCTGAACAATACAAACACCCCTGAATGTCATGTTCTAGGATAAAGAAAGGGAGGAAACTGATAAAGAAGATGAAAATATCCCTGAGAATCTAGCCGGAGATAGGAAAGCTAAAGGGATAAGGGCAAGAAATGTGCCTATATAAAGGGGGGGGGGGGGGGGACAGGCAAATAGAAAGGGGTTAAAAAAGAGAAGAGAGAAATAGAGAAAAAACTACTAATCTGTTATAGTGCAACACCACGGGAAATAATTTTTTCCTATTGTAATGTGCTAGTTTCCCTTGAAATATAAGCGAAGTTTATTAGATCAATTGTTTGAGTCTCCCATTGTGGAGTATTTTCCCAACCTTTTTAGATAAATAAATTGTGACTATCAATTAAACACATTCCGGTAATATTGCCTGTATTCCTAGTAAGGATAGTTTGTTTTTGACGCCCACAATAATAATGTAATTATAATGCATCGCATGGAAAAAGCACGAGCCATATAATGAAGTATGACATATATTACCAAATATTATTATTAAAAAATTGATAGATGATTAAATTAATAGAAGTTCATTTATTCCTCTAAAAAAAAAAAAAGTTCATTTATATTTCTAGAAACTTATGATGATAGCATTGTATTTGGAGCAAACAGCTTCAAAATTTGATAATAGAGTAAACTTGAAAATTTTTAATGGGTGCCACATGGCAAAGGAGAAAAAATGAAAAGAAAAAAGTGTTAAACAAAGAAAAGAAATAGAAAGATGACACCACATCCACCTAACCAAACGAGACCTCAATATATGTACGACTTTTTCTCTTCTTCTTTTCTTTTTTTTTTTTTCTTTTTTTTTTTTTGCTGAATATTATACAACTTTTTAACCCATAATATTAATATACGATAGTTGAACTACTATCAATTTTTTTAGAAGAGTTGAACTAGTATCATGATATGATATGATGTGAGCATAAACTTATATAACTTATAACTTTATTAATTTTTTTTAGACTAATTAAATAACTAATTATTATATAATTTTATAATTGTCATTTAGTATCCGAGACTTCTTATAGTTTCACATGAAATAGTTTTGTTTAGATAAGTTTTATCCACAACTTATGTTAATATATGTTACATTTATTTAAATTAAAGAGGTTTAAGAGGTTCAAGTGAATGAGTGATAATTTAGTGGTAACGGTATCTTTTAAAATGGTTCATATCTGTGTTTGAATTGAAATAATTAAAAAGGTCACTTTTAATTGTCTTTTTTATTTTTTTTTATTTAGGATTTAATTTAAAATCACCATAAATTATAGAGAAATTATATAATTTTTCTGACACCTTAATTTAAAGTGTCACGAATCTTTCTAGGCAGTGATGTGACGGTGGGTGAATTATGATGTCAAGGTATAATTACTAACCAACATTTATTTTTTTGTCGGTGAAAGCCCCAAGCTATAGTTATTGCCATCCTAAGTTCCTAACCCTCTTGTCCTGGAAACATTTTCATGTGACCTTAGGAATTTAAAAAATTAAACCGTTGGACTGCTGTCTTCCAACAAATAATCGTACTAATAAAATAAGAAAAACTTTGGACATTATGTATAATTTAACGTTTAACCTACTGAGCCCTCCTTTTGATAAGACATTAAGTCATTAACCTACTCTGCAAGACCAAATTTACATATATCAGCACAAGAAAGTAGGTTAAACCCTGGAAGTCAATCTTAAACAGTTTTACTTTTATCTTCATTCCTAATCATTCCAGAGTTGCATCAAAGAGCGCCCCCCCACCCCCCACAACATCTAACTACAAATGTTTTAAAAAATAAAGCAACAAATGGAATAGAAGCTAGAAAACAACAAATTTACATCAATGTCTAGATAACCATTCAATAACACCGTTGTTTGCCAAGATGAAATGCTAGTTTTGCAAGATTTTAAATTGGAAAACAGCCATCTTCCATTCCCTAACGAGTTCCTGTAGAACGGGCTTTCCTCAATTTGGCACGTGTGACCCGAATAGATTCTTCCACTACTGGCTCTGGTGGAGGAGGATTCGTGTTCTCCTCAGCTGAAGAAGGTGGAGTTGCTTCAATTTGCATTGGTTGAGCTTCAGTTGGTGTGGTATGGCTGGTTGTCTCAGATGGAGCAGTTTCTTTTTGAGTATTTGCAGCTGCTGCAGGGGGGTCTGCTGCAGGTGGAGCTGCTTTAGGCACTTGTGAAGGACCAACCTCTTCCGCTACCTCCTTTTGGTGTTGACTAGAAGATGTACTAGAAGTGGGAGATGGTGGTTCTTCAGTTTCCGGCTGTGCTTTAGCTGGTTGGCGCTTAGGAAGAGAGGATGGACGAACCCTGCCATTTGGTTGTTGAGGCTGCGACTGAAAAAAAAAAACAAAAGACAGAATAGCAACATATTATTTACAGTATATCAAATATTAAAAACATATTCCAGTATCAATTCAACTAGGATGTAGGATTTTAATATAGAACCAATCAAATTCTTAACCCTAAAAAACTTATTTTTATTTTTATTAGGACATTGCCCTTATTTTTTCACTTTGTACTTGTTACCATGGATACGGGCTAACAGAAAACCCAAACATTCAGAGACTGATCTAAAACTATAGTCAAGAAAGCTCCATTTATAATGATTTGGAAGACAGGCTTGAAACATCTCTAAAAACAATCCAAGTGTAACAGATAAGCACACAACTCCAATAATATATCATTTGCAAAATGTAAGACTTATATTCTGCAAATGCAGAACAGAAAAACTCAACATACAAAAGAGCATCACAAAAATAGATGAGATGGGGAAAAAAAAATGGAGCTCAACTTTGCCCTGAATTTCCTTTCATGAAAAGAGAGAGAGGTTCAACATTGTTCCAAGTGTGTTGGTTCCCAGCACAAGTCACCAAATAAAGTTATCAAACAAGGGCTTAAAAAACACAAACAGGAAGCAAAATAAATCCAAAATCATATCTTTATAAACTACCTGGGGAGGGCGAGTCCGTGGTGTTGATTGTGCAGCAACAAACTGCAAAATATCATATATTCTTGTCTGACCATAACTTGCAGCTCTTTGCCAATACAAAATTGCCATATCTCCAGCCCTGGTCCTCAGTTCCAACAAGTTCCGATCTATCTCGTTCTCATGCTTTGAGACGTATGGCCTAAAGAAGGAATCGTACACATATGTCGTTCCCTGGCACAGTTACACGAATATTAAGTAAAAGAAACGGGGAAGAAAATCAAACAAATGGTTATATAGACACATAAGTTCATTCTCCAACACCAAAAAAGAATCCCATAATACCTTTGTTTTAGGATACCACAAGTATATAAAGAATGCCAGCTTAGCTTCACTATACATTGGAACCCTTCAAGAAAATTAAAAAAAATTAAAATTAAAATACACAAGGAGATTTATCAAAGCATTAAAATTGACTCCCAATTCACATCAGAACCCGTACCATGAAATAAAAGCATCCCCAACTCTCTCACAAACTGTCAAAACAGCCACCAAAATCCTGCAATGCAAAAGGGAAAGGGCTGCACTTTTACCACTAGAAATTATTTGCAGAACAACTGTTGACAGAAATGGCAACCTACAACATACCAGTACTGGCACCAAAAGCGAAGATGCTCAATCTCGGGCCTATTCTTTTCAACGGTTTTGTAGCACTCGTAAGCTGGATAAGCATAGCCAAAAACCATTCTGCCAACACATTACAAAGCAATTGAATTTCGACAACTAACAACAACAATAAACCTACAAAGTCAAACAAGAAACAAGAATTGAGTTGCAGAGTGACATACACAAGTCCCCGGGTGAGAAAGGATCCTATCATTTTGTATACCTAGCACGCATACAAGAAACTAAACAGTTAATACAAATACAAAATCTTTGAGACGCGACTAATAGAAATCACAGAAAAACAGAACAGTATAGTAAATCACAAAGAACCTGACGAAAATCCCACTTTAACCTATAATGCTTTAATTTTTACAACAACAAAACATCATTTTAATATATATATATATATATATTAGTACTGATAAAAAAAAAAATTTCTTTCTCCACACAAATTAATGGAAAATGGGATTCCACTAAGCTAAACGGTTAAATCAGGCTTAATCAAAACGGAGTTTGCTTTAAATTAAAAACCTTACACTATTATGTACTGCATTTTTAAATCCACCACATAAAACCCCTTGAAAATCCCATTTTCTCAGCATCCAAACAAAGGATTACTGTATAATCACAAAACCAAAATTTCAAATTTATTTTAAAAGAAAAAAGTTATTTCAAAGCCAAAAAAAAAAAAAAAAACAAAACCAAAGTACCAAACCATCCCT
Organism: Quercus suber; assembly: GCF_002906115.3. Taxonomy (NCBI): domain Eukaryota; kingdom Viridiplantae; phylum Streptophyta; class Magnoliopsida; order Fagales; family Fagaceae; genus Quercus; species Quercus suber. The sequence goes on from NW_027069805.1 coordinate 587,869, forward strand.
ATGATTCCCCAAAACTAGGGCAAAATCAAAAAAAAAAAAACAAAACCAAAGTACCAAACCATCCCTATGATTCCCCAAAACTAGGGCAAAATCATTGTCAGAAATAACCATAAAGAGCACTACCTAACAAACAAAGAAAAACCATATCCGAACAAATGCACACAAAAAATGAATGAAAAATTAAAAGAATTCAAGCATTATGAAATTGAAAACATGAAAAAAAATAAAATAAAAAGAATGCACAATTACCAATAAGAAATTTTGAATTTAAATTTTTTTTATTTTTATTTTTAAATCCTAGGGAGCTTTCTAGTCCAATACATTATTCAAAAAATCAAAAAAGCTCAAACACAAACACAAACAAGAAAATCAAATAGACGAAAACTTTTTACATGAATGAGAACTCGATCAGTACCTATGTGGTTATTTTCAATGAAAATGAAGAAATCAAAGCAACCGTATAATAACCGAAATGAGAGTCGTCAATCCGAGGCAATTAAGAGAGAGAGGGGGCCGAGGCGGTTTCAGAAGATCGCCGGAGTGTACGGAACAAATCGGCACCGCCGAAATCCACGGCGAGCCGTTACGATGTCGGCGGTGATTTAGAGATATAGAGCGAGAGATAGAGAGAGATTGAGAGAGAGTGAGTAAGAGAAGGAGCCTAATTTTTCACAAAGAGTTATAGAGAGAGAGAGAGAGAGGATGATAGAGAAAACAACAGTGTTTTGTGCCGTTTAAATTTTATGGTCTCTGTTTTGGCTTTTAGCTATTTTGATATGGATTTGTAATTTGCTTGTATGAGTTTAGTCGAGAGAAAAGGCATTTCTACAATATTTTTATGGCAAATTTTATGCGTGTTAAGTTATTATAAAAATATTGTAGATTAAACATTGCTTTTAGCCCAAAATATTCTAAGGAGGAAAGTGTTGTCTTTGTTAGGATGTATGAAGATAGCGTGGATGTTAGGGTCTAATCACCGTTAAAACTTTGATTAATGGTTTGGGGGTGTGGTAAGACTTACAGTTTCGATAGGTTTTACAAATTTGGATAGGATTGGTTGTAGGTGATTTGTGCTCTATTAAGTGCGAATATTCAAACTTTTTTTGAGTTATTTTATAACTTGTGAAAATGATTTCTGTGGATAATGGTTCTTTTTCAAGTTTCAACTCCCAATTTACGTTTTCGCCCTTGATTGACCGGAAGTTTGTAGTGGTATTAATGTGAACTCATGAGTTGGCCAATCAATGGAGGTCATTGCAATGGTCCGCTTAGTTAATTAGTGAGATTTTTGTGGTGGAATAAAATATTTGTGATTTGAATTCTACTTATGTCATATTGCAGGATGATAAAGGGCAATCATCATAAAGCGAAGATGTGAAATTTTATTAAGAGAGAGTTTGGATACAGTTGAAGTAGTATGCGTTTGTATTTTTTGTAGGTCTCATGCATTGTTTACGGGATTTGCAATTACGAAATTTTGTAAAATCAACTTTTAAATTGGGTTCTACAGTATTATTCACATATTTAAAAATTATTTTGCTACAATGTTTTCAGCAATAAGCGGTATCCAAATAGACCCTAAATCTAAAAAATATAAAAAAGAAAAAAAAAGAAAGGTCATTGCAGGCGTGGGGTGACCCATTATTGAGTAAGAATCAAATCGCTGTGGATAAGGAGCAACATCAATAATATTAGGCCATCCGATTCCGCACTGTGGGGGATATCAATTTTTTTTTAACAACTTGTTGCGAGTGTAAGTGGTGATTGACACAATTTTAAGTAGAGAGGAGAGTTATGCTTGCAAATATTGTAATGACTCTAGAGTACTTAGATTTTCATTCTTATTGATTTTGCTGGGTGAGAAGGAAAGCAAACATGGTTGCTCGTGCCTTGGCTAAGTTTGTTGTTGTCTCAAAATCCCCCATTTGCGGTAATAACTAGACTCTTCCTCCCCCAGTTTGTGAGGCTTGGAAGAGGGCATTGCCGGCTCTTGCCTAGACAAGTTAGGCAACCGCAAAAGCCCCCAAACTATGGAAGGCCTCCAAATTTTACCCAATTAGGTAAGTTCTTTAATTAAAATAAAACAAGGTTAATTTTTTAAAATGAATAAATTAAACCCTAAATTATAGCCAAAAAATAAGGGGAAAAAATGTCTAATCAATAATATCAAGTAACAATCTACTACCTAATATTTGTCGTGAAAAAGTTGTGGACATAACATTTTTCATTATGAAAAGTGCTACATCCACTATATTTATATTTATATGAGGGAGGGAGGAAAGGGATTTGAGGGTAGAGGTTCAACTTATATATATATTTTAAATTGTCAATTTTGTCTTAATGGTGTCTATTTATATTTATTTTTTTAAGAAAACTTGAATAAAAGAAGAGTATAATTCTCAATTTATATGTTTTTATATATATCTATATAATTTTTTTTTGTCAATTTATATGATATTTTATCATTTCTCCTCCTCCCACTTTAATTTTTAAATCATCCAAACAAACAAGAAGGAAATTTATTGCTATCCCCTTAAATTTTAAAGCATCCATTCAAAATGAATGGATGGTCATTCCCATCCCATCTCCTCTACTTCTTCCCTAGGACCCTTACCCCCTCCTCCTCTTCCTCCAAATTTCCAAACACACTGTAAACGTTATTGGCATGATGTTACCATTAATTAAATTCACTTTTATTTTGTCAATTGCATCATATTATCTTCACAAATTTCTAATAAAAGGTGTGTGTTTTCTATATTGTTAAGTGTGGGGGAAAAAGGATCAGGCCCAAGTCAATGGGCCGAACACCCACGAAAGAACTGTTTCACATCCGAAGATAAGGATGAATAGTGTACGAGGCCCAGATTGGAGCGGAACCTTCTGGGTAAAGGATCGTCTCTTCCCAAGGAGGACATCTCCAATCCGAGGAGGAAGCAAAAAGTTTAGAGCTGTAGCAGAAGAGTGTGTTGGCCAAATAAACCAGCAAAAATAATAAAGTGAAGCAGTGGGGACTCCGACCAAAAAGTAATGCAAAAGAAGGGTTATAAAATAGGACTAGACAGTACTAGGCTCCAAATCAATAAAAAGAAGGCTAATCGCTAATGTTGATTTGAAAAACTTAGAGAAGACAAAGCTTAATTATGAAAACTCCACTTTTATTCTATAGTTTCCTAATGATTTTATGTTGGAGCTGGATGGAAATGCATTTAGTAATATACATGCATGTTCAATAATTTTTTTATGGGACTTAAAATATTTTTTAAGGCTAAAATTCAAAAAACATTAGGGTTTGGGTTAGTTGTAAAACATCCCAGGAGTTTTCAATTCTTTTTTGTAACTCTTTGAGGTTTTTATATCCGCAAAATTGATCTCTTGGATTAACTTTTTTTAGCTTTTATAGATAGAAAAATTATGTGACTGTCACTTGATCACATTAAAAAGACTCATAACTTATTCGCTTCACTTATTATTAGATGGTCATGTAATTTTTTAGTCCATAAAAGCTAAAAAATTAGTCTCAGAAATCAATTTGGTGATANTGCTTCACTTTATTATTTTTGCTGGTTTATTTGGCCAACACACTCTTCTGCTACAGCTCTAAACTTTTTGCTGAATTCTCTCCTACAGCATTACTAGTTACACTTTCTCTTTGCTTTACCGTCACTCTTCACTCCCCAACTTTCACTACTCTTTACTCTCCCATTAGAAAAACACCATGACGTCCTATAAAAGAATCTATGTCTTTATGTGATTTGATGCTGGATCATCTTTGTCATTTACATAATCTTAAAGCCCTCATAATGACCTTTATTCGTTGTTTGCATGTTAAAGTAAACTTGGAATGGATTGCTATACCACCCACAATGTAGCCTTTGGATCAGGATTGAAAGCATGAGAGAGCCTTTTTTTTTTTTTTTTTTGTCTTCTTAGCCATGAACATGATTAGATTGAGAGGGCCAAAAAATCAATTAAATTTATGTGTAAATATAAGAATGGTGTTCAATTATATCTTCTATTACGATGCAATTAATCAAACTTAAAATAGTACATGCCATTGACCCACAAGTTCTATCAAATAATTGCAACCGAAAGCTCTTGGTGATGCAACTCTAATGTGCATCTTAACGTTAACTAGTAGTTGCAACTTTAGTTCTATAGAATCGTTCTATGACTCAACAATAATTTTGTTTACAATCTTAATTTTGTAGGAAAAGTTAAAGCTAAAACAAGAGCATATTCCTCCTTTAAGAGTCGCCACCTTCTCCACTGATTTGATTAAAGGAAACTCTCGTATTGTATTGTACCTTTCATAGTCATCCCTACCTAATCTATATTCAAGACACTTTTTTTGTTGGTCATTATATTCAATCAAGACTTATATGAATGTTGTTTCATGAAAATAAGTAAATAACTACTACATAACGCAGACATGAAGCAAAAAATTATGGTGCATCATCAACGTCATGTTCTAGATGAATAGGTATCCAATAAAATGCTTTGAAGTAATGCAATCCTTTACTTAGTAATACCATTAATTAAAGTCTTAGGAATCAACCATCTATTATTATTTATTAGCTTTACTGTGAGCCCACAGTGTTGCAGCCTTAAGTTTTAAGATTAGCATAAACATGTTAACAAAAAAAGAATAGCATAGGCATGCTATTTAAGTACTTCCTTGGAATCAACTTCGAAGAGAGAGAGAGAAAAAGATCATATCCATCTCTCTGTTACTCTCTCAGCTCTCAGGACATGGTCCTTTGTGTGTGGAGTCAAATATAAGAAAGCCAAAAAGCACAAATGGACAATGGAAATAAAAGTAAGAAAAAATTAAAAAAAGGCAGAGAGCCATTAAAAAAATAACCAGTGAAAATTCTCATCCGAACACGAGCAAGGACCCCAGTGGCTTTGGATGACATAGAAAAGGGAAACCCAAATAAAAGGCGAAGCATGTGGAAGTGGAAGGAGGTCCCAAAATCCGAAGCCTTGGATTCTTCGTTTATCAAGCACTATAAGCTATAGTTCGCCCCATTTTATGAAACATGCACCGAATATATAGCATTATATACCACTTAGTTTCAACATCATTGTCATTCTTTCATGTGCTCCTAATTATAAAGTTTGGTGGGATGTCCCTCTCATGTCTCCTTAGCCTATCAATTCTCTTTACCTGCTTAAGCAAATCCAAACAATGCCTCTCTGTCTCTCTCTATCTCTCTCTCAATGTATCTCACACTGATACCAATATACCACACTCTATTTCTCTCTCTTTTTTTTTTTTTGGTAAGTACATATACCTTATTATCGGTCTTTCCTTTAAGGCACTGTTTCATCCAGGATATCCTACAAGGATGGAATATTTTATTTAGTTACCTGACCAAAACAAGAAGTAAAACAAGGAATCAGTTTTCCAATTGCAGGAAATTTCATAGTTTCAATGCATTTTGTCATGACTCATGCATTCTCAATTAGAAAAAGACAGGTTTTGATCCTGATTCTCTGAAATAAATAAAGAAATCATATGAGCTAACTGCATGTCTGCAACCTTTCAATGAAGTCGAGTTTTAAGCAAATTCCTATGCTAATTAAGAGACGTGGCTATTAGTCTGTTTGAGATCTGCTTATTTTGTTAAAATTAAAAACTTTTTACTGAAAATACGGTAGATAAATGTAAAAGTTAGCTGAAATAGTACAGTAGGACCCATGAATAGTACCAAAAAGTGCAGTGGAGCTCTAAATAGTAACAAAAATAAGCTGGTTTTTTAAGCTAGAGCCAAAAATCCAAAATAATGTTAGACCAATAAATGGGAGAAGGTACCTCATACATTAGATATATATGCATCTTTTAACTCACAACATGTGAGTTCCATACAACTCTGAGATTCATATACTTTGAGAAGAATGATGTATGTATTTGATACATGGCTAAGAGGGCTGGCATTGGTCTAATACACCATGTTTGAAAATCTATAAGTACTTGGGTTGTCATTTAGTAATAATTAACTCGTGCATTCAATTTATATATGTGTGTGTAACCTCTCTCACAAAATGTGCTGTTATGTTGTAATGAGACTTACGTGTTAGGAGCAGGGGCATTCTCATGTCGGGACCCAGGGGGCCATGGCTCTCCTAGCCCTAAGGCCTGATCCATGTTTTTTAATTTATTTATTTATTTTTTTTAACTCAAATTCAAAATTTGTTATGGAATAAATATTTTAAGTTTACTAGTATAAAAATTTAAAAAGTTCAAAGTTTTTTTTCCAAAAAAAAAAAAAAGAAAGGAAAAAAAAAGTCAATTAGCTTATAAGTTGTGGCCATCCTCTAAAATGAACAACTCTTTAACATGAAAACATTTTAAAAGGAAATTGTTCACTATGATTTGGTGTTTTATGCCACTAAAAATTTTTGTAGATGCACAAAAAAAAAATCTATTTTTTTTTAAATTAGTATAAAATTAAGGGCAAATATCCAATATGTAAGAGACTAAGTGTATTCAAGCATGATTGTTCTTTTATTTCTATTCTAAGCTATTGTTCTTATGTGTATGGGCGCGTGCATGTGTGTGTTCTTTAATCAATGTATTTCATACTAGTTTTTTTTAATTCAAAATTTGGATGGGAATGATGGTAAATACGAAGCACACAAATGTTTTTTATTCACCATCATTTCTTCCTATATTGTGTGACAAATGGTTGGTAAGGGTTAAAAGATCAACGATTTGCCTACTTATTTATAGAATGATTGTACTTGTATTTACTCTTTTTGTTTCTCATACAAGTACAAGACGAACGTTTTCAATCAAAATTAGATTTCACAACTGTTGGGAACGATTTTGCAACAAGACTCGAAAAAGTGAAAACGGCCCAAATCTCTCCTTGGATTCTTTAAAAGTGTTTATTGTGGAGAATCAAGCCCAAAATTCCAAATGTATAATGAAAAAAAGGCTAATGGTGCTTTGACAAGAGAGAATCAAAATGCTAATAACAAAAGTGCAAAAAAAGCATAAAAAATATAACAGGTCTAAAACTTCAACCCAAAGTTACTGAGAGGATAAAATTGAGAGAGGTTGTGAGGAAGAGAGGGAAGGTTCCCCTGTATCCATAATTCCACCCCTAAGGTTCAAAATTGTGAGAATGTTTCCTGGCTCAATGGGTTTTTGCTCTCACATTTCAGCTCTATGGGAAAAACATGGTTCAACAGGTCTGAAACTTCGACCCATAGTCACCGAGAAGAGGAAAATGAGAGAGGTTGTGAGGGAGAGAGGAAAAATTCTCCTCTACCCATATTTTCACCCCCAAACTTCGGAATTGTAAGATTGTTGACTGGCTGAATGGGTTTTTGTTCTGAAGTTTCAGGTATGTAGGTAAAACATGGTTAGTTGATTTTGAATCTAATTGGGGCCTTTTGTATTGAACTTGGGGTGTTGCTAATGACTGGTTTTTGAGTAGTGGAAGAGGCTTTTATCTCCTATGATACTAATTTGGTGTTTTGGCTTGGGTTACTTTTGTTTAGGGAAGACTTTAGCATGCTTTTAGCGTAATTTTGGAAACAAAGTGGCTGACTCCATTAGCTATTGTTTCCTTGTCATTGTAGGCTTTTGATAACTGCATTTGGTGACTATAATAGGCTAGCTAATTAGTTTAGGGTCAGCTGTGTTTTGGTGTGAAAAATGGAGCTAGGCTGAAAATTAGGGACATAGTCACCCAGATCATAAAAGCTTTTTTGAGGTGGAAATTTTGGGTATATGACCTCCTCTATGAGCTCGAGGTGCTACTAGTGTCCCTTGTCCACTTGGTAGCACACATGGGTTGGGCTCATGTAAAAGGTCCGAAAGAAACCGACTCATACCCTTCAAACCATACTCTCTCAATTTTTCCAAATAAGTCGCATGGGCTTGGGCTATGCTTAAAATAATAAAATATAATATAATACATGAATTGAGCCCACAAGGAAGTTGGGCTTGGTTGAATTGGGCTTGTAGAAAAAGTGTCATGAAAATGGGTATCAACATTAGCCCCTCGAGCACACGTGGTGCTTGCGGCGTGCGTGTGAGTAGTTGATGTTTCCCATTACTTATAGATGTTGCGGGTTTGGCAATTAGTCCTTCCAAATGCTACATTTTTTGTTGAGAAGATATAGGTTGATGAAGCCTGTTTGTAGATATATTGTAGCTCGCAAAGACCACTTGTAGAAAACTCTCAATTCAAAGGAGCCCGCTTGTTAAAGTTTTGTGATCACAAACATGGGCACTTGATGGTTATTGGTTCCACTAAAGAACATCAATTGGTCGATACATGTAGCACCTTATGTGTAATATGATTCAAAACACCTCAAGAAGAGGCATAAGGCTTGATTTTCATGCTCACATGTAACTATAGAATCTTTTCCTTGATGACTTTCGTGACCACCATGTCGATTTTAGCAGCCCTTTCAATTGGATGGTATGTGACTTTAAGCCACCAGTCAATTGCCTTGCAATCTATATTTTGGATTTGACTTTTCTTCCAAAAACTTGCTTTTTAGTTTACAGTTGTAGCCTTATTCCTCCCAGCATATTACACGCCACTTTAGTCTCTTTTTTGGCCATTGGCATTTTTTTTTTTTTTTTTGGCCTCAATATCTTTCACACCGCTTTGCTCTCCTTTTTCTTTAGATTTGCTTCAAGTGTCTTTTGGGAGCAAGGATTCAAGACTTGTAGTAGAGCTATTTAAACTTCTTTCTTTGATCTCAAATGTGTTTCTCATTCTTCCTCCTTTGTTTGTTTGTTTGTTTTTTTTTTTTTTTTTTTGGCGAAAACCATATATTCAAAGTTTTTTTTCCAAAAAAAAAAAAAAAGAAAGGAAAAAAAAAAAGTCAATTAGCTTATAAGTTGTGGCCATCCTCTAAAATGAACAACTCTTTAACATGAAAACATTTTAAAAGGAAATTGTTCACTATGATTTGGTGTTTTATGCCACTAAATTTTTTTGTAGATGCACAAAAAAAATATCTATTTTTTTTTAAATTAGTATAAAATTAAGGGCAAATATCCAATATGTAAGAGACTAAGTGTATTCAAGCATGATTGTTCTTTTATTTCTATTCTAAGCTATTGTTCTTATGTGTATGGGCGCGTGCATGTGTGTGTTCTTTAATCAATGTATTTCATACTAGTTTTTTTTAATTCAAAATTTGGATGGGAATGATGGTAAATACGAAGCACACAAATGTTTTTTATTCACCATCATTTCTTCCTATATTGTGTGACAAATGGTTGGTAAGGGTTAAAAGATCAACGATTTGCCTACTTATTTATAGAATGATTGTACTTGTATTTACTCTTTTTGTTTCTCATACAAGTACAAGACGAACGTTTTCAATCAAAATTAGATTTCACAACTGTTGGGGACGTTTTTGCAACAAGGCTCGAAAAAGCGAAAACGGTCCAAATCTCTCCTTGTATTCTTTAAAAGTGTTTATTGTGGAGAATCAAGCCCAAAATTCCAAATGTATAATGAAAAAAAGGCTAATGGTGCTTTGACAAGAGAGAATCAAAATGCTAATAACAAAAGTGCAAAAAAAGCATAAAAAATATAACAGGTCTGAAACTTCAACCCAAAGTTACTGAGAGGATAAAATTGAGAGAGGTTGTGAGGAAGAGAGGGAAGGTTCCCCTGTACCCATAATTCCACCCCTAAGGTTCAGAATTTTGAGAATGTTTCCTGGCTCAATGGGTTTTTGCTCTCACATTTCAGCTCTATGGGAAAAACATGATTCAACAGGTCTGAAACTTCGACCCATAGTCACCGAGAAGAGGAAAATGAGAGAGGTTGTGAGGGAGAGAGGAAAAATTCTCCTCTACCCATATTTTCACCCCTAAACTTCGGAATTGTAAGATTGTTGACTGGCTGAATGGGTTTTTGTTCTGAAGTTTCAGGTATGTAGGTAAAACATGGTTAGTTGATTTTAAATCTAATTGGGGCCTTTTGTATTGAACTTGGGGTGTTGCTAATGACTGGTTTTTGAGTAGTAGAAGAGGCTTTTATCTCCTATGATACTAATTTGGTGTTTTGGCTTGGGTTACTTTTGTTTAGGGAAGACTTTAGCATGCTTTTAGCATAATTTTGGAAACAAAGTGGCTGACTCCATTAGCTATTGTTTCCTTGTCATTGTAGGCTTTTGATAACTGCATTTGGTGACTATAATAGGCTAGCTAATTAGTTTAGGGTCAGCTGTGTTTTGGTGTGGAAAATGGAGCTAGGCTGAAAATTAGGGACATAGTCACCCAGATCATAAAAGCTTTTTTGAGGTGGAAATTTTGGGTATATGACCTCCTCTATGAGCTCGAGGTGCTACTAGTGTCCCTTGTCCACTTGGTAGCACGCATGGGTTGGGCTCATGCAAAAGGTCCGAAAGAAACCGACTCATACCCTTCAAACCATACTCTCTCAATTTTTCCAAATAAGTCGCATGGGCTTGGGCTATGCTTAAAATAATAAAATATAATATAATACATGAATTGAGCCCACAAGGAAGTTGGGCTTGGTTGAATTGGGCTTGTAGAAGAAGTGTCATGAAAATGGGTATCAACATTAGCCCCCTGAGCACACATGGTGCTTGCGGCGTGCATGTGAGTAGTTGATGTTTCCCATTACTTATAGATGTTGCGGGTTTGGCAATTAGTCCTTCCAAATGCTACATTTTTTGTTGAGAAGATATAAGTTGATGAAGCCTGTTTGTAGATATATTGTAGCTCGCAAAGAACACTTGTAGAAAACTCTCAATTCAAAGGAGCCCGCTTGTTAAAGTTTTGTGATCACAAACATGGGCACTTGATGGTTATTGGTTCCACTAAAGAACATCAATTGGTCAATACATGTAGCACCTTATGTGTAATATGATTCAAAACACCTTAAGAAGAGGCATAAGGCTTGATTTTCATGCTCACATGTAACTATAGAATCTTTTCCTTGATGACTTTCGTGACCACCATGGTGATTTTAGCATCCCTTTCAATTGGATGGTATGTGACTTTAGAGTATTCACAGCAGTGTAGCTATAATGCTATAATGCTAAAATTTAGCTCTAGAAACACAAAAATCACGCTGCAGCAGTGGAGGCAAAAGTTAAAATTTTAGATGATTATGAACAGTACACATCTATATATAGATGTGCACTATTCATCAAAGCTAAAAATAAAATGCATTATTTTATTCCAGTTTTGATTAAAAAAAGGCCACTTGCTCTCTCTCGCATTCACTCTCACCGTGCCTCTCTCTCTCTCTCTCTCTCTCATTCACTCTCATCTAAAATCTCTAAACTTCATCTCTCTCAATCTCACTCTCTGCTCACTGCCTCTCTGCTCAATCTCTCTCCAAGCCCAATCCTCACCGTCCGTTCCTCTCTTCCTCATCACCACCACCCACTTCCCTCCACCTCCGTCTCTCTCTCACCCACTTCGCTCTCTCTCCACCACCACAACAACCCCACCCGCCACTTCCTCACCGCTTTCTCCATCGCAAACTTCGCCGTATCATTCCCCGGCGGAGACGACAACAACAACAATGGAAACAGCGGCGGAGGTGGTAGCAGAGGAGGAGGAGGCGATGAGGGGTCGTCGGCGGAGGACAAGAACAGAAGGAGGCTTTGATGGTGCTAGCGGAGGCTGGGAAGGTCGTTGAAGAATTTCCGAAGGACTTGGCGGCAGCGATCGAAGGCCGGGAGAGTCCTCGGCGCGGTGGTGTGAGGTTTTTGGAGCTGGAGAAGTCGCGGTGTTGCGGTGGTTGATGCTAGTTGGCGCGGTGGTTGTTATGTGATACAATTAAGGTTCGGCGCTGTTTCCACTAGCTAGCTGTGATAAATTGCCAATTGGGTTTTCTGAGGTTTATTTTGTTTTATGGTTTAGTTGTCAAAATCACTTCAATTTGGCCAAGTTAGCTTGTGTTTGATTTTTTTTTTTTTTTTTTTTGTGGTGATTTGTGTGGTGGTTTTTGGCTAATTTGGATTTTTGGCCGTATTTGTGGGTGGTTGTTCTTGGCTTGCTAGTTGTTGTTGGGTGGTTGTGGGTGGTTCTTGGTTGGCAGTGGTAATGGATTTTGCTATTGATCGGTTTGTGATGATTTTTTTTGGAAGTAGGATATATTATTTTATTGTAGTAGATATATTATTTTATTGTGATGTTTATATTATTTTATTATGTTAGAAGCTAAAATAGATCCACTGCTGCAGCATGTGTATAGGTAAAATAGATAAAGTAACTTTTGGTAGAGCTAAAAAGCTAAATTTTTAGCTCCACTGCTGCGAATGCTTAAAAGCCATCGGTCAATTGCCTTGCAATCTATATTTTGGATTTGACTTTTCTTCCAAAAACATGCTTTTTGGTTTACAGTTGTAGCCTTATTCCTCCCAGCATATTACACGCCACTTTAGCCTCTTTTTTGGCCATTGGCATTTTTTTTTTTTTTGGCCTCAATATCTTTCACACCGCTTTGCTCTCCTTTTTCTTTAGATTTGCTTCAAGTGTCTTTTGGGAGCAAGGATTCAAGACTTGTAGTAGAGCTATTTAAACTTCTTTCTTTGATCTCAAATGTGTTTCTCATTCTTCCTCCTCTGTTTGTTTGTTTTTTTTCTTTTTTTTCTTTTTTTTGGCGAAAACCATATTTTCGTCCCTAAATTTTCACGCGATTCCCACTTTGGTTTCTATCTTTTATTTTCATCACTTTTAGTCCCTAAAATCAAAAAGGCAATCTCATTTTTGTCCCTACCATCATCTCATGAGCGGAAATAGTCTACGTGGCAAACGGAGTGCATCGCTGGCACACTAAATGTTGACGTCAGCATTAAAATAATAATATAATATTTTATTTAGCATTTTAAAAATTCCATGTCATCTTTTAAAAACAAAAAATTAATTTATGAATTTTAACTAAAAAAGAAGAAGGAAAAAACAGAACTAAAAACCAAAAATCATATAAATTAAGATCTAGCTTTATCTTGAGGAAGAACAAACAAGAACAAAAACGCAGAAAATTCAAAACCCAAAGACATATAGTGGACTTTAGAATCATTTGATCTTAATCAATTATTTGTTAATCTAATTGAAGAACACAAAAGTAAGAAAAAAAGAAAAAAGAAACAGTAGCTAAATTCTAAAACACACAGATTCAAACACACATAAGAGACAACTTGCAATATCAAACACAAACACACATGATTAGCCAAAACCCAGAAATACCATAGATTGGTTAAAAAAAAGATTTTTAAAAAATCTAATGTGAGATGAGAGAAAAAACCTAGATTGAGCAGAAAAATAAAAACCAAATCGATATTTTGAACAAACCCATTTCTGAACAACAAACATTGCAACCGAAAAAACATTGTTCTTCCTACTCTCCATCCCTCTAGCTAAACTCTGAGCACCCAAAATTTTCAAAACCCAAAGAATACAAACCCAAAAAATTAACACAGACTTAGAAAATCAAACACAAGAAAATTAAACCTAGAACACACGAGCACAAACCTAATTAGATATGTATGAAATCAAATCTGATGGGGACACCTACTGAGGGTCGTGGAGCTCCGACCTGATCTGAAAGGCATCCATATCGAAGATTAACATACCCAAGTGGCCATGCTTAGTGGCAATGTGAAAGGCATCCAAGAGCCATTAGATCAAAGATGGTGGAAGCATCTGATGGGTCATCTCTAGACAACTTATCCAAGAGCTACTTGAGGGAGTCAAGGTTGCCTGATCGGACGATGGAGAAGAAGGACTAGTGGGTGATGAATCGTAAAGCCTTTAATGAGTTTGAGAGTGAGAAAGATATAAAGAATTTACATGAGAGAGAGAGAGAGAGAGAGAGAGAGACTGTGGGAGTGTTGTGTTGGTATAATTTTAATTTTTTAGGTTTGTGTTTTGTGTTTGTTTTCTAAGAAAAAGAAAAAGATAAAATGTCAAATAAAGGAAAATGTGTTCTTGTTGTTCTTGTTCAAGACACACTTAGATCTCGATTCATGTGATTTTTGGTTTTTAATTATGTTTTTAATTTTCTTATTTTGTTAAAATTAATAAATTAATTTTTTGTTTTTAAAAGATGACGTGGCATTTTTAAAATGCTAAATAAAATATTATATTATTATTTTAATGTTAACGTCAACATTTAGTGTGCCAGCGATGCATTCTGTTTGTCACGTAGACTATTTCCGTTCGTGAGATGATGGTAGGGACAAAAATGAGATCGCTTTTTTTTTTTTTTTTTTTTTTTTTTAAGGACTAAAAGTGGTGAAAATAAAAGATAGGGACCAAAGTGGGAATCGCGTGAAAATGTAGGGATGAAAATGAGGTTTTTGTCTTTTTTTTTTTGGAAACCCCTCAAGCTTGATCAAATCTTGCAACACCCATCTTCAATTCTCCACCCATATCGTCGAAACTTGAGGAAGGTACTGCAATGGTGGAGATCCTTATGGTTGAGAAGCAAAGGAGTTCCAACAGAAAAGAATTTAAAGAGCTTGGTGCCACTCACCATCCACATAGTTGAGATTTAGATGGGACAAAGCGTTGTTGCTAAAGAAAAGAGGCAATCCATCGTGAAGGAGCAAGGTTGTTCTATCAGTGATGACAATGGAGGTTTGTGACAACTCACTGCCCATGGCTGTGGGATTCGTTTGCACCAATCTTGGCTAAGCAATGTCGACAGTGAAGAGAAAGGTACCTTCAGTAAGGAACAAAGTTTTGTTGTTGGAGGATGATGTCAAACATCGCAACAAGGTGTTGAATTCATTCTTTGAGCAAACTTAATAAATGCGAATGCATGATGCCCACCTTGGTGAGCTGATTTTTTTTGGTTCGCTATGCCTTAGTTGTGCTTGTTGATATGTGGAACGTGCTGTTCAATTCAATTTGTAGGGTGGCTTTTCCTTGGAAAAATGATAGTCTCATTGCGTCAATTCATGAGGTTGAGCCATTGTTCTTATTGAAGTTGAAGCTCATGTCGAAGCCATTCCATTGATTTTGATAGTAATGGAAATTAGTTTACAATGCGGCTATGCTTGACTTCGTGTTGGAAGTAAATTGTCCCCATTGTTTGTTGTAAATTTGAATGAGCGAATTGGGTCCATATGAGGAGATGATGATGAAACAACACATTAAGGATGATTCAATTTTTTAGTAGCTTTATTGTTGGCCAATTTGGTGAGATCGGGTTGCCAAGATAATTTCGATGAAGTGTAGCCATGAGCAATACTACTAGCTATCTTGGGACAGCTTATTTAAGATAGAATGAAGCGAAGATATCACTTAGCGATGTAGTATAGGGGTGTGACATAACACTACATTGGTTGGCAACCCCCTGTATCGTATTCTTGCAATGAACGCAAGTGAGAGTGATAGTTACCGAGTGGTAGTCGCTTCTCGATTCAGCAAGCTTGAAATGAAAGTGTAGGAATGAAACTTGAATTTCTAGTGAAGGGGTGCATAGCATTGATAAGCCTTTAGCCCCCAACAATGCCCTTGTGTTGCATAGCTTAATTATTAGCATGAATTGGTGGAGTCGAAGTTGGTGATTCCATGTTGCAGCCACTATTCTTTCAATGTAATTGTCGGCAGCCTCGACGCTTTGCATAGACAGCAGCTCTGTTTGTTTGAAAATGAACCGAAATTTCTCTAACAAGTTAAATTTTGTTGTGGCAAGTCAAAACTCGCTCTTTTCATTCCAATAGGGATTGTTGAGTGCGCCGCATTACCGTCTTGCATAGAATAAGTGTATTTTGGGAAATACGCCATTATTGAGCAGGAACTTTGGAACTCATTTGGTAAGTCACACATCTTCTTCATTTTTTATTGCATATAATAGTATATTGAGTGAGTTGTACTATGGATTCTTGTAGAAGGACTTTGGCTTAGACAATTGTGATGTCGTCATTGGGGCTTTCATTCGGGGCCATTCCCATTGCCAATGCATCATTTTCTGAGGTTGAAGCCGCTGCGAATCAGCAACATGGAGCTACAATAGATGGTACCATGGTTGTCGCTAGTAACTTTGAATCCTTTTAGTCCATCTTTCTCTTGTGGCTTTAAAGTAAAGAAGAGAATGATTGCAAGCCAACGCCCGAAGATGGTGATGTTGGAAGGGGACTATGACATCACTTCAAATTTTCCTTTACCTCCTTTCTTGATTCTTCTTTTTTTTTTTTTTTTTTTTTTTTTTTTTTTTATCTATTTGTCTTGTATTGAGCTCCAAGCTTTGAAAGTTTGAACTAGTTATAGTGTGTAATAGAGCCTGCTATCTTGGAGACACTATCTCTTGTATTTCGCCTTTATGGACAACCACTTATGTATATAGCAACTCCTATTTAGTTGTATTGGTGCCACTTTGAGTTTGTACTATCATGGTTAGTTGACATAATTTGTATTTATATACAAAACGAACATATATGATACTTGGATGTATATTTTGTATTGTGGAATGAAAATTGATTTCTAACTCAAGGATGTATATGGTTTGTAATTTATACCTTGAGAATGACTTTGTACCTTTCGTTGATAGGCTATGAGCACGTTTTTGTTGTGAATAGCCCATGTATGGCTTTGAGCATTTAAGTATGTTGAGAAGAGCTTGCTTGGAAATGTCATGTGCACCTTGTGATTGAGAGTAGCATAATTTTGATAGATTATATGCACTAGTTTCTTGAAAATGACTTGTGCTTGAATTGGGTTGTAACAACTCCACCCCACCTGTGTAAATATTGTCCGCTTTAGGGCCTCATACCCTCATGATTTTGTTCTCCCCCAAAGCACATAGCTATGGGGAAAAGGCTCTATACGTTAGAGGAAGGTCACTCCTTATAAGCACATCCCTATGTGCTTTCCTAGGCGATGTGGATTCCATATATTGTAAGACCCTTTTTGGGTCACTATATGGGTTGCTTGTGAAATGGCTTTGCCTTTGATTGGGCAAGTTAGTAGAAATGTTGCTTGGTTTCTCATGCCTTTACAGATAGGTTTTGGCTAAGCGCACGCTTTGCTATTTGTGCACCATTTTTTTAGCAATCTTTTGATGAGCAAATATGCTTTCACAGACAGCAGCTCATATATATTGAAACTTGGCTCACCGTTTGGCAGCTGACTTAAACTCGACATATATTAGGTCACTACTTTGTTAGTTTCAAGAAGCCCGCACATAGTTCTCATGCCTTTACAGATAGGTTTTCGCTAAGCGCACGTTTTTTCTATTTGTGCACCATTTTTTTTAGCAATCTTTTGATGAGCAAATGTGCTTTCACAGACAGCAGCTGATATATATTGAAACTTGGCTCACCGTTTGGTAGCCGACTTAAACTTGACATATATTAGGTCACCACTTTGTTAGTTTCAAGAAACCCCCACATATGAGCTGCATTTTCGCACATTACGGCTTATGGGCACTTGTTTGGCCGTTTCATAAAGGCTAATTGCGTTCTCACTGACAGCAGCATGAATAAAGCTTATATTGCTATCACCTTTGGAAAATATCAAGTTCTTGCATATAGCGACTTATAAAATGCATAATTTTGCCATTTTCTTGAGGAGGAGTTTTATCCTTGCGTATAGCTAATTACCATTTGGCAATGAGGTAGTGATCTGTTGTGTCAACTTTCCCATATTCTCAAGGGATGGTTGTGTCCTCACATGTAGTGGATTCGTTGCGCTTGAATTATAAGATATTACGTTGGCTTCCTTGCTATTTTGTAAGGCTTGCGTTAAGATAATGGTGGTTTTCCTACCTTGTTGAGGGCGTTGCATCCTCGCAAGTAGGGGTCTTGCCACAATGAAATCTCTCATTAGCTTCCCAACATTTGATAGGGCTTACTATTGAGAGAGTATGTGTTTGGCTTTCCTTATCTTATTGAGAGTTTTTTTTTTTTTTTTTTACCCTCGCATGTAGAGGTTTTACCGTAAGAGTAATTTGTAGGTTTTCTCACTGCTTTGCAAGGTTTGCATTTGGAGAAAGTATTGGCTTTTCCTTAACTTATTGAAGGCATTGCACCTTTACATGTAAGGGTCTTACCATACTTGGATAATATAATAATTCGTTGGTTTCCTAATGTTTCATAGGGCTTGCCTCTGAAAATTAGTACGAGTGAGATATATTGTTGTCATTTTGATCTTGTGTGAGATGCCGAAGTGATGAATGATATACTCTTTGATGGAATTGGTTATGGCCACTCCCATTACTTTTTTTCTTTGAGTGGAATTTCTTCCACCCACTTAGTGAATTACTTAGTGCGGCAAAGACTCGAATATACCCATTCAAAGGTGGATGGATAGGTCCGATGAGATCAAGCACCCAAGTATAAAAGGTTATGAGGCGCTCATGTCTCGAATGCTTATAAGGTGTGTGGTTATAAGCTTGGAGTGCATTTGAAAGTGCGGTGACTTTAGTGAATTTGGTAATGTCAAACCAATGGTATGCCATCACAAGAGTTATTTGGTGGCATTTCTTCCTCCTTTAGTATTCTCAATACTACTCGAAGATAAGTTCTGAAAATTGGGGTCTTCCATTTGCTATATAGAGGGCAGAACATGATTTTTTCTTTGCCGAAGATATGTTGTGCTGCAGACAACGACTCCATAATTTGCTAACTTGCTTCTAATTTTAGGACGATGATCGGCTAAGCATTGGAGATGTCGATATAGGGTTGCTTCATTCCAGCACAACAAATTATTTTTTTTCATGCTTTGGTTAGCCTCTTTGTCGAAGATACATGGTACCACAAACAACGGCTCCATACTTTACTTGCTTGACTTCTAACTTTGAGATAATGATGGGCTAAGCATTAGAGACGTTGGTGTAGGGTTGTAGCATCTCTAGCACAACAATTTCTATTGTTAGCCTCTATGCCGCTTATTCCAAGTTTCCACATTATACTAAGATTCCACTTAAAAATCTTTGGAATGGATTTTTAGCAACCAGCTTGTGATTTTTGAGCTGTTTGACATCAATGTTTAAAGCGAGCTCTAGCAAAGCATTCTTTAAAGGTGCATGCCAAGAGCAATTTTCTTGAGGATGGCAACATTGAACGCTTCCCTCTTCAAGCATAATCTTGAATTCAAGAATGATTAAGGCGTTGGCATGACTTGGAATGCATGCATTTGTCACGAATTGAGATATATGAACAGTGTCATGGCTTGGCGCGCCAGATCAACATGATTTTGGATGCATGAGCTCGTCATAGCTTAGTGTGCATGAGTGTGTCACGACTTAGTAAGAGGGAATTGAGTTTGGATTTCCTTTGTTGTTGGGTGCTCCGAGAAGGTTTCCGTTTCACCTTAAATGCAAATGTGATTTATATTAGTAAACGATAGTCATGGCTATGCAAAGTAGCACAAACAACTTGTAGAAAATATTTTTGATTAAAAAAAAAAAAAACTTGAAGGATTGAAATGGTTCAAGCAATATATAAAAAGATAAATTAGTAAAGAGAAAGCTTAGAGTCTTATCTTAAGCATGCTTTGCCAATAGCATATCGCTCGTATGACTTCAAGACCTGATTTATGAAACATCGCTACTTAAAGACTTGGTGTGTCGAATATCTAGCGACTTGCGGTGGGCTTAGCTATGACCTTTAGAAATTTGACGAAGACTTTATTTAGAGGTAACGCAAAAAATATTCAGCTCCAAAGGGTTGCACATAGCATCAAATATACTCATCCAAAATGAGTCAATCACTGGTAACAGTCCTTATATGCTTGGCGCTAATTCAACAACATACAACTCAACAATAGGACACGTGTTGAGAGATGTTGAGAATAAGCTTTTAGCCATTGTCGTTGGGGTTCTTGGTTTGAAATTGATGTTCAAGGCTTTGCATTGTTGATTATTGGTCGGGAGTCGTCATTCCCTTCGTGGTTGGACTTGTGGCTTACCATTTTTTGCATTTTCAAAGCTACAACAAAATTTTTTCACAAATATGATGTAAAGCAAGAGATATAGGGATGATTCATCCATAGGAATGATAGCTAAAAAAATAATATAATGAGTGGAAGAAATTTGTTTTCCTTGAATAAGAAAGTTAATTCTCCTCCCATCCTTCACTTCTTAGGTGGCTTCTAGAGGTTGGAGCGATTTTTTCACCATGATTTAGAGCATCTCTAGCACTTTCAATNAAAGTCTAGTGACTGGTCAAAGACACAAAAGGGCCGTCCAGCTCCTCGTGGTCAGGCCTTAGCCGAATCAAGGGATCAAATAATTATTCCTTATAGTTTTTCATGACTAAAATTATTTCTGTGTCTTATCAGGGGGCAGACCAGGTATGATTATTTATGTGACTGTCCTAGAAAGTGCAATGAAAGGGAGAAAGTTTTCAGATTGAGAAAATTTTCAGATGCAATACCAACCATGATAAAAAAAAAATAAATAATAAAGAGAAATAAAACGTGAAAGTTAAAAAGTGAAAAAGAAATGCTATGTCCACGTTCATAATTATAACAAATTTTATATGGTAGGTTATTACGAATTGTCATTGATGTGACAAAAAAGTAATTTTAGCGATATGTTTAATTTAGAACTAATAACAACTAATTATTTTTAATTTGTTGTGAAAATATTATAGATGTATTACCTCTCAAAGTGAAAATGTGAAAGAAGTGTGAGAGAAAAATGAGGTATTTCACTCTTATGAGAGAAGTTCTCCCTTCACTCATAGAAAGTGCAAGTTCTGTCGTATATATAGATATATACATGGATAGGTTGTAATAAAAATGTTTGAGTTTGGAGATTATTATTTCATAAAGTGAAAATTCAAGTTCTAGAATTTTCTAAGTGAAATTCGACATTGAGCCACGTGGTCTAACGGCTACCAGCGTATTTTTAAGCCTACAAAATCATTAAGGCCAAAATCTAAGAATCACAATAATGGTTGAGTAAATATATAATATGTGTTTCATATGATAGCATTGATTAGTAGTTGAAATAAAGTAATTTGTATTTAAAGGTGAAGCAATCTTATATTCAATGATGTAAATTTAAAAATAAGGAAGTAAAGTCACTTATCTTTGTATGGTTTGTAGCCCAACTGTGTAGCATCAGTGAGCTAATAAGATTCCAGCAGAATGTCAGCGGTAGAGACTAGTTAAGCTTACTCCTCTTATCATGCATTTAAATGAGTTTAAGTCTTAGTTAATAGTTGTAATAGTAGTTGGAATAAAGTAATATGTATTTAAATGTGAAGTAATCATATATTCAACGGTGTAAATTTAAAGATAAGAAAGCAAAGTCACTTATCTTTGTATGGTTTGTAGCCTAGCTGTACAGCTTTTGTGAGCTGATAATGTCCCAGCAGAGTGGTCCTAGTGGTAGAGAGACAGTTTGCCATGATAACTTCAAGATTAAGGTAAAAAATGGGTGCAACTAGAGGGAGAGAAATTATGTCCAGCTGTGTGTAGGAGCTTATCATGCACTTAAATGAGTTTTCGTCTTGACAGTGCTCTTTTAGTTTTTGTGAAGTTATGAATAGTGTTGCCTTCTAAGAGAAGAGTTTTGATATGAGATCTTTGTGCCTTCTAGGAGAAGGTTTTAGTAATAGAAGTTCATGCCTTCCATGAGAAGGGCTTTTAATATGAATGTTTGATATTTCTTGAGAAGTGTGGAGATAATAAAATATATAAATGTTTTGTGGGATGTAGAATATGATATATGGAAGTATGAGAGATATGGAGGTTAAAGATAGTAAAAATGTGAGATCATAACTGCTAGAGAAGTTGTAGAGATTGCTTTCTAAGAGAAAAGATTTTGTAAGAGAAAAGCATGGAGATGTGTTTATAGGCAGCAAAATATTAGAATTTCAGAGTGAGAGAGTATGAGAGTAGAGCTTAGAAGAGTTGTGGTGTGTTATATGTAATGGTGTAGTAAGTGTGTATGATATAGATTTATTTGAAGATATGAGTCAACACAAACACAATTCATTTAAAGATTGTGCCAAAACCCTTCAATCCTAATATGACATTTTATTAAGTAGACTAACACAACACGAGTCCAAATCTTCTGTCTCACTTTTCCTGCTCCACTCTATACTCCACCAATAAATACTTGCCACGTGTTCACCTAATTAATTAAATATTATCATTATTGACTTATTAATCCTACAGTTATTAATTAATAGTATCACGTGGCAAGTGTTTATTGGTGGAGTATAGAGTGGAGCAGGAAAAGTGGGACAGAAGATTTGGACTCAACACAATATGACCTACATAACAAGTGTAATAAACATTGTTTTGGATTAACACATATTTGACAAATTTTAACTCGTTTAATAAATAAGTTGTGTTGAGTTGACCTTGACAATACCCATTTCCACACATTTAATAAGCCTTAACCTTTTCACACACGCAAGTAGGTATAATTTAATTTTAAAATGTGTGTTCTATTTTCAAGGAATTTAAAATTAAATTTGACATTTCTAAATTTTACCTTTTACATTCTAAAGATTTTCATATTATTAAATCATTTTCAGGTAGCACTCCGTTTGATTCGATAGAAAACATTATGTAAAAATAGTTTTTTTTTTTTTTTTTTTTTTGTTTTTCAGTATTTGGTAGCATTAGGAAAAATGAGTCAAAAGAAAACTATCTATGGTCAACATAAAAAGTATGATTTATTTTTATAGATAGTTCCATTAATGTTTTTTGGAAAACAACTTTATCTCATAGTAAGCTAAATAAGAGAAGTTAAAAGATTATTTTTCAATTTATTTAAGGCTATTACCAAACATAGGAAAATAAGATAGCTTTATAGAAAACATTTTTTTAGAAAATGACTTATTTTCTAGAAAACATTATTACTAAAACAAACAGAGCGTAGATAATAAGGTTAGTTTTGGTAATAAAAAAGTGGACATGATTAACATATTCGTTTATATTTTAGAGTACATAAACTATAGTTATCATTAACAAGTAAACTATTTTTGTTACATATTTTTTAGCACATATATTATAGTATCAGGTTTTCCAAATGGAAATTTGATAAATCTGATTCGACCGAAGTGTAGTTTTGCCCATTACATTGCTTTCACAGTCAACATTGTGGTGTTGTTCCTCACGTTGTCTCCACTTTGCGTGCTGCCATCCCTCGTCCTCCTCTTTGTGGCTTGTTCCACGAGAGCTTTGACAAAGATAATACTCATCAAATCCATTTATAAGAGCTATTGAGATATCCACCAAGTTTGACTCCACCGAAATTGACGGAGATCTTGAGGTTTCCATCATCTTGCTTGCTTGTAGTTTTGACGTCGCCTAGATCGCTAACATGGACGAGATGACATGATAGTTCAATTGTTACCAGATTGATCGACAACCCACATATCCATGGTTGGCAATGACTTTAAACTTTAATGCTTCGTTTGGTTACAAGGGAGGGAAGAGAAGAGAAAAGAAATGAATAGTAACAAGGAAATGTGAAAGAAAAGAAAAGAAAAGAAATCAATTCTCTTATGTATGTTTGGAAATAGGGAGAGGGGGAAAAGAAAAGAATGTGTTTCTTTTTCCTTTGTTTGGTTTGCCATATAAAATGAAATGAAAAGAAAATATATGTTTTTTTTTTTTTTACTTATATGCCCATATATATGTATAAGATGCATAAATTTTATGGGCAAATATGTAACTTCATGTCATATTATATTATTTATGTGGGTCCCCTTTTTTTAAAACCATTTTCTCATTTCAAATCTGTCTAATTTGGGTGAATTGCAAATATGTGGGCTCAGGGAAATGGTTTCTTCCATGACAATCAAACAGAGAAAATGATTGCATTTCTTCTCATTTATCTTCTTTTCCTCTCTCATCTAGCATTTCCATACACACTGTAAATGCCTTTGAATCTAACATGATTGATGCCATTGGTAGCTACCCACCCACAAAACACCAAGTAGTTGTTGATTCATATTTGTAGCATCGTGAAGATGGAGATACCATCATCGTTTGATCTACCCTTCCACTAGGTGTGCATCCGCTAGGACCATATGATCATATTCTTGAAGAGTTCAATGTGGAAATAGTGTTAAGCATACAGTTAGGCGTTGCCATCAAATGAGTTGATGACGATGTAGATCTAACTGCCTATGCCATTGAGGATGTTTATATGAGTTTTTTGGCAATTGTTTTTTTAGTTTGGTTGAGAAGAAGCCGATGATTGTGAAGCTAAAGCTGACGGGGTGACACAAAATATGAAATTTGCTCCATAATAATTTGACTACGAATATTTATTTTTTACTAAAACATATAAGAACATATCATTTATTTTGCATGTGGAAATTTTAAGAAAACTACCATGTTGCCTTTCATGGGATAGAGGGCGTATTTTAAGATGCAGTGAATGGAAGAGTTATATAGACAATGATAGCAAATTTAAAAGATTAAATTGAAAAAAAAAATTAAAACTTCAAAGACTAAAATGATAATGTAAAGAAAATTAATGGGTGTATAAAATGGAGTTTAGATAAAGAGATCTGACTCCAAACCTTTGCATGATGCAAGTTATATTATTACCACCCTAGACCAAAATTATACAAAGAGAAAACTTTTATATGGAATATATTTTTGCCGATGTGTGATGCGAATATATGAATATCATATATTATAGCTTTTTCAACAATCATCATAGTTGTTATAAAAAAAACAAAAAAAAAATCATCATAGTAGTTTTTTTTTTTTTTTCATTTCGTAGCTACAGAGCCTCTTTTTTTTTTTTTGATGAACGCGTAGCTACAGAGCATTAAACATGAATGGACCGCATGCGTGATTAAAGGCGCACAAAAGGGTCTGATATGTACTTTCAAGTTTCAAAGCATTGAATCAATCATGGAAAATGCCTGCCTCCTCATTGGTTCACAAAAAAAGTTTGAGTGATGTTACTGTGATATAATTAAGCATCCAATTAATTTAATAAGGAATAAAGTTATGGACACAACATTTTCACAATATTTTTTCTAACAAAACTTAGGTATTGGGAGCATTTGTATTAGAAAATGCGAAATAAAAGAATGTATCAATTTACACATTTAAGCTCCAAAATTATCCACATTAGTCAAGATAAAAATGTATAAATTTACAAAATTATTATTTACTATGTAAATTTATACTAACACTATTTACTTTGCATTTGGTTTTTTATTTTCCTTTACTTATCTCGAAGATGAAGTAAATGAATGGATGATAATTGTTGTGTGAAGAAAGAGAAACAATAAAAAAAAATATTTTAATGAAATATAGTGTAAAATAGATAATCTAACGTAAGATATTTTGAAAAGTGAGTATATAAAATAAAAAAGTAGGTTTTTATGTTAAAATAGACAATTTTTTTTGCATGAGTTGATATGAATGCTCTAAACTTTGGAGAAAGTTATATCAATGGTAGATTTAGACAAGAACCAGTAATAATTTATCACTTAAGTTTTATTGCGAAGCTATTGTGTTTGTACGTCTTACATAAAACTACTTTTTAATTAATTAGAAGAAATGAAGGTATGTTAAAATCCCATTCCCTCTCTTTTGTGTGTGTTTGTTTATAAAAAAAAGAATGAGTAATTGTTCTACATTTCTTAAGAGAGTATGTTGAGTATAATATAACTTGCACGATCTTCCTTTAAAAGTTACCATCGTTTTTAACTTTTGATTAGAGTTGTGGTGTGTTTTTGTGTTAGTTTATTAAAGAAAGAAAAAATGAAGGGTAATTTAGTCATTATGAATATTCTCCTTTTCCCTCTCATATCTATCGCTTTTTTTGATTTCCCTCTCTTTTAAAATAATTTAAAAATTAAAAAAAGTCAGAAAAACAAGGAAACCGTATCTAATATCAATATCTTTAGCCACGTAATCTGCGCCGTGGGATAGGAACAAGTGACCTAAGCACTAATTGGCCCACTCCCCCAGCGGTAAAATCTGGCCAATGAGAGAAAGACACGTACTAATACCCCCAAATGCAATACTATGTTTTCTTCGGTTTTTTTGTTTTTTAGCAAACTGTTGCTAGAAAATTTTGGCGGGCAAATTCGTGAATTTCAAATAAAGGCCAAACCCTAGCGGCCCTCTCGTTTCTCTCTCTTCCTCTCTCTCTCTCTCTCATCAATTCTCTCTCTTTCTCTCTCTACCAGCTCTCTCTCTCTCTCTCTCTCTCTCTCTCAAATTTTCTCTGTGATTTTCTCCAGGGTTTCGCCTCGAAATCCATGCTGTTATGAGGTTAGTGCTTTTCCGATTTTCTCGCTTTGATACGATTTTGGGATTATATTTTCTTGTTTCTGTTTCGAAGATTTCCAAAAAAAAAAAAAAAAAATTCAGGATTTCCAAAATTTTCAAAAAAAAAAAAAAAAAAAATATTCGTTAAATTCTTCTTCAGGAACAGAAAACTATGAACATCTTCCATATTCTCCAGTGGTGCAAAATCAAGTCAACTATCTACCCTCAGCATTCATTGAAGCATGGAATATGTCCCAAACTAGGGACATTTGCTAGGTATGCCAAAGTCTTTTTAATGAATGACTTTGTTACTAATTGAAAGTATTTATTTTGCAGGTATTAGGGCAAAAGGCCCACACACATTGGTATGAATAATGCCTTCCAAATCCTTGGACATTTGGGAAGCACGTCTAAAATTTTCAGTCCTTGGACCTCTGGGAAGCATGTCCAAAACTTCAATTCCATTAGATCTCTGAGAAACACGTCCAAAATTCAATTCCATTGGACCTCTGGGAAGCACGTCCAAACTTCAATCCATCGGACTTTTGGGAAGCACGTCCAAAATTCAATTTCAATAAACCCCTGGGAAGTACATCTAAATTCAATTTCAATGGACCTCTGGGAAGCACATCCAAATTTCAAATCCATTGGACCTCTAGGAAGCACATCTGAAATTCCAATCCACGGACCTCTAGGAAGTACGTCCAAACTTCAAATCTATTGGACCTCTGGAAAGCACGTCTAAATTCAAATCCATCGGACATTTGGGAAGCACGTCCACACTTTAAACCATTGGACCTCTGGGAAGCACGTCCAAAATTCAATTTCAATGGACCTCTAGGAAGCACGTCCAAATTTCAAATCCATCAGACCTCTAAGAAGAACATCTAAAATTCAATTCCATCAGACTTCTAGAAAGCACGTCCAAACTTCAATCCATCGGACCTCTGGGAAGCACATCCAAAAGTCAAATCCTTGGACCTCTAGGAAGTACGTCCAAAATTCAATTTCAATGGACCTCTAGGAAGCATGTCCAAGTTTCAAATCCATCGGACCTTTGGGAAGCACATCCAAATTTAAATCCATCAGACCTCTGGGAAGCACGTCCAAATTCAAATCCATCAAACCTTTGGGAAGCACGTCCAAACTTCAAACCATCGAACCTTTGGAAAACATCTCCAAAATCCAATTCCATCGGACCTCTGGGAAGCACGTCCAAAATTTTAAATCCATCAGACCTTTGGGAAGCATGTCCAAAATTCAAGATCACGACTGAAATCCTCATTTTGTTGTGACTAATGGTAAGCACGTCTTGTACTCATTTTTTTCTCCAAAAAGCTAAAAAAAAAAAAAGGGTGCATGTATGAACTACGTTTGGACCTGATCCTCTCACCAAGAGATACATAGGCAATCTCTTCGAAGATTCAGTCCACATTTTGATCCATTACATGACGGTCCGCATTCTTATCTACATTCATCACAATTAAATATTGATTACAAAGTTAAGTGTCTTTTTCATACATTGACATTCGCTCTTCAAACTTTGTCAATGAGGGGCATTCTGTTGACATCTCATTTTGCAACCCGCATTTAACCTCACTTAGAGGGTAAAAGGGTAATTTTTCCTTGAAAATATACATCTTGATTCTGGTCATTAGATCCTTAATCTCATTTCACTAAAATGATCTTGATATTATAACAATCAAATTGACTGGTCATAAGCCCTAATCAGACCATTAGATTGAAAGTTATCGTCAAATAAAATTTTAATGGTTGAGATGCACTATTACAAATTGAGTCTGACTATATGAATTATGATCAATTTGAGATCAATGATGTGTCATAATTTGATTGGTTAGGATTACATTTTATGGTAAAGTTGCACACACCTAATTAACTAGATAGTTAAACATTAATCATTCAATGAGTAATTTGTGCAATTATCTTTTAATCAAGGTAAATTTGGAACTAATTAGGTTTGAAATGGGAGTGATTGGAGCCTATTAATGTTAATTGGAAACTAATTTAGGACCTATTAATACTAATTATGCTGAAATTGTTTTCTAACAAATGACCTCTGCTCACCATTTCGTTGATATCTCTTAGAATATTCTAAATCTATGAATGAAGTTAATTTTTTCAGAAATTAGATTTCCAGGTTTCAATTTGAACGCAAGAATGAGACAAATACGGTCAGAATTGAGTAAGATATGATTTTTTAAAATTGGCTTTACAAGCTGTTATAGTAGCTAGGGAAATTTTGCTTACTCCTCACTCCTGCCAATCTCTACATTTAATGCACCAAATTTTCCCAAAGGCTAAAATGAGGTCTAAGTTCCTGATTCTTTGTCAACCCTCATTAAATTGTCTTCCATTCATATTTCCTTAACCACTACTATATAACCGCCCTCTCCTCCATTTCAAAGCACACAAAAACTCCCTCTCTTCTCCTTTCTTGAGTTGTAGGAAGTTGAGTAGTCTTGTCATATCTTGGTCTTCTTAAGACTTAAGGTATTGAGTGAGACTCACTCTTCCTCTCTTAACTCTTCTTTTCCTCCACCCTTAGGACATCCTTTAAGAGTCTCCTTCTCCACCGTATGGATCTTGCATGAAGGTATAATCACTTTCCTTAATTGTTTTTTGTGTTGTCATGATGAGAGTTTAAGATTAAAGCATGATAATAATCATTTAAATTCCTTTTAATATGTTTGAATGTTCTTAATTGTTCTTCACATATTCTTCACATGTTCTTGGTTGTTCATTACATATTCATGTATAACACAAGTTTTGATCTTAAATCCACATAAAAAAAACATGAAAAATTTGTTTGTTTAATAATTCTTTGAAATTCTTGAATCTAGGATATCACCATCCACACACATTCATTAGAATTTATTTTTCAATCCAAATGAAATGCTTAATAAATTGAATTAAGGTTTATCACATGCATACACTTTAAATTCAACATGCAAATTGATTGATAACATATTGGATGATGTGATATGAATGTTGGCCACCATAGTCTAGAAGACCGGTTTCACCGGGTAAGGTGGGTGCTTAACACTTTTCCACCTTGTAACATAGCCTCTAAACTTAGATCAAGGGTTGATCGATCAATGTTTATCCTTGTAATTTTTAATTTTTAGATTGTAACTAGAAAGCAAAGTTATGTATTTTATCTTAGATTGTATCTAGGACCAAAGCCATGTAATTTTCCTATGATCAATGTAAATTCAATTGAAAATTAATAAAATGAGGAATTTTTCAATTTTTGTTTTCTTATTTATCCCAATAATTAAATAAGTGGCGACTTCATTGTAAAACTCTTAATCTAAAAAGGAAAATATAACTAGTCGATCCTCTATTTTGAGAGGCAATAACACGACTTTACCCATTCACGTGGATTGGGCCCAACACTTTATAAAACGGGCTAGGGGCGCGGTCTCTCACATAAATGCTCTCCTTGCTCTCCAAGATTTGGTCAAAACACAAAGAGACCATAGTTGCATCTCTAAAACTTTATCAAATATCAACCAACTTGTCTATTACTTACCAAAATTATATATGAACTAAACATATAATTTTCCAAAAAAGAAAACTTAGCCAAAAATACCAACAATAGTTTCAGCAGAAACTGCCTTAACTCCAGCAGAAATTGCAACAGCTCCAGCAGAAGTTGCAGTAGCTCTAGCAGCAACTACAACAACTTATGCACCTGACACATGTCCATAAGTAACATCATCAACCCATTAATGCCTAATCCCAGCAGCTTGCTGCCATACCTAAAGAAGCAAGGTTCTTATAAAAGAAATCATACTATTTTAAGTTAAGATCCTTAGTCTCAAGCTGCAATACCAAAAATAGAAGGATCCTATAAAGGTTATCTTACAATTTTTAGACAGATCATGAATTTAATGCTAAATATTTTCCTCCAGCAGAATATGTCACTTAGATGACATCATCCAGCAGCTACTATTGTAGAGCAGACAGCTGTAACAGCAGCTTCAACAGCAATAAAGGTTCAGAATTTCCTCTTTTAGCTAAAACAAAAAAGACCAACTAAAGAAATCACTTGTTTGGCCAAAAACCTTTCCTTATTTGCTGATTTTCCCTTCAACTAATTCAAACTTAGACTACATTTGGCAACATGTAATATATTTTTTGAGTGTAAAATATTTTCAGGTAAAAATATTTTTGGGAAAGGAAAATATTTTCAAGTGTTTGGTTGCATTATAAAAATTGTTTTAGAAAATGTTTTCAGGTGTTTAGTTGCATTCTAAAATGCTATTTTTCTACTAATTTCTCATATTTTCTCAACTTCCAAACAAATTTTATAATAGAAAATTTCAATATAAGCTTAAAAGAAACAAAAATCAAAACAAAATCATTCGTTAAACTTAAACAATTCTGCCAAACTGAAAGAGGGATGACAAGAAAGTGATAAAAAATTGAGGGAAAGGGACAGGTAGATCGAGAAAGAGAGAGATCGGTCATGGGTGGGTCATGGGCGACGATCTCGGCGGCACAATTTTGATGGTGCTAGGGTGTGATCCCGGTGGCGTGATCTCGAAGGTGAGGTTGAGTGAGAGAAGAGAAGAAAAGAGAGAAAACCCACCGGCGCAGAGGGGAAAATGGTGGTGCTGTTCGTCGGAGTGTGGATGGACCTCGGACCGGCGTCGGTGTGTGGGGTGGAGCTCTGTCTCCCTCTCGTTGGTACGTGGGGTGGAGCTAAAGAGCTTGGCGAGTTGGACTGTATGGAGTGAAGAATTCCAGAAATGCTTTGAAGGTAAAATAACTCTTACAATTGTTTTACGGGTTTGAGGGCTTTATTTTACGGTCAAGGCAAATGTTTTCTGTTTGACCAAATTTTTCATGTGCAATCAAACACACAGGAGGGTGTAAAATATTTTCCCAAATCCATTTTTAGCTGAAACAAACACAACCTTAGTTACATATTTGGCTTTATATAAAGAGACCAAGCAACACACAACTCACCACACCATTATACGCCATCCATCTCTCTCTCACTCTCTTGTTCTGAAACTTCATTCACTTTGCTACCCATATCTCTAAACATTTCTATACTTCTCCATCTATCTTACAAAACCTGTCTTCTTAGATAACAACACAACACACCTATTACAACACTACTACCTATTTCTCCCATACTCTATTATTCTGAAATATCAACATTTTGCCTCCCATAAACACATCTCCATCTCTCTTTATTTCTCTTACAAAATCTTCTTCCTAGGAAGTAACATAACCTATGACATAACACAAAAAACCACTCTAACAGCAACTACAGTCTCATGTATTTACTAAATTTAACCTTCATATTATCTATCTCATACTTCCATATATTTTACAAATACATTCCTCACAAAATATCCATACATACTTCTCATATATCTTTAAATTCCATGTCTCACAAAGTCTACATATACAAGATCCATATCTACATATAATTCCTAACATATTACAAACACCATATCTCACAAAACATATATATTTCTTACCATTTACATGCATCTTAAAATATATCAAACACACTTCCAAGAACATTCTATCAAAAACCCTTCTCATGGAAGGCATATATTTATAATGCTATAAGCCCTTCTTATGAAAGACAAAAACTTATAATACTAAAAGTCATTCTCATGGAATGCAACATCACTCATATTTGACTAAAAACTAAAAAAGCATTACATGGGGAAAATCATTTAAGTACATGATAAAGGAGATAAACCTAACCAACCTAAGACAAAAACTTATAATACTAAAAGTCATTCTCATGGAATGCAACATCACTCATATTTGACTAGAAACTAAAAAAGCATTACATGGAGAAAATCATTTAAGTACATGATAAAGGAGATAAACTTAACCAACCTATGCACACGGCTGGACGTATTCTCTCTCCCTCCAGTTGAACCCATTTTTCCCCTAGAGTCATAAAGTCACCATGAAAGGACTCACAATATCATACTGCACCACTGGACTCATTTTATCATACTACTTAAATGTTATAAGTCCACTGATGTTATATGGCTAGAGCCACAAACTTTAAAGATAAGTCATTATATTTTTATCTTCAAAATTATACTATTGAGTATATTTTATTTTGTTTCTCCAAAAAATAAAGAAAGTATATTTTATTTTATTATCATCGTTCTATTGTACTCATGTTATTATGTTGCTGGAATGTTATTAGCTCACCAATGCTATACGGCTAGAGCCACAAACCGTGAAGCAACACTATATGGCTGGAGCCATAAATCACATAAAGAATAAAGTGATGCTATACAGCTGGAGTCAAAAACATAAAAAATAAGTCAATGTTTTCTCCATCTTTGAAATTACATTATTAAGTATATGTTAACTTATTATTATTGTACCATTGGATGGAAATTAATTTAATATTATCTAACTATTTAATAAACATGAATTCACTAATGCTTCATTAACAAACACATATTAATAAATTGAATCCATCTTACTACCAAACATATATCATTTGGATATAAACCACCATTGGACATATATCATTTGGACATGAACTACCATTGGACATATATTATTTGGATATGAACCACAACTGGACATGTATTATTTGGACATAAATCATTGCTGGACATACATTATTTGGACATAGATCATTGCTGGACATACCTTATTATATTGAATATGAACTAAACCGCAGCTAGATATGGACTATTTTGGACTTATCCCATTACTGGACATATGATACTTAATTAATTATTTTCTAATATTGGACATCACTTAATATACATAATAATGATGTTCAACTAATCATTTAATTAAAGCTATTCAATTAAATGTACTATTTCTTTATTTCAACCATTATCATGATTCTAAAACTTTAGGCATTATGTATTTTGTAGACTTAAAAATGCACCGAAAGCCATTGGCCTATGCGGCCCAATATTGAGTTCCAAATTGGACTCACCAAAACAAATCTGAGTCTAGCAAAGTCATACCTCCAGTAAAATACACATGGCTACACGCAAAAACCACCCCCGACACTCCTAAACCAGGGAAGGAAGAATATTCTTTTTTTTTTTTTTTTCATTCATTTTCATTCCATTTCATTCCATTCTATCACTTCCTCCCAAACAAGGGCTTAGAGTATAGTAGATAATGTGGCTTATGCATGACAGAGAGAGGCTAGCACATAAATCATTTTTCTTGAATTCTTAGATTTGCAAGTGGCCTCAATCCACTTAACAAAATCTATGCTATGGGCCCAATAAAAACCCACAATCTTATCCTACACACCATCAAAGCTGGCTTGATATAGTTGGGAGGTCTAAGGCTATAATTTCAAATGGAGCCTTTGTATTTAGATATTGATTAAATATATGTAGGGATAATTACACTTTACCCACGTGTGGTTTGCCTCTAATTTGACTTGCCTACCCGTCATTTCAATTTTGACACTTTACCTACCCGAGGTTCAATCCGTTACTACTTCGTAACCCACCTCCCTGTCTATCGTTACTCTAACACGTTTTCTTTCAAAATCAAAACACAAAACAGATCAAAAAGTTAGGGTTTTTGATTGCTTAAGAACATTTTTATGAAGCTGAATTCAAGTCCCAGCTTGTCCAACAAGGCTGTAATCTCCGCCTCATATGGATGTGAATTCAAATCATTCTCTGTTACCACTTATCAAAAAAAAAAAAAAAACATTCTCTGTTACCAAAAAAGAGCACCCTCCAATTTTAATTACCACCATTATTATACCACCGTAACAAAAATATAAGGAAAATAATCATTTAGATTCTTATGCTTTAAGCTCTGTTTTGATTGATCAGAAGGCAAACAAAAACTTCAACATCAACAACAACAACAAAAAGAAAGAGAAATCCAAGCTTTTCGTTGAGTTGAGTACTTGAGCTGAGATTTTCGCTTCGTTAGTTCCATTTGTTTCAACAGAAAATAACTCCAGCTAGGTTCTCTAGTAACTAAGAAAAATCTTTAATTCGAAGAAAATTAATTTCTATCAAATATTTCACAGTACAAATTGCAGAAATTCAAAAACTTGTCCCTCAATTTTCTTCACAGCCAAATAGAACTTCACCTCATGTCACCGCATATTTCAGTTTAAGAATATCAGTTACAAAGTTTCCAAACTCCAAATCAAAGAGATCTACTCTAAAGGGCTTTACATCTGCTCTAAAAGAAAACTTCTTCATTTTCTGAATTTGAGATATGATATTTTAGTGCAGAGCGTTTTTGAGATTTGTGGGTTGTGTTGCGATTTAGTCTATTTGGTTTTCGTGGATTTTGATCTTTTGAATTCTATTAGTCTCTCTTAGATCTACTCTTTTTTTCATGGTTGTGGGTTTACTTTTCTTCTTTTGCTTGTCGGCCAGAAGCCAACTACTGCACCAACAAAATTGGCCGCTGACGGGGTTGGAAATTCAACCCTGTGGTGTGCGGTAGTTGGGATTTAAAACAACTGACCCTTACAGTGTGGCTCAAATCTTTTCCTAAAATCAGCCTCACCAAACTATGTTCACTCCCTATGCATCGGTTGTCTTTTTGAAAAATAAGCACATTAAAATCAGCCTCACCAAACTGTAACATTGGTAGTGAACACTCCTTTGTCGGGCTGGGGTCGCCGATTAAGGTCGTGTGAGTGGCGTTGGGGTTTCAAGCTTTTCAGATTTGGGGATTTTTCAGACTGGGTTATGTGGGTCGGTGGGTGTGAGCCTTTGCGGATAAATTTGTCTCACTAAAACATTTTAGTCCATGTGTGTATAAGTTTAAAAATAAATTAGTTTGGTCAGTGTCAAATGCCAGATGAACATTGTTTCTCCTTCTTCCTCAGTTTGCTTGCATGATCAAAACCCAAGAGATGAACCCACAACCAAAATCACATAAAAATGTTCTTAAGCAATCAAAAACCCTAACTTTTTGATATGTTTTGTGTTTTGATTTTGAAAGAAAACGTGTTAGAGTAACGGCAGACAGGGAGGTGGGTTACGGAGCAGTAACGGATTGAATCTCGGGTGGGTAAAGTGTCAAAATTGAAACCACGGGTAGGCAAGTCAAATTAGAGGCAAACCACAAGTGGGTAAAGTGTAATTATCCCATATATGTATTTAAAACTAACGAAAACAAGGTTAATTTGATGAATTACAAATAGATGTATCTATATACTCACAAGTTTTAATATGAACTGCTACCTCTATATATGTTACACAGACACATGCTAAGTCCTACATTGAGTGTTTATTAGGTTGAATTGTACTTTATAATTTATAATCATTCTAGAGTAGACCAACTTTTTTTTTTTTTTTTTTTTTATATATATACTAAAAAAGAAAAGAAAAGTTAAAGGGTGTTTACTCATGTAGTCAAGTAGCAATTTTAATAAACTGTGTAATAATGTGCAATTAATTTTGTAGAGTTTTCACTGCGCATCCTTGGTGCGATGGTCACTCCACAAGTACAAATGCTTGTGGGGTGTGGGGGGCAAGGGTCGGGGTTCAAATCTCTAGGAGGGAGCTTCACACACATATATATTTAGATTAGGTTAAAGTAGAAATTTTATCTTGTATAAAAAAAAAAAAAATTGTAGAGTTTTAAATAAGATCTCTAGGAGAGAGAAAAAAAAAAGTATATTATTTATGGATCATATTAATAGGTGCCCATAGGAAAATTGTTAACAAACAAGTTTAGGGAAGTTTTTGACGCTACCTTTATGGGAAATTTTTTTAAAAAAAAAAACTGTCAAAACATTAATTACGTATTTTATTTTCATATAACAAATTTCTAAAATGTTTCATTAACAAATGCCCTATGGCCATCCATTAACGTTTTCCCTTATTTATGTACGATTGTTTGATGGTGCAACCTAAAAAAATATTGTTGGAATTTGAATTATAGCTAGTGAAGAGTCCAAATCTTCTGTCTTATTTTGCCTGCTCCACTCTATACTCTACCAATAAAAGTTTGCCACATGTCTTATTCATTAATTAAATTCTAGTTTAATGCTTTTATTATTTGTTACTTAAAATAAATAATAGTAAATAAATTAAAATAAACAAACCACCGGCCAAGACAACCCCACAACCTGTCCACCACCACAACCTTCGCCAATGGTAGGAGCAACATATTGCCGATGTTGTCAACTCCGACCAACCACCATCACTACCTAGTTGGCGGCATTAACAAGAGTATCAGAAGTTATAGAGAAATAAAACCTCACACCAAAGGAAAGCTTTTTCTCTCTCATATTGTTGTATGTCTCTCATGGATTTTCAAAATTTTCTTGCACTTTCTCTCTATTTCCTTTTCCTTTTCCATCTTCTTGATCCATCTCATTCTCCTATTCAATTGCTCGGATGACTTGGAGACAAGAAAATGCATATCTCACACTCTTTCTCTATTTGTTGTGGATGTGTTTGTGAAAATGCCACAGAGAATGGTTTGAATTTGATACAGTTTTTCATAGGCAAGGATCGGTGCTTGAAACTTAAGAAAGGTGGTTTCTTCAAAGCTTTTTATCCCACTTATCCAAGGTCTCTGTGTGTGTTTATTTTGATAAACTTCGGGTTGTGGTGGTATGGGTGTGGACTAGTGGTAGTGGTTGGCTGGTGTTGATGACGTCGGCGATTTGTGGTGGTAGCGGTGTGGTTGATGGTAGTGGTTGGCTGGCACGGACGTTGCCAATGAAGGTACAGTTGCGGGGATGTCTTGACCTAGGTGGTTTGTTTATTTTAATTTATTTACAGTTATTTATTTTAGGTAACAAATAATAAAGTTATAAAATTATAATTTAATTAATTAGGAAAATATGTGGCAAAATTTTATTACTAGAGTATAAAGTGGAGCAAGCAAAACGAGACAGAAGATTTGGACTCGTCAGTAAGCTAGACCATGAACACATTCTCCCATTTTTGGGCCCAATTGAGTTCCAACTATAGACCCCAAAGGGCCCATTACACATACGGGCCGCTTATAGAATTTTAGTCCCAATTGAACAGCGAGCCGATCAGATTGACCGTTTTAACTTTTATGATTTCACTTTCGACTAATTTTCCAAATTTGACCTTACGTGTCAATGTTTTACACGTTCCCCAAAGTTTTATATTCCCCGGCGTGCCTTTCCCCCCTCTTTTCTATCTTCCCTCGTTTTCTCTCACTTTCCCGGAAAATTAAAAATTAAGAAAGAAAATTTCCAAGAGCTAGCTAATTTTTATTTATTTTTGGTTTTACAAGTAATTCTCAAATTCGTCGAGTTTTCAATCATGGACATCTCTCTCATCGCCGACACAGTTAATGTAGCCACATCGCAAGGCCTAGGGTTCGCCAAATCCCTTCTTCGCAGCCACAGTCTCACCTCCGCCACCAACAACCAATTATCGATCTCCGCCGTGCTTTTCGCTGTCAATGCTCTCGCTCCCCCCGCGGTCAAATCCAATTACACTAAAACAGCTCGCCGGGCTGTCCTCCGGAAGAGGCGACGCACGAGACGGAGATCGTTCGCCGGCGATGACGACGATTCTTCCGAGGACGGAGAATACGAAGGTTTTTTCGGCGGCGACGGTGGCGGCGGCGATGGCAGGGGTTGGAATTTCGGTGGATTTGGAGGGCATAATTGGAACGAAGAATCTTCATCATCGTCGTCGGATCCAGCTCTCAATTTCGTTTACGAGGTGATCTGCTGGATCGCGCTTTCGAATTGCGTGCACTTCGCGTTCAAGAAGCTCGTTCGGATCGTCGCCGGTGGGATCGGAGACGCCGAGAGAGAAAAGGTTCCGATGAGACTGACATCGATTTGCTCTTGAATACGGTATCGTTCCTACTTCACAATGAATTAGAGGAGATTTATGTGTTTAATTCTGTCAATCCTTGTATATATGGGTATATATATATATATAAAATGTAATCGCATTGTCTATGTAAGTTGAAGTTGGCTAATAATTCGTTTTATAGATTCACCGTATCTCCTTTGTTATAAATGGTATAATTTATGTGATGGGTTATTGTGCATTTTTTTTTTTTAAAGCTTCTTAAGCAAAATAGATGAAACTAATTGAAGTTATGTTAATTGGGATAATCGTGATAGTATTAGTTTGTGATAATGTACATGATTGGATAGTTTTTTCAAGTACTTGAACTGGTTTTTAGAGCTTTGGTAAATGGGAGAGGGAGCTATAGAGAGTAGAAGCAACCGATAGAGAATTTTTTATTGCTGAGTTTTCGTGTCGGAAAGAAAACAACCGTGCAAGATGTTTGGAACTTCTGCCAACCACAAGTTGGAATGCACACTATCTTGTGCATGCTGAGCCAAGAACTGGACATTCCGTGTGGAAAAACCACGAATCTACTTCAAGATATCCTCTGCCAGATCACCAACGATGGGGATTGCTTCCTCCTTTGAGGCGATCTTATTTACCAGTACGCTTGAATCCCTCTTGGCTAGTTATATGGCCTGTCATGCAGCCAAAG
This sequence comes from Quercus suber, assembly GCF_002906115.3. NCBI lineage: Eukaryota > Viridiplantae > Streptophyta > Magnoliopsida > Fagales > Fagaceae > Quercus > Quercus suber. The sequence continues at coordinate 626,534 of NW_027069805.1, forward strand.
CTTCTACCTCAACCTCAATTGCCTCCCTACCCATGTGCCCCAAGCTTGGCATTGCAGCCAGTACCTTCCCCCATGAGTCTCTTATTCCTGCACTCAATTTGCCCAAGTTTCCAAACAGATTTTCATCAATGTTTACCTTATAGCTTCCTTCTGTTGGGGTTGTCCAGCGCTGGGTCTTTATTAGTAGAACCCGAAGCCAACCCTTTCCTGTACTCATCCCGGTATTCTTATGCTTCCGCCACAATAGCCTGAATGGCTTTTCTGTAATCTGGCCCAAACCAGTGCCCTTCATTAGAAACTCCCTGCTGTCACGTTGAAATTCCAGCCAATCATGGCTACAGCCCAAGGATCTGTATCTATACTCGTTGCATATAGGGACATCTATATAGTATGTGTAAGCTTGTTTCTTCCTCCTCTTGGCCAGTGGACATCTCCAAGACTCAAGCAGGAGTCTTGGCCATTGGATTTTCAACTTATATTGTTGGTGAAAGTAAGAGGTTGGGTCTTGGTGCGATGGCTACTGGCTAGTGCCTTCCACCAAAAGTGATAGGTCGCAGGTTCGAGTTCATGAATCAGTCTCTCCAAAATAATTTGAGATAAGACTGTGTACCATGACGTCTCCCAAACCTTGCAAAACGTGGTAGTTTGCTTGAATATGTTAATATTGGTGCTCTCTCTCTCTCTCTCTCTCTCTCTCTCTCTCTCTCTCTCTCATTTAATTACCCTTAAAAATATTTTTACACAACTTGGGTTAAATCTTGCACACCCTGATCACAAATCAATTTAGCACAAAAGTCAAACAACATAGATTAGTTCATCCCAAAACTAATTAACAACACAAATCACTCTCCCTTTCTCTCATGAATTTCATCTCATCTCTATTCTCTATCTAACTCTATAAATCTCTGACTCTAAAAGTAAAATGTGAGTATTTGTGAGTTCTAAATGTCTCTCTTTATTATAAATTTATATTATATATATGTGAGAGCGTGTGTGTGTGTGTGTTTGATACTAATTTTGTGAACTGTGGTGTGTGTGAAGGTGTACATGTATAACATAAATATACTATAACTTTATATAATTTAATAACCAAGAAATACAGAGGATTTGTTACATGTGAATATTGTTATCATGTTTTTTTTAATAGGATGTTGTTATCATGTTATAAAACTGGTGATTCAAGAAAAAAAATAGTAAAATTAGTGATTGCTAAATGTATTAATTATGTATAGATTAGTGTAATTATGTGGGTCAATAATTAATATAAGGTCAATAATTTATGAAATAACTAATAAATAATGACAACTACACAAAAATAAAAATGCTATACAAATTTAACAAAATAAAATGGTTACATCTACATTGACAAGTGAGTTCCAGTTAGTTCAACTGGTAAAGTCTCTGATCTGGAATTCAATTCGCGCCTACACCAAAAACTTATTGGTATCTTAGTCTGATGATAAAGAGCTATCATCAGGAGCGGACGACATAAGTTGAAACTCTCTCTCAAAAAAAAAAAAAAAAACATCTACATTGACAATTGATAATAAACTATCATGTGTCGATTTCAAAATATAAAAACTTGTAGAAAGTAATTATAAAATTTCATGTGTGTTTTTTTTTTTTTTTAATAACACAATATATTTATGTTATCTTTTTATTAAAAAATTTTAATTTATCTTTCTTAATGACCCCCCTCAAGAAAATTCCTTGAGCTGCCACTGAATAGGTCTAACCACATGTAAGTTTATTGTAATTTCCCTAATATAAATTTAAGCACAAGATTAATTATTCAAAATTATTCCAAAACTAAATATAAAATGCATAAATTAACACAAAATAAGTATAATAATACTTTTTTTTTGAATTAGTATAATAATACTTTCTAATAATGATATAAATATACAAAATTAAGCTATTATTACAAACATTATTGATATGGAGGCGTCATGTTCTAATGGCACTGTAATTATTAAGTTGAGTGAATTCCTATAGGAAGAATTGCATCAGGAATCTGGATTCTTTATGCGAGCATTATAGAACAATATCACTAGTGAGAAAGCTTACAGCATACCAAAGTACGTAAATATGTAAGCTATTATGGGCTGCAAGTTTAGTGCACAATATGCATGTATAGTGAAGACTAAAACTTCTCCATGTCTCAGACATGGAATAGTTATGCCATTGGGACTTTGCTTTTTAGAGCTTTAAACAAATTGTAGGATACTTTAGCTATGCCTGCAGTACTAAGCATAAGAGAGACAATGACATTAGAATTTAAGACGTGCGTGTGAGGCCATGAGTTCAGCCATTATTATTTACCGGATCAGGCTATGTACAGTCTTCTTTCAATGCATATTCTAATAACTTTTCATTCGACTTATACAGCTGAGAAGGTTGATCTATCACATGATATGAAGCAGTGGGAAACTCTGTCTGACTCTGAGAAACACTTCATTAGACATGTGCTGGCATTTTTTGTAGCGCCTGATGGGATTGTATTGTAGAACTTAGCTGCAAGATTTCTAAATGATGTTAAGTACCAGATGGTGAATTTCATGATCATGCTTGCAGTTGTATGTTAACTCTGGTGTTCATTTTTATGGAGATTGTTGCTTATGTATATATAACTTCATAGGAGAGTTATACTGTTGAGTTAATTGTGTTAAATTGAGAAAAGGATTGGGACTTGGTGTATAAGTTTAAGGCATAACTTTTATGTTTAATCAGTGTAAGTTTCTTCAAATGCATCTCTCTTTTTATGCACAATTATGATATAACTTGTGGAAAAAAAAAATCTGCCTTTGAAATGCTTAGTTCTGTGATGGTGTTTTTATATTTTGGACATAGAAAAAATTAGAGTAAAATCGGCATTCGATTTTAAGAGATATGATGGGGATCAAGTATCTAATTTCGAAATCCATTCCCCTCCCCACCCCACGCGGCCCGTCTTCAATTTTTGTAAGNGAGTCACTTGGGGAAGCCTTGGTTTCATGATTTGCACTGAAGGATGCACTGGCAGAGAGGGAGGTGAGTTTAGAGGAGAGACCTTGGAATGGGTTTGTGCCGACGCTACTAAATGGGTTAGCTGGGTTAGCTGGGTTATTTCTAGCAAATATCTTTTTGCTTCTCACTGAGTGTGGAAGCTTCTTTTTATTTATGGTCAAACCGAGTAAAGAGTCAGGTTTGCCAACAACCATATCATCAGGCTTCCCTTGAACATTTAAATTCGGGTTTGGGCTAAAGTCCAACGAAGAATTAATCTGAGACCCCCTCTTTGAACTGAAGTCCACCTCAAAGTGGGCTTTGCCCCTAGCAATGTCATTTCGGTGGATAGACGGCCCAAACTTATAGTGCTCAACCCGTGTGTTATTGGACGTGGAGTGATTAGCAGATTTCCCAGTTGGTTTGGTGGTCCCCCCTTGGCTAGAATTTTGGTTTGTCCCCTTGTGGCCCCCTTTTTCCTTGTCACGATCATCCATGGACCGTACTGACAAGAGACGTCCTCCACTACTCTCGCACTCGACGTGGTGTTGGCAGGCAAGGTACTGGCTGACTCAGTACCAACTTTCTCATGCCCAATGCATGACCCAACGTTCTCCACCGGAGTTGCCTCTGCCGTGTCCACCGCTTCCTTGCTCCTTTGAACCGTGTAAGGGCATGCTTCCTTCAAGTGACCCAGCCTCCCACAGGAAAAGCAAAGTTTCTGAATTCCTTCATAGATAACTGCCTGCTCAAACCGTCCGATGAGAATGGTATTTATCAATGGCTTGTTGATATCTATTTGGATACACATCCTCGCATACTTACCCCTTGCTTCCATGGCAATATGCGTATCTATTCTTAGCACCTTCCCAATGGCTTCTCCGATCTCTCTCAGGACCTCTGCCTCATACAGTTCAAAGGGCAGCTCATAAAGACGAATCCACACAGCAACCAGCGATACGTTCGCTGACGAAGGCTTGAAGAAAGGTTCCCATGGCCTTATGGATAGGAAGTGGTCCCCCAAAAACCAAGGTCCCCGTCTTAGAACAGAGTTAAGATCTTCCTTGGAGAAAAAACGAACCAGAAAAAAACCATAGCTAAGGTCCACCACGTCCATTTTGCCCTCAGGTTTCCAGACTTGATTCAGTTTGCTTTGCATGTATGAGAAGCTCACTGAACACCCCACCAACTTGACAATGACTGCCTTGCACCAGCGCTCTCTTAATCGTTTCTTGGTGTCTTTCGAAAGCTTGATGGCCACCATACCGTCACGGAGTTCATTTACATCTTCATCGTCAATATCCGATTCATTTTAGGCATCCATAAGGTCCGTGAAATCAAAAGCATCAGTAAAAGCTCCAGGTATTTCGCCTACGAGCTTGTCCTTGAATGACACACTTGCCTTGTTCCAGTGGTTATGGCTGTTTTGCATAGGAGAGACATCACTGGGCCCCTCGTTAAACTCGGCATGACGGCTGTCTTTCACCTTTTTGTTGCTCTTGGCTAGCTCCGCTTCCTCTTCCCTGGAGAGCGTTCGTGGCGTTTATTGATATTGGTCATCGTCATATTGAGTCTCATGATGGGTAGTACAGTGATTTTAAATATCTGCTTTGTGGATTTGAACAACAAATACAGTTGGAGCAGGTTTTCATCTTCTTATTTTTGGGTTCTGGTTGATGCTAGATTTTTGAAAAAAAAAAAAATCATCTTTTTGGTAAATTCTTTGGTGTTTGTGTGTGCGCGTCTAATAATTATATATATATATATATATATATATATAATTTTTATTTTCAAGTTAGGGGGTTCAAATGAACCCCCTAAATGAACCCCTTGACTTACAAGTGCAGCTGCCCCTGGACCTATTTTAATAGTGCCTACCTATAGCTTGAATTTTACCATTTTACCTACTTGAGTTAGCCTTCGTTAGAGTTTCATAACCCATCTTAACTTCTCACCTTTAAAAAGGAGGATAAACTTGCTGGTTAATTTTAATTATTGAGTTTTAATCTACTATCTTTTGTTGATAGAAAACTACAAAAATTGTAAGAGAGATTAGCTTAGAGGTTCAAATGCATATCCATATGACTATATCTTTATTCTATGCTTTCAATTGAGAACAATATAATCTATTTTAGTGGTTGCAATTTGATATGATGGGTTTTGTGGAGACTAGTTGTGTTTGATCCGGATTATGACCCGACTTGAAATAATATTGTTACAGTTTTTAATGGGAGATTTTTTGAGGCTTAGTCTATGAGAAAATTTTTTGGCTCATTTTTGTAGTCCATTGTGAATAATATGCGCAGGATATAAAAACTGTTGTTTTAGAGATTAGGATTTTGATGTTGTTTTTAAGAGAGAAAAACTGTACTACTGCACTCTGTACTTTTCCCTGAAAATAGTGAAATCTCTATAACTTCGTGGAAGTAGGCAAATTGCCAAACTACGTAAATACTGTCTTGTGTGTGATTATTATTTTTTTTCTTCGGCGTATATATATTTTTTCCTATTTGGCATCTCACAGGTCTGAGAATTTCGTTAATATTCCCATCATGATATACTCTTTTTCATAACCCAACAAGCATCCATAGTTGAGATTTGGAATGCTAAAGCTGAGTATGTATACTCTCCCCAACTTTCTAGATTTGATTCTTTTATCGAGATTTGATATACTATAGAAATGACAAAATCTCAATTATACAAATACATATCTTACCCATCAAGGATGGGGGATTTGAATATATCTTTACTAGAAACTTTAAAAAAATCAGTCAGTTGAGTTATAAAACTTTTGTTATAAGTGCTTTAAACTTAAAGCTGAACATATTAGATGGCATTTAGGTCCCCACTTTTGGCCCACAAGATGAAGCTAATTATGTCCAATTAAAACTTGTTTATGTTTGTAATTGAAAATAAGCTGAGTGAGTCAGCTGACAATAACCTGATTATATGTATGAGCTGATATAAAGCATTTTAGCTTGTAGCGAAAATGTTTAGTAACAAAAATTTCTCGAATGACACAGAGATTGGATATTGCGATATAAAGATGTTTTGTAAAGTGTCGTATTGCAAGGCCCCACTTAGATATGAGTGACAGACATTCTGGTTTTGGTTCATGAATCCAACATATCTTTCCCTTGTGAGTGCACATAATTCAATTGTTTCGTCTCATTGTCTGACCAACTAACACATATAAATTGACTTGCAGTCTTCTCATTTCAAATATATGCTACAGAGTACTGGTTCTTTCCCATCGTGAGTACCATCTGATAGAGGACCTGCCGACCTGCATACATTGACATCAGGTCCAATAGCTAGAGTATTGCACTTAATGTAATTTTTATAAATGATTGAGATAGATAATTGTAAAAAGCAACTTTCAATCTCAACCATTAATTTAAAAAAATGTTAAAAAAAGAAATAAAAAGTAAAAAGTAAAACTTAAAAAAGTGAAAAGTGTAAAAATTTATGAAGAATTTAAGTGAATTGCACCCCGTGCAATACCTGGCATTGCACCGGATCCTAGTTCATATTGGTACAATAGTCTTGTGCGAGTAATTATGCACATGTGGGGTGACCTTTTTTTAATATTTTTATTTTTCTGATTAATACTTTACATTGCAAAAAGGACTACAGGAGGCTTGATTGTACGGATAGACTCTGCCCCCTACTAGCAATCAAGGAGCTGCCCTTTGCATTCATGTAACCAATTTTTTCCTTTTTTGGGTAACAAAGGATTTCATAGATTATTAAGCATAAGAAATATGGTTAGGGGGCAAAGTCTCTCATAATACAAACATAGTCTGCACAATAAAACAACATACAAGATTCTCAACAAAATAAAAAAAAACAAAAAAAAACATACAAATGTTAATACAGGTACTACGAGGCATAACAAAATCTTGGCTTAGTTCTAATCATTTTCTTGTCATGGCATCCGCACATTGATTTGCCTTATGAAAACAATGCTTCACCCTCATATGTGATATGTGATATTTGGTTAATAAGGTCCTGCATTCCATGATAAGAGTTGTATGATGCAAATTATTGTTGTGTGGTTTAGCAACCCAACCAAATACATCCTTAGCATCAATGTCAATTTCAAGCTTTCATCTGCCAATAAATTTATATTGTTACACATAGAAAGGCCATCTCATAAAACCCAAAGTTCCACTTCGACACTATTAGCCATCTCTATGGCCTCAAATCTCTCAAGTCTCAACCACCACTCACTATCCCCGGATTGCCCAATAAAGAGCCATCTGTATTGAGTTTGTGCCACCCGTCGTCAAGTTTGTTCCATCTAATTAACTCTTACTAGTTGCTTGCTCTTGGACACGTAATTGCAAGCAACACAGTATAGATATTCTATTGTAAGGTTTTTCAAGTATTACTACGAAATAAACTCTTTCCATTTTAAAGCAAATAGGGATGATTCTTTTTTAGTGGGCTGCTAGTTTGCGGTTGCAATTATGACTGTGATAGGCTTTGTAGTTGTGCGCTTTTAGGGTCCTTTTATTTGAAGAGATTTTAGGGAGGGTAGAAAATTGAGGAGAGAAAAGTAGAGAGAAAGCATTTTTAGTGAGTGTTTAGTTGGGAAGGGGAGGAATAAAAGATGATAGGGCTTGGGTGTTTTTTCCTAACCCACCAAAATATTATCTTTCTAGAATGAGGAGATAGCTAGGGGGAAGGAAGCTCATGAAAATGAGCTGCCAAAAATGGCCCTCAAGTTGCATTTCAACTTTTTTTTTTCTTTGATTTTTTTCTATCTTTGTTACTAAGTATCACGTATTGGCTTCTTTTTTTCTTTTTCTTTTTACTTTGATTTTGTCTTTCTCTGTTACAAAGCATCTGGATGTGTTTGTTTGTTTGTTTTTTTTTTTTTTGGGTGCTCATATATTTCTTTTCTCATCAATTTTGGTTGGCTTTTGTTTATTTGTTTTTATTTTTTAGAAAATAATTTTGGGTTAATTTCTCATGTTTTTTGTAAATATACACAAATTTTAAGAGTATAATGTGTTCCTTTTTGTTTTAAGTGATGCTAAATTTATACAAAATTTATTTTCAATACTCTCATGTTTCTTCTCAAGCAAACAATTTTTTTTTTCATCCATCCACTTTTCTACCATTTCAGCCGAATACAAATGAGAAAAATTAAAATATTTTTCATCCTATTACTTTTTCATTCTCTCCCAATTTATTATTCTCCCACTTTTCCATATTTTTAACCAAATGAATCTAGTGTCCACGGTCCACCCTCAGTACTTCGGAATAAAAAAAAAAAAGAGAGAGTGCAAGCTAAAAGAAGTCTTTTTATAAGATCCACATATTAACAAAGGTTTAGCTTGAAATTCGAATGGTTGTCTACCAATATTTCCATCCAAGCAAATCTAGAGATATAAGAATTTCATTTTTTTTTTCCACTTAAAAACCAGACAGTCTAAATATGTAAAATGTGACTTATAACTTATTTTTAAATATTTATTTTTTATTCTAAGTAGAAGACGTGTCTTAACTCCCACCTATTCTCAACCATCTAGGTTAAAGGTTCGCCATTGAATTGAGATTATTTTTCGTACTTGAGATTCTCGAAGAATATTCAAACGAAGTTTTATTTGAATTTTAAGCATTCACGTACCCAATATATGTTTCCACGTACCCAATATATGTTTCCAAACTCTCCTGCGCTGTCATGTACGGGTTCAATCTGGACGTGTTTGTTTGTTTGTTTTTTTTTTTTTTTTTTGGGTGCTCATATATTTCTTTTCTCATCAATTTTGGTTGGCTTTTGTTTATTTGTTTTTATTTTTTAGAAAATAATTTTGGGTTAATTTCTCATGTTTTTTTTGTAAATATACACAAATTTTAAGAGTATAATGTGTTCCTTTTTGTTTTAAGTGATGCTAAATTTATACAAAATTTATTTTCAATACTCTCATGTTTCTTCTCAAGCAAACAATTTTTTTTTTCATCCCTCCACTTTTCTACCATTTCAGCCAAATACAAATGAGAAAAATTAAAATATTTTTCATCCTATTACTTTTTCATTCTCTCCCAATTTATTATTCTCCCACTTTTCCATATTTTTAACCAAATGAATCTAGTGTCCACGGTCCACCCTCAGTACTTCGGAAAAAAAAAAAAAAAAGAGAGAGTGCAAGCTAAAAGAAGTCTTTTTATAAGATCCACATATTAACAAAGGTTTAGCTTGAAATTCGAATGGTTGTCTACAAATATTTCCATCCAAGCAAATCTAGAGATATAAGAATTTCATTTTTTTTTTCCACTTAAAAACCAGACAGTCTAAATATGTAAAATGTGACTTATAACTTATTTTTAAATATTTATTTTTTATTCTAAGTAGAAGACGTGTCTTAACTCCCACCTATTCTCAACCATCTAGGTTAAAGGTTCGCCACTGAATTGAGATTATTTTTCGTACTTGAGATTCTCGAAGAATATTCAAACGAAGTTTTATTTGAATTTTAAGCATTCACGTACCCAATATATGTTTCCACGTACCCAATATATGTTTCCAAACTCTCCTGCGCTGTCATGTACGGGTTCCTGTTTCCGTTTCCAGATTGGTTAAGGTGAGGCAGAAATTCAATATGTTGAGGTAAGTAGTGACACAAGCATAAATTGAACTCTCACATGTCAAAACCTAATTACTGACTGCTGTTCTATATATTTCAACGGGTTGAAACTTGAAAATGGGGAACAATGAACATTCCAGCATTTCTTCTTCCTTGGATACTAATAGTCTCATTAGATAGGTCTCTGTCAGTCCGAAGTGGTGGAAAAGCGTGTAGAGACGTCTGTGAAGCAATGGTGACTTTGTTAATAAATTGGTGAGACTTATTAAGATGCAGTGATTATTCTCATGTCTTTGTAATCATGTTTGAACTTGGACTTTGAGTACCAAAGGTAAAACTGAGAATTTGTAAATACATTGTAACTCATGATACGTGCCTGGCCTACCTAATCTTTTTTCACAGGAGCAGCCTCAAAGGAAATGTTACTACTTAGAGTTTATTTTTATTGATTTATTATTATTATTATTATTATTAAAAAGTTTGATAAAAATTATTTGATTATTTTTAAAAAGTCAAATAAACTTATTGAAATAGGCTTAGCACATGAATGGTCCCTTTGGCCACTTTGAAACTCTAGTCTCCACCGCAATCTAATGAGTAATGAGTGAGTACAACAAGTGTGGGGTGTGCATGCATCAAACCCATCAACTCGACGAAACCTACTCAACCCCACTTAATTCGACGTTTTGGGTTGATTTTTGTGGGTTAGGTTGAGTTGTAATTTTATTTTAAGTCTTGAGTCAATTTTGTTTTGGGTTGATAGTATTTTCAACCCATCTGACCTATTATGCATATAAGTTTATTTTATTATCATTATTTTAATTTTTTAATTTAATTGATTTTGGTATTTTAAGAACTTGTTTTGATGAATTTGAAAATATAGAATATAATTTAAGTATATTATATGAATTGTAATAAATTATTGAAAAAGTTGTTAAAAAACTTGATGAAAATCCAATTTTTTGTAAGGCATAAAACATGTATGCACAATTTGTTGACCCAATCTAGTTCAACCCAACTTAGGTTGATTTTTATAAATATGATGGATTAGATTGAATTAAAAATTTCTCAAACATGACAAAATCGGGTTGAGTTCAAAAAAATCCTTCAACTTAACCCATACATACCTCTAATTACAATTACAACATTTGTTGAAGGAGAATTAATGTACATCAGCATAGATAACTAGGAAATGGTACTGCGAAGCATATGCCTCTTTTCGAAGCATGCGTACGCTATTTCGATGGGATATAATCTCAACAATTCTCCATGGCTGAGTTTTCACACTAATCATCTTGAGTTACATTCCATAAAAAAGTCTGGTATAATATTTTATCCCGAGGCAACCTAATGCGATCTGGCCAATTACAGTACGATCCTAATATATATATATATATATAGTGGAATCTTTTAGTAATTCTCTTCTCTCAAGAGCAGTAGTTGATCAAGAAATGTTTTTTAAACTCATTCAAGAAGTCAGTAATTAAACCCTAGGTATATTAACAATTTTAAAAATTCGTGATCACGAATATCTATATATGATTGATAGTTTGATACTCACACATGATTAGAATATCCAAAAATTTAAAATAACATCATTTAATGTATATATTTTTATTTTTTTTAAAAAAATAGGAGTTTAAAACTACCATTTAACTTCAATTCTAATAAAAAAAAATGAGTCAAAGAAGGTATTGACTTTTTAAATAAAGTAAAAAGTAAGTTAAAAATTTTGATTATTGACTCTTTTTTTAATATATTAAAAAAACCTTCATTTTAGAACATAATCATAAGTCGTACTATAAACGCAATATTTTCACAATAATTAAGTTATCAATTCTTCGTAGGTTTAAAACGTTTTAAATAAAATATTAAATTGGGACCCATCACAATTAAAAATAAGAATAATATAAAAGCATAGTGCCATTTTATTGTGTTCGGTAATAAGACTATATGATAACGAAGTTTTCATTGGACAATATATATTTCAAAAAAATTGAACAAAGATAATAGACACATGCATGCACTTCTTATATTTCCTTCACCTATGATGGGCTACTAGAGTTAAGAGTTGGTAGAAAAAGTAACCACATACCATACCATGGTCTAATTAAAGAAGAGCATGTGTCCACCACGGTACTCCCACACCTTCCCTTTTGTGAAGATCAGATGTTGACATATTCTTAACTATTGGTCATTAGACATAATCAGGTTAGAAACTTAATTAAAGGCTCGCCGCTCGCTAGTGTCATGAGAGCGATGGAAAAGCTCAGTACTCTAACATGGCCATCCTAGCAAAGATTGCAAAAAAGTCCAGTTCCCACATGGTGTTTTTTTACTAGCCGTGTCGATTTTTCTTATCATGAAGAGGTGGCCGGATAAGGGCAGTTTATAAATTTACTTACCCTATCCCGTCTTGTTCCGTCCTTAATAAGTATGTATACGTCTCTTATTTAATATATATCTATGCAAGGATGAAGTCAGAACTTGAAGTTAAGGAGGGCAGTTTTATTGTTAGTTATATACAGTCACTTCGGTTTTTGGCTTTGTTGCTTAGCCGGCAAAGGTTTTCTTTTATTATTATTTTTTTTATGTGTGTAGTGTCTTTTGTTGGTAAGGACAAAATTATTTTGTTTAAAATTTTTTAGAGGGCTAAGTTGTTTGTTTTTTGTAAAATTGGTTGATTAGTCTCAATTTTTTTAAAGCTTTGCTACTGCCTATTGGTAATTTTTGTTGTTAGGCTAACATTTTGAGCTTGTATATATATATATATATATATATTTATTTATTTATTTTAGATCTGTAAATTTTTTTATGGAATTTTATTGAAAGAAGTTGCTAAAATTAATACCTAAATATATAGTTATATAATTATATTATTTAAAAAAAAATTAGGGGGGGCCATTGCCCCCCGGACCATAAATGGCTCCGTCCATGTATCTACGTATATAAAATTTATATTTATATTTATAATCTTTTATACATATTTACTACATTAAATAATTAAGTTGTCTTTTTTTTTTTTATAAAAAAAATAGTACTTTCACAATTCCATTTTTCTATTTTTATTTCTATCCCATCAATGTTAAGGTTATTTCATTATAGGTGACAAAGTATTTGAATTCCATCTTGCCACCTGACTTACGGCACAAAAAATAGACGAGACAAAGCTAGAGCTCCCATGATCTAACTTCATACTGTCTTATCAATACTTGTCACCACCCCTCCATCGATCCCACTTCTAATATTACCAAACAAAAAAAATGATAATAATATTGTACTTATATGGTAAAAATAACAGTAATACAAAACAAATTATAGAGGGAATAATTAGTAACCAATATTAAAGATCAGGTATATTCTAAATCTAATGAAGAATTTTTTTTGTTGAGAGTGAGAGATAACTAAAATATGTTGCTAATCTTATGGTAAGAACATTTTCTCTCGTGACCCTCAAGCATGCATTTGTACAGTGTCATATTCCGATGAAGATTAGATATCGCACCGACATAAGAAAGCATAATATCCAAGGTTTTGAAACAAATGAACGCAGACAATGACAAGAACAAGGACGACGAATATACATGCAAAAACACGCTACTTTATTTATGGTATAGAGTATACGACACCGAAAAGCATTAAAAGATAACACAAAAAACAGAAACATAAACATAGGAGAACGGTAAACGTTAAAAGAGATAACCCTAAACACAGATTAAGGTTACAGACTTTTGATCCTCAAGTATTACAATTAAAATTAAAATTATGTATAACATGGTTCTTCTGGGTTTCCCTAGCTAATACAAAAGCTGGCGTTGTTGTTGATGATGTGTAACCAGGTCATCAAGCATCCAAAGGTCCACCGATTCCATTGACTCGCTTCCGCTTCCACTCACCAAACTCGGCTCCGGCTCAGGCTCCAAACCCAGGAACGATTCCAAGCTCGAGATTTGATCTTTCAGCTCAAACCCATGATCAAACTGAGCCACCTCATTCTTGCAACAAATCTCGTTCTGAATCAGTGGCTGCAATAGCACCGGTGGTGACTCAGTGGTTTCAAAACTCGTCTCACTTGACTCGGGAAAGATGCAGCGCTTCTTAGCTGCCGGCGGCGGCGGCTCAGGAGTGGAAGGTGGAGGTGGTTGGTGGCGGTGATGGGCAAAGTTGAGCTTGGCTTTGTCACCGCGGATTCGCATGGCGGCTTGGTCATAAGCTAGAGCAGCTTCTTCGGCTGTGTTGAAGGTACCGAGCCAGACTCGGACACCTTTTTGTGGGTCTCTGATCTCAGCCGCCCATTTGCCCCATGGCCTTTGTCTGATCCCTCTGTACACGTTCTTCCGAGTTCTTTCTCTCTTTTTCTCTTTCTTTGCAACTTGCTTGGCTTTCTCATCAGTATCACTACGCTTCTCACTCCTCACTTCAACACGGGGTTTTTTTTTTTTTTATCATTATATTGGATAATAATAATAAAAAAGAACCACTTGTTATTAAGAAATTTATTTTGTCAAACTGATAGTTCAAGAATTATAAAAGAAAAATACCACTACAATTAAATTACAAAGCAAACAAGAAACGCAAAAAAAAGAAGAAGCATTATTTTGGATAATAATAATTAAAAAGAACCACTAGTTATTATTGTTAATAAGAAATTTATTTTGTCAAACTGCTAGTACAACAATCACAAAAGAAAAAAATACCAATAACAATAAAATTAGAAAGCAAACAAGCAACGCAAGCTAAGCCAACAAACACATAAATTGACTAAATTTTGGCCTTTCTTAGACTTGAAAGTTGAAACCAACTGTGATCAATACATGATATTAAAAATAATATATGGCGCTAAGAATAGGTGGAGCCATCGCTAACAAACATATCGTTGTGTAATTTTTGTTTTTAATGCTATTAGGAATACAACTAAGATATAATGCTAGAAGAGGTAAAATAGCTTTTGGTTCTAAGTGTCCAATCAGATGTAAATTTTTGTAAAAAAATAAAATAAAAAATTGTGGAAGTATAGTTACAAACTAGTCTAAAATTTTTAGTGTGGGTTTGCTAACAATCCAACTATGACCTTTAGAAAATATATAAATTTATATTTCATATAGTGTAATGATTGGTAAATTAAAAATTACAGTACAATAAACACCAAAAAATTATATTTGTAGTTTTGTACCACACAAATCATGTCAAGGAAAAAAAAAAAAGTAAAATTGATATAAGAGCCAGATGTTAAAGTGAAGTGAAAACCAGGAAATTTAAAGTTATAGATGACACCCAGATGCAAAAACGTGACCTTTATAGCAACAAACCCAAAAAGAAAAAAAGAAAAGAAAAGAAACGAAATCCACCTTTTTCGAGTTGCTTGGGCTTTTGAGGGGCCTTGAGGTGGAAAAACGAGTTTGGAAAATCATCTAAAGCGCTATTGGAGTTGAAGCCAAAGAGATCAGAGGCAGTGTCAAGCTCGGACCAGAGGTCCTCAGTGGTTGTCCTCCGACCTCTAGGCTTTATATCAACGAAATCGGAAATGATAGCACCCCCACACATGTTTGTGAGACTTTTTAGTAACTTAGACGAGAGAGAGAGAGAGAGAGAGACAGGGAAAGAAATAAAGCAGAGAAGGGACAGTGTTATATATAGAGGTGTGTGCGTAATAATGTGTTTTATTAGAGAGAAAAGTGAGAGAGAGAGACAGAGAGAGAGAGACCTAGAAGGCTCTGTATTGGGGTATGGATTTATTTATAGACTGACGGTTACAACAACTTGGCCCAGAAAGAGACAAACCAGCCATAACCTTTTTTCTGTTTTCTTATTTTCTGGGCTTCTGTTGTTGTGGCCCATTGATCAACGGTGGAGATGCTAGTATGCTACCACACAATCAGCACCGTTCAGTAGATGGAAGCTTGTGGACTAGAATTTTTTGAATTCTTGGTATGATGTCATTTTTAACACCTTCAATAAAATATTTACATAAATTCGTCTAAAAAAAATTACGGAAGAATAAAATTTTAGAAATTCAACAATTGAATTCTCCTAAGGATAAAATTTAGTTACAAAATTAGTTGCACCCTAAGGTTACAACTTTATTTAATATCTTTTTATTGAAGGTGAATTTTGACAAATTCACTATTTGATTGCATTTTCTTCTTATATTCTCTATATTTACAAAATTTCTATAATCAATATCAATAACTATGTCATCAATAAATTGTTTAAATTGCAAATTTTTGTAATTTAAAGTTATGCATAAAAATATGAGTTTATAGATTATATAGTAAATAATATTCAATTGACATAAAATTTGATATATGTATTAAGAACGTAAAGAATATGCAATTCAATGGTTAGATTTCCAAAATATGTAATAATGTTTATTTTATTGAGTAAGGTTGTAGTCTTAGACTACAACTAATTTTGTAGCTAAACTTTGTCATTGTCCTAAAACTTTAAAAAGATTCTAATCTACATGAGTGTTATAATTATTCATTTGCTATTATTCACTCTAAACCATGAAATCATTTGCAAATTCTACCTTTAACAGTATGATTTTGTTTAATTTCAATCAACACTTTATTTGGTACTACTAATTAACAAATGTTCACATGAACTCGTGTTAGTCAAATTGATAAGTCTTTTATCATCGAATATTATATGATAAGAGATTTATAGCTCAATAACATTAATTTTTCTCCTTAATTTATAATAAGAATTATGGTTCAAATTCTAATCCTCCTTAATAGAAATATTTAAATTTTTTTTATAACTATCAAATTATCAAAAATAAAGTTATGCTATACACCGTTACACACTTAGTGTCCATTTAAGAACAACTTATTTAGCTGAAACTAAATTTTTTTGCTAAAAGTAGTATAGATAAAGTTAAAAGGTAGTTAAAATAGTACAGTAGGGCTCTTAAATAATATCAAAAAGTGTAATAGAATCTATGAATAATAATAAAAATAAATTGAATAGTAAAAAAAACTAACTTTTTAAGCAATAACAATGCCAAACACACCATTAACCAATTATTTTATCAATTACAAAGCTTTTAAGTTAAAAAGATACGATATATTTTTAAAGAAAAATGCTAGTGTTAACAAGTAATACAACTTTTGACATAATTCGCCTATATGATGAATTGCGCCACAAAACAAGTTGCAAGTAATAATAATAAAAAAGTAATGAATTTATATAAATTTGTAATTTCACGAGTTGCGACAAAAGTAGCGTCATGTGTCGTGTTTCTATAATTTTTCGTTGCTTGATGCATCAAAATTAAGTCCATAGCCGTAAAAAAAGGGTGTTTATTGCTTCTAAAAACAAAACGGTGACGAGGGCAATAGTCAACAGATAGTAACCGTACAATTCAATTCTGAATGATTTTGGACGTGAGTGAGCAAGAGGCAAGTAGGGTCCAGTAACACGTGTGTCTCTCTTTGGACAAGTTAGCTGACTACGTGGTAGCGTGTAGTTGGAAAAGCTAAACGACACTACTTAACCATGCTGTGAAGTGTAACGCACGTCGTAGTGTAGTAGCTCCAAAATTTAACGGCCAAATGGACCGGATTCCCGCTTTGGCTACCTCTCCTTACCTGCAAAAGTGGAAAGTTCAAAATGTCTTAAAGCTCCAATTACTCTTTCACTATCACGAGAATATCCATGCTCTTATGATTTCCGTTTTTGTGTTTTTTATTCTACACTTTTTCACTATAACGTATTATAAAAATCAGTGCTGAAAAAAAAAAAAAAAAAAATGCTGAGAAAAATCAGTTCTTTCAAAAACTGTTTTCCTCATAATTTATATATAAAATTATTTTTTTTTGGAGTAAATGTGGTGAGGTTTATAAACAAAATCTGGATTGGTAAAGTGTTTTCAAAAAAACCAAACTTAAAAATAGTTATTCAAATTTATTGTGAAAATATCAAAATGAAAACATCTTTTTGGTGTTTTTCAGATTTTGGATTTTGTATTTGTTGGGCTATTGTTTGGACCTTGTTGACAATTTAAATGGAACTAAGCCAAATTTGTTATTTAGCCAATTATGAATATGAATTTGATTTTTGGTTAATTATACTACAACAACAAATCACTTTATAGTAAAGTGTGGAAAACAAAGAATACAATAATTTGTTTTTTTTTTTTTATGTGAAAAACCAATGGTAATCACCAAAGGAAAAAAAGAAAAAAAGAAAACCACATCGAGAGTTTAGCCACTAGTAACCCTAAGACAAAAATCCACTAAGTAGAATAAATCTTTACAACTAAAATTAATTACAATTTCTAGTTGCTATCTCCAATAGTGACTTACTCGCATGATTACACACAACTCAAATTAAGTTAGGCTTTCCTCCTCTGGAACTTTCAGTTCATGACTTCAAGGACCACCCTGAAGATTTTATAACAATCTTGACTCCGTGAGTATCGTGGCTTCAACTTGATGACAAATCTATAGCTATATCGATCTTTAGATCTGCTTTTGGAGACTCTAGCAAGTAGGGTTCAAATTCCAACTCGTGGGTCAACTTATTGGGTTGATTGGGAATTAGGTTTCACAATTCTTGATCTATTGACAAGCTATTGAGACAATCTCAATCAATCGACTAGGTGTTAACATATGTGTCTAGAATACAATAACTTCATGTATCTTGAACTTGAATTGAACTTTAAAGACACAAAAGACTTATTACACTTTTGTTCATAGCTTGCCAAGCTAAACAACTATAAATCTAACAGTGAAAGACTTATTACACTTTTGTTCATAGCTTGCCAAGCTAAACAACTATAAATCTAACAGTGTTTTTACAAAAACTTAAAATAAAAGAACATTTTACTTATACTCTTCACAAAAAAATTCGTGTCGATGGATCGATAAATTGTGAAATAGCAAGTTATAAAATAGGTTGTGAAAATAGTTATATTTCTAACACACACACACATATATGGTAGGGTTTAAACTTATAGCATCTGTTTCATGATAAATTTTTTTACCACCAAGTCAAGACATCAATAAATTTCTTTTTAGAGTAGACGAGTTTCAATGTCAAGTCTCTTATTCAATAATAATATAATTTATCAATTGAATTGA
Source organism: Quercus suber (assembly GCF_002906115.3). NCBI lineage: Eukaryota > Viridiplantae > Streptophyta > Magnoliopsida > Fagales > Fagaceae > Quercus > Quercus suber. The sequence continues at coordinate 645,198 of NW_027069805.1, forward strand.
CTAAACGCTATATGGTAATACTTTTATTTAATGGTCATAGTTATTTTTCTTTTTCTTTATGTGTGTATATATATTCTACTTAGGGTACATTGTAAACAACATTTTGAATAGAAAATATGTGGTCGCTAAGTGTTTTCAGCTGTTAACGTAAGCTATTAAAGTAAACTACGTAATTCTCATTACTTTGTTATCTCATTTTATTTCTAAAATTTTCATTTTAATATTTGGAATTCTTATTACTAATTAAATTGAAATGATGATTGAGTTATCCAAAAAAAAAAAAAAATTTTGGAGTGTAAACCGTGATTAAATTATATATATATATATATATATATATTTTGGAGGCGTATGTTATGGTTCCTCATGGCTCATTTCAACAGGAACAGGGTAAGAATAACTAAATTTAATGACATATACATGTAGATTCTATTATAAAATTTGATTAGAAGTCCAATGTGAATTTTTGTTCATAAATATCAATTGTTTCATTACCAAATAAATTGTTTCGTTCGAATGGGAGGTTTGAGACTTAATTTATGAATACACGTAATACATCCAATTTCAATATCTTTCTTTATATGTAAATATTTCTTCTGTTTCAAATAAGTGAAATTTCTCTTCTTTTAGATTACTGGATGGGTCACTTCATTTGTGCTCCTTGCAAAACGACAAGGTGTAGATATATCGAATGTCACGGGTGGACAAATCATTTTGGCTTGAATGAAGGTCATCTTTTATTTTTAGCGTTGTGCAATGAAGTACACAGCACTAAAAATATTCATATAAGTGGTAATAATAGGCATTAGAAGTTAGAACGTAGTCCTCAAGATGCTGTTGTATTATAATTTTAACATAAACACATAACTTTTCATTAAAAAAAAGTTTTTTTTAGTGAAAATGAAATAATAATATAGTAGTAATAAGCATAGTTTTTGTGTTCAATTCTGTTTTGACAGCCAATCATGGCATTAGGCATACATATGAAACTAAAATTCAAAAGCTCTACAAGCAATATATGCTGAATCAGAAGACAGAAGTTTAGAGGGTGTTTAATTATTGTGGAGGGTGATTTAAAGAACTATTAGTATCCTTTGAGCCATCCTTTGCTTTGCATGGTGATTTAATTCATTCATGATGTAAAACTTCTAACTTCTATTTTGCTTGTATTAGCTTTTCTTATGTTCGCCATCAAGGGAACGTTGTAGCGCATTCTCTTGCTAGATGGGTTCGTGCAATTTAATTGTTTTGGATGGAAGATGTGTCACTAGACATTCTTCATATAGTTCAGGCTGATTTGGCGTCTTTAATTGAATAAAATTGATATATTTCTTCCATAAAAAAAGAAAAGAAAAAGAAAAGAAGAAGTCAGAAGTCAGAAGACCGAACACCGAATATGTAATCCATCTGTTTCCGATTTTAAACAAATTGAATGAATTGGCTAAACAATAAAAATTTAAAATAAATAAAAGATGCCCTTTGTATAGGTGCAAAAGACATTATAATTTAGAAATTGCAAGAGGCATTACAGTAAAGTCTTGGTAAGTTTAGTTTAGTTACAAGACTCAACATACACCACAAACCCAATCTTTTTTTTTTAGGACAAATTACAACTTACCCATTTATAGTTTGACTGAAATTTAAGTTATTTGCCTCTGGTTTAAAATTTGACACTTTTTCTATTTGAGATTTGACTGAAATTTAAGTTGTCTACTTTTGGTTTGAAATCTCATGATGCAAGTGTTCTGCCGTGTTGGATTAAAATAGATTGACCCTAGTTAATTAATTCAATTACCTAAGTTGATTAATTGGATCAAATTACATGCAAATCGTGGAGGCACCAACAAATCACCAAATAAACTAAATGCAGCAAAACTTAAATTGACACGGTGATTTATTGACAAATGAGGAAAACCTCTTGCAAGGCAAAAACTCCACTGGGGGAATTTAAGGTCACCACTTCTAAGAATCTACTAATCAATAATCAAGCGGTTACAAATATGAGAAATCTTACCACTACCCTACAGTTGAACTTGATATTATAGTAGCCTTCTTTCCTTTGTTGTACATATCTCCAATCTATGACAAACTCTTTTGCACAGATCTTAGAATGTGACTAATTCTAGCAACTTGATTGATTGTTGGCTGTAAAGTTCTTCACTTCATAAATGATGAAGTTTAGGAAACACTTGGTTACAAAACTCTAAGGCACACAAATGCAGTAGCATCTCACAGAGTATATGAGTTCTAAGTCTCTATTTTCGTGTATAATGACTTTTAAAATAAGCCTTATATATGATTAGGGTTGTAAGAAGAGAAACCCTAATCATTTTAGTCATCATGGGCCAAATTTTAGATCTGAAATTTTTGAAATCGTAGATTTTGATAGATCGAGCTTGTGTTGAGCTTTTCCATTAATCTTTGATAGTAACATCTATCGAGACTTAATGAAACAGCTTTTTTTTACTTATTTCTTGGATAATCTTTCATGTCCTTAATGATGCCACTTGATACGTTTGAACAACATACTTCTTGATACATTAAACCCAACTACAAATAAAGTGTGTTTTGTAAAAGAATTAGCCAATTACATAGAAAATATGACCGTAACGAGCTGGATTCTTTTTGATCTTATTTGATATTGTATTTTTATGTTTTTTGTGTTTTTGGAGGAGAAAGACATAAAAGTGGAGCAAAATTATATATTTAGTCATGTTTTTAACAAATGTGGGTTAAGAAAATCTAACTAAGCTAACTTCAAGTGAGTAAAGTGTCAAATTTTAAACCATAGGTAGGCAATTTAAATTTTGGTCAAACTACATGTGGGTAAGTTATAATTTGCCCTATTTTTTATTTATGGATTTGTCAATCCATATTGGAATATTTTATCTAACGACTTTAAATCTTTGTCTATAAGTGATTAAATCCAAATAAAAATTATTTTTCCCAATATCTATGATTTAGTTTATGTTCCTTCAACTACATGTCCTTCTCCACCCCTTTCTAAAAAGTAACCACAATTGGAAAAAAGAAAAAAGAAAAAAAAAGATCAGAAACATGACATATTGATATTATGTAATAGGCAAGATATAAAGTAGAATACTCTTAATATATGATAAAACTTAGATATGGTAGGTTAGATTTTCTAATTAAATTCAAACATATATTTACATTGAATTTAATTGTACATGGAAAAGATTACATATATTGTTTTTGTTTCATTGGTCAATATAATCACGTGTTTGAATATAGTTAGGGAACCTCATATATAGCACTTAAGAAAATATATTAGGAAATCGACTAAAATCAATTGGCATAAGTGACCACTACATTGACCGTCATGGTGGTTGGTAAAAAAACTAGCAGTTGGATGCGATAGAGTGGTTGGTGGTGATTTTAAAAAACTGAATTGCAACACACACACATAGGGGTGTTCGCGGTGCGGTGTGGTGCGGTTTTGGACCATTTTTAGCACTGCATTTTGTGGTTCGGTTTAGCTAAAACCATAACTATACTGCACCTTATTTTTGTGGTCACATGTGTAGTGCGGTGTATAAGATGCGGTTTGAATGGCTTGAAGTCGGTATATTTTTCAAATTTTGGGCTTTTTCTATCTAACTCAAAACTAATTTTTCCCTTTGTTTTGGGCTAAATTTTGAACTATTGAGCTAGTTTTTCTTTATTTGGGCTGGCTTTTCTAGTCAACACTTGTTAGGGTTATCAAACTATTTTTTTTTTTTTTTTTTGAAAATAATAATATAGTAGTAATAAGCATAGTTTTTGTGTTCAATTCTGTTTTGACAGCCAATCATGGCATTAGGCATACATATGAAACTAAAATTCAAAAGCTCTACAAGCAATATATGCTGAATCAGAAGACAGAAGTTTAGAGGGTGTTTAATTATTGTGGAGGGTGATTTAAAGAACTATTAGTATCCTTTGAGCCATCCTTTGCTTTGCATGGTGATTTAATTCATTCATGATGTAAAACTTCTAACTTCTATTTTGCTTGTATTAGCTTTTCTTATGTTCGCCATCAAGGGAACGTTGTAGCGCATTCTCTTGCTAGATGGGTTCGTGCAATTTAATTGTTTTGGATGGAAGATGTGTCACTAGACATTCTTCATATAGTTCAGGCTGATTTGGCGTCTTTAATTGAATAAAATTGATATATTTCTTCCATAAAAAAAGAAAAGAAAAAGAAAAGAAGAAGTCAGAAGTCAGAAGACCGAACACCGAATATGTAATCCATCTGTTTCTGATTTTAAACAAATTGAATGAATTGGCTAAACAATAAAAATTTAAAATAAATAAAAGATGCCCTTTGTATAGGTGCAAAAGGCATTATAATTTAGAAATTGCAAGAGGCATTACAGTAAAGTCTTGGTAAGTTTAGTTTAGTTACAAGACTCAACATACACCACAAACCCAATCTTTTTTTTTTAGGACAAATTACAACTTACCCATTTATAGTTTGACTGAAATTTAAGTTATTTGCCTGTGGTTTAAAATTTGACATTTTTTCTATTTGAGATTTGACTGAAATTTAAGTTGTCTACTTTTGGTTTGAAATCCCATGATGCAAGTGTTCTGCCGTGTTGGATTAAAATAGATTGACCCTAGTTAATTAATTCAATTACCTAAGTTGATTAATTGGGTCAAATTACATGCAAATCGTGGAGGCACCAACAAATCACCAAATAAACTAAATGCAGCAAAACTTAAATTGACACGATGATTTATTGACAAATGAGGAAAACCTCTTGCAAGGCAAAAACTCCACTGGGAGAATTTAAGGTCACCACTTCTAAGAATCTACTAATCAATAATCAAGCGGTTACAAATATGAGAAATCTTACCACTACCCTACAGTTGAACTTGATATTATAGTAGCCTTCTTTCCTTTGTTGTACATATCTCCAATCTATGACAAACTCTTTTGCACAGATCTTAGAATGTGACTAATTCTAGCAACTTGATTGATTGTTGGCTGTAAAGTTCTTCACTTCATAAATGATGAAGATTAGGAAACACTTGGTTACAAAACTCTAAGGCACACAAATGCAGTAGCATCTCACAGAGTATATGAGTTCTAAGTCTCTATTTTCGTGTATAATAACTTTTAAAATAAGCCTTATATATGATTAAGGTTGTAAGAAGAGAAACCCTAATCATTTAAGTCATCATGGGCCAAATTTTAGATCTGAAATTTTTGAAATCGTAGATTTCGATAGATCGAGCTTGTGTTGAGCTTTTCCATTAATCTTTGATAGTAACATCTATCGAGACTTAATGAAACAGCTTTTTTTTACTTATTTCTTGGATAATCTTTCATGTCTTTAATGATGCCACTTGATATGTTTGAACAACATACTTCTTGATACATTAAACCCAACTACAAATAAAGTGCGTTTTGTAAAAGAATTAGCCAATTACATAGAAAATATGACCCTAACGAGCTGGATTCTTTTTGATCTTATTTGATATTGTATTTTTATGTTTTTTGTGTTTTTGGAGGAGAAAGACATAAAAGTGGAGCAAAATTATATATTTAGTCATGTTTTTAACAAATGTGGGTTAAGAAAATCTAACTAAGCTAACTTCAAGTGAGTAAAGTGTTAAATTTTAAACTATAGGTAGGCAATTTAAATTTTGGTCAAACTACATGTGGGTAAGTTATAATTTGCCCTATTTTTTATTTATGGATTTGTCAATCCATATTGGAATATTTTATCTAACGACTTTAAATCTTTGTCTATAAGTGATTAAATCCAAATAAAAATTATTTTTCCCAATATCTATGATTTAGTTTATGTTCCTTCAACTACATGTCCTTCTCCACCCCTTTCTAAAAAGTAACCACAATTGGAAAAAAGAAAAAAGAAAAAAAAAAAAAATCAGAAACATGACATATTGATATTATGTAATAGGCGAGATATAAAGTAGAATACTCTTAATATATGATAAAACTTAGATATGGTAGGTTAGATTTTCTAATTAAATTCAAACATATATTTACATTGAATTTAATTGTACATGGAAAAGATTACATATATTGTTTTTGTTTCATTGGTCAATATAATCACGTGTTTGAATATAGTTAGGGAACCTCATATATAGCACTTAAGAAAATATATTAGGAAATCGACTAAAATCAATTGGCATAAGTGACCACTACATTGACCGTCATGGTGGTTGGTAAAAAAACTAGCAGTTGGATGCGATAGAGTGGTTGGTGGTGATTTTAAAAAACTGAATTGCAACACACACACATAGGGGTGTTCGCGGTGTGGTGTGGTGCGGTTTTAGACCATTTTTAGCACTGCATTTTGTGGTTCGGTTTAGCTAAAACCATAACTACACTGCACCTTATTTTTGCGGTCACATGTGTAGTGCGGTGTATAAGATGCGGTTTGAATGGCTTGAAGTCGGTATATTTTTCAAATTTTGAGCTTTTTCTATCTAACTCAAAACTAATTTTTCCCTTTGTTTTGGGCTAAATTTTGAACTATTGAGCTAGTTTTTCTTTATTTTGGGCTGGCTTTTCTAGTCAACACTTGTTAGGGTTATCAAACTATTTTTTTTTTTTGAAAACTAAGGTTATTAAACTATTAATAATATATTTAATATTAAAAATAAAGAAATAAATTAATATATAGAGAGGCTGCGGTGTGGTGCGGTTTGTGCAGTTTTCTTATTGTCAAACTGCAAACTGCACTGTACCATGTGGTGTGGTGCATTATTACTTGCAGTGCGGTGTAGTTATGCCATTTTGTGGACAGTTTTGGTGCGATTTTTGCAATTTGGGGAACACCCCTACACACATATTTATATATTATAAGTTATATTTAATATATATATATATATATATTATACATAAAACAACGTCGTTTATTGCTCTAGTTTTAAAAAAAATTTGAAAATCTCAATTCTTACATTAGATCTCTCTCTCTCTCTCATTTGTCTTATGTCTCATCTCAGACCCTCCCGCACTTTCTCTGTACCTCGCTACTGCATTGCACATTAGTCCATCACCTATCAAGTCCCATTCTCTCTCTTCTCTCTCTCAACTAGCAACTCAAATCTCTCTCTCTTATCCGTATCTACCCTCTCTTTGCCTTGCCACCGCACCACACCGTCATCAAGAATATGAGTTTATACCAAAGGAAAACCCAATCCTTAATCCTAAAGGTAATTAATAAGCCCTAGAATTCTCTCTTAAAAATAATAATAATTAGGTTCACTTTTTAAGATTTTGCCGTGTAGCTTTTTTTCATGGGATGGAAGTGTATTTGTAGTTAAATGCTGCCATATAGTTGAATCTTAAGAGGAGAACTTAAAGAACAACACCTAAATATCGTATCTAAGTGTTGTCCAATATATATTTGTTTGTTTGTTTCTTTCCCTTATTCAAGGGTTTAGTTTATGTCTATAATCAAACTAATCAACCCAATTGATCCTCCAAACCGTGCTAAGTTGTGCATCAATCAATGACCCTTGAAGGTGTAGTGTGGTGAGAAGAATAGCGAAACCGAGAACCCTACATGGCGGTGAAAAAATCTGCCCCAAGTCGTACCGTACTATATACACCCCTAAAAATTTTGTCCCTCTTGATATAGTAAATGATTTTTGTTTGATTAAAACCCTAACTTTTCCATTACAAAGATAGAGAGATTATGAACTAATTAATAACTACAGCTAAGATCTTGGCATGATTGAGGAATACCATATGTTGGCAAAAATCATAAGAGCATTTCCATTGGGACTGCCAAATGGGAAATGTAGGTTTGATTTACCATCAAACCCTTAAAATGATGCTCCATCCAAATTGCCAAATTGTGCCAATTGTAAAAAATTTTACAATGTTGCTACAGTACCATCCTAAATGTAGGATGACACTGTAGCACTATTGTGCCTTTTTTTTTTAAATCACTTTTATTCTCTCTCTCTCCTTTGTCTTCTCTTTCTCTGGGCTGAGATGGTCTCTTTCTTCTCAACTCTCTCTTTCTTCATCTCTGTTTTCTCATCTACCCTCTCTCACTCTCTGACTCACTATTGGCTGAAGCATGGTCCAAGATCAGTGTGATAGTCTTTAGGTGGATCGGTGTGATCGGCGTGATAGTCTTTCTCAACTCACTATTTTTTGGGTATTTTTTTGTGGCAAGATCGACGTGATTTAGGTGGATTTTGGTGCGAGATCGGTGTGATAGTCTTTAACGTATTTTTTTTGGGTATTTTTGTGGTTTCTAGCAGTGGAGATCGGCGAGTGGTTTGGGTTTCTAGTAGTGGAGATCGGCGAGTTGTGTGGGTTTCTGGCAGTGGTGGGTTTGTGATTGATGTGGGCATGGGTCAGGTGGTGCAGCGGCGGCAAGGGCAAAGGATTGTGGCGGTGTGGGCTTGGTTTTGATTTTGGATTTTGCAATGGATTTTGGTTGGATTTTGGTTGGATTTTGGATTTTGATTTTGGCTGGATTTTGCTATGGATTTTGCTCAGTGAAGGTGGATGGTGTGACTGAGAAGATGGTTGAGAGAGTAAGAGAAATAGAGATCAAAGAGAGAAGTGAGAAATATTTTTATATTATTTTAATGTGTAGTATGATAAAATAAAAGTTGAGATGTTATGTGTATTGTAAAGTGATATTGTATAATTAATAAAATAATTTTTTAAGATGGTAAAATAAGATAGAATGACATTTTCGGATGGAAATGCTATAAGGGAGAGTATTTCGTCACCAAAGGTCCAAGACATTGCAGCTCTGCTAAAGAGTAAAGAGGTCAAAGACTCAGCTTTCAGTTTCTGCTTTCCAAAGTCTCAAGTGACGTCTTCCCTAGAAACAAATGAAGGCACAGCTCATACTCAACTGGCGTCCAATGTCATCATATCACCTTCACAATCGTTAACTCATATTGTTTTCCAATCTTGGCCATTGGGAAAAAGGCAAATGCTAGCAACAGCCGTACAAGGACGATAACTAGCACAATAAATAGGTTGGTGTCTATGTGACTGTCAAGTGGCTAAAGCTAGCTATCCTTGGAGGAAAAAAATATTGGTAAACATGTTGATAAGGTCCACGATCACCAACAAGATATTTTTGATACAACTGTTCAATCCCCCAAAAAAAAAAAAAAAAGAAGAAGATATTTTGAGCAAATTTGTTGATTCTATGATAATTGTTTTTCATTTCTTAGATTTAAAAGCTAATTTATTTTTTTAGGAGAGATTTGTGTCAAGTGGCAATGGACTATGGACTTCAACATTCAAGGAATATAAGGTTAGAAGAGCATGTAACCGAATGGTTCAAGAAATATTTTAGCATTCGGGTGAAACCATAAGTAGACATTTTGAGAAGATGATTACTCTGTTGGGTGCTCGCTTTGCAGCTGCATATGTAAAGCCTTCGGATCCAACTTTTAGTGAAGTTCCAACCCAATTACGAGACCATCCAATTTATTGGCCACATTTCCAAGTATGTGTACTATTGTATATTTGAATAAGTGTTATTGTCTATAAGATAATACAATGCACGTGGAATTGAAAACTATTAATGTTTTTATTAGGGTTGCATCGGTGCAATTGATGGCACACATGTGATAGCGGTTGTATCTACTGAGAAGTCCATTTCATACTTTGGAAGAAAGGGATATCCAACCCAAAATGTGATGGCTACATGTGACTTTGATATGTTATTCACATTTGTTTTGCTTGGATGAGAAGGTGCTGCACACGACACCTCCATTTTTCTTGATACCATTTGTAAACAAAGTAACAACTTTCCAAACCCACCACTAGGTTTGTAATTGGTTAATCAATTGTTCATTATAATGACATATTGTTTGTGTGTTAATATAATTGAATTTTTTTTTTCTAGGGAAATATTATGTAGTTGATTCTGGATACCCAAGGCTATTTGGCACCATACAAGGGGATATCTTACCATGTTCAGGAATTTCGAAGGAGAGGTGGAAGCCCTAGAATTATACATGAAAAATTTAATCATGCTCACTCATCTCTTTGATGTGTGATTGAGCGCACTTTTGGTGTGTGGAAGAATAAATAGAGAATTATAAAAAATATGCCATCTTTTCCATTCCATATCCAAATACTTATTGTATCTGCTACTATGGCTTTTCATAATTTTGTTAGACTAAATGACAGGGATGATAGGGGCTTCATACATGCCAATTGAGATTCAATTTCTAGAAGAGAACATAATAGTGAAGCAGGTAGCAGTTATGAGCAGAACTCAGGATCTTTAACAGACCCTACGATGGTGGTTCTTCGTAATTCCATTGCTAATTCCATTTAGGGGGGATAATAATTAGTAGTTGTCTTTTCTTTTCTTTTTTTTCCTTTCTTTTTTTTTTTTTTTATAAATTTTTTATAATATCGTGTAATACAATTTAAACTTGGGTTATTGGTATGTATTTTATCATCTTTTTACATTTTCATTTTGTGCTTCATGATGATGAAAATTGTAGGGTTAGGATTTGTGGCCCAAACCCAAAACAATGAATTTGTAGAGCGTGGATGATAGAGCTAGGTTGGTTATGGAATTAACAACGACTGGTTAAAACCTTCAATTATAAACCAGCAGAAAGATATACGTAAAAACAAAATGAATGTCCGAAGAGGTTTTATGATAAATTCAGTAGTGACTACAGTTCTTAGAGCTACAATAAAGCTTCTCTATCTTTTTTCTCGTCCTCTTTCTCCTCCCTCCTTATCAGGAGTCCTTCTTCTTTATATAGCATCCTCCCACATCATCCCTATCGTCCACTTGTTCTTCATCTAGGTCTCTCCTTCAGTGTATGTCATGTCATGTATCTTCTTTAGCTTTTTGTGAGTGGCTGTAGCTGAGGTTATACTGTTCAGGGGTCTTTTCCACATAAATGCGGTCAGAAAAGTTGCTGCAGTGCATTTAATACGGTGGTGGCAGCTTTTCCTGTTAGATATTTCTCCCTTCTTCTTATCTCCAGGCGTGTCCAAAACTTATCCAAACTGCTGAAGTCATTAGTAAACTCATTTGAACCCCCCAGATATTTATATGACCAAGAATCTTTACATTCGAGGAGAATGATCTCTTCGGAACGCTGATACTCTCTTCAGACGGATCTTTTTCGCTCCTAAATATCCTTCTTTCATGCGAAGTACCCTTCAACAATTTTAACTTCTTCGGACATACAATAACCTTCACATTGGGCTCTAGGCCCACTACGTACGGTTGGGCTTTTCCCTCCACAATAGCCCCTCAAAATTTTAATTTTTTCCTCGTATCCGAAAAGAAAAAATAAGATTTTGATTTGTTACAAAATAAAAATAAAAAATGCAAAAATATCTTAGTTCACACGTGTAGGAGCATGGATTTGTGCGCTTCATAATTGCTGCTGCCGTTTCAGGGTTTCCAAAGCGCTATTAATTACTCCAAGTGGCGTTTTGTCTTTGCCATTTAACGGTGGACTAATGATCCAACGGACATGGTTCTTCCTCGGAATTTGAGCGGGATAACTCCGTCCCCTTCGCTTGTCTCTATATAAAGCCCTAGAGGAGGTTTTTCCTCCTTTACTTTACATATTTTCAGACTTTCCAGCGAACAGAGGCATTCAAATCGACCAAACTCTACAATCATCAAATCCAGAATCTACAAGCATCTCCACGACTTCAAATATCATTTTCCAATCCGGTTCGTGTAATTCCTCATATATTCGTCTTTAATCTTCTCCTCGGACACCTTTTTTGACCTTCGAGTAGTCGCCCCCTAGTCACTACATTTAGAGTTCCTCCTTTCTCGTTTGTTTAAGATGGGTAGATACCAGTATCTCGTGGACACTCCCACTCAGATGGAGAAGTTTTCGGCCACATACCGCATACCTGAAGATGTGGGTTTGAGATATAGCCCCCCAGAAAAAGCCCTAACAGATCAAAAAGTGGGTGAAGTGATAATCCCCATCATCGCCTTCCTGGAAGGAGGAATGACTATTCCTATGGGCCCCATCACCACTAACTATCTTCGAAACCATAGGCTTAGCCCCGAGCAATGTGCACCCAATGTCTTTAAGGTTTTAGGAGCCATCGATGATTTGAACCGCCATCTAGGCTTAGGACTCACTTGGAGGGATGTGGTACATATGTATGAGTGCCATAGTCAGAAAGGAGTGGGATATTATTTGAAATCCCGATCCGACGCTATTAGACTAGTCTCCTGCCTTCCTAAGTCTAACAAGGGGATGAAAGACAATTATCTGATCGTCTCGGGCGCCTGGCATGACGGTCTTCACTGCCCAACCCAACCAGGAGAGCCAAGTGGGGGCATCTTAGATTTAGGCTGGCTAACATTAGATTTAGGATTGACCTTTCTTTGCAACTTAGTCTTCTCGGTCTTGCTGTTGTCAAGTTTCTGACTAAATTTTGTTGTGATGTTGACAGATAAAAGCCACGTCTCTCCTCGGCTGAGCCTTACCAACATCGCCGTGCTCAACTACTTGTTACGATTGGAGATTTTTGTGAGTGAAGACGGGCAACTCCGGTCGGTCCCTCTCATTCTCGGTTACACACCCAAACTATCCGATTTCCAGCCAGTCGGAAACGCGATAAGACAAGGAGACTATCGCCTCAACCGAATCGACGTTGGTCAGAAGGATTTTTTGGCTCCATTCGATCTTCCTTCGGTGCCACATCCAAACCCGCAGGGTGTACCATTGCTCGTCTAGCCGGTTCAGCAAGTCCCCCTTAGACCGGTGGTTGTAGGCGAAAAGGTTGGCTCTTCGTCCTCTTCACTAGAGGAGCAAATAGACAAATTTAAATTCGAAGGGGAAGCTTCAGGAGGGGTTCAAGTGATACCATCCTTGGACTCCGAGAAAGAAATTGATAGGCAATCCAGTGTCCATCCTTCCATTCTGATAACTGCTTTTTCGGAAGACTCTTCGAAAGAGGAAAACATGTCAGACTTGAAGGCACTAATGAGGAACAGGGACAAGAAGGCCGAGCCGAAAGAGACTGGTACTTCCCAACTTGTGGTGAGTTTGCCTCCACCACCACCTCAGGTTCCTGATCTTGGCTTAAAGCCCTTGCCAGATTTGAAGAAGAAGAGGTAGCTCCTTGAAACTGAGGAGAGGGAGGTAGTGGTGCCACCAAAAGCAACCAAGCAACAAAAGATGGCAAAAGACCACCGAAGTAAGAGGGCCTCATCTACTGAGAGCTGAGATGAGCCTCTTGTTGCTGATGTGCGCCGAGGGCCACGCACATGGTTCCCAAGTTGTAGTTAGACGGAGCTTCTATTCCTTGGGATACCTCCCTTAGAAACTATGATGGAGGGAGAGTAAGAGTAGTTGTTGATGCCTTAGAGCAACCATTGCTCCTTCCCCGAGACATGGATTCATACAGGTGCTTCAACCAGTATAAGCTCTTCATGTCCCTGAAAAGGGATTTGGCCATGGTAAGTGAGTTATTCCAGCTTTTCAGTTTGGGATATTAAGTTTTGTTTGTTTTGCGGTAACTCTTTCACTTTACTATACAGATTACTTAGCAAGTCTTTGTGGCTGAAGAGTGGAACAAGAAGACCTATATTGATGCCTAAGCAGAGGCCCACTTTCGGTCCGAGGCAGAGAAGTCTTTGGGCAGCCTAAAGGAAGACTTTTTTCAACTCTTTGAGCAGCTCAAAGAGATAACTAATGAAAGGAATAGTCTTAATGCGGGCCTGCAGAATGCTGAGAGCTAGGCCAAAGCCCAACGCAAGCTGCTAAATGAGACTCAGACCAATTTGGCGACTGAGAAAGCGCTTGTGAAGGAACTTTGCGCTGAACTTCAAAAGGCCAAGGAGACTGCCAAGCTAGCTCAGAAGAATGCTCAGCTGGCTAAGGAGGCAGTCGAGGCTGAAAGAAAAGCAGCATATCAGCTGGGGGTGGAAAAGACCGAAAAAGGCCTCACTAAGCAGTTTGCCTCGGTCAGCCGAGACTACTGCGATATAACATGGGGAAAGGCATTGGACGCTGCTGGGGTCCTTGCTGACTCAAGCTTGAGACTACCTGGGAGTATATATTATGACCTTGATATCCGAGAGCTCCCAGGGTTTGATCCCCCTCCTCCAACACAACTCTAGGAGGCTTCGGAGCAATCCTTGGTCAGCCAAGTTCCTCCAACCACCCTTAAGGCCTCCAAAGAATCTGGTCAGCCTAGTGATCAGAGCAAACCAGCTGAGCCACCCAAGGATAAGGGCGAGGGCTTGGAAAAAAAGAAAACCTCTTCAGAGCCTAAAGACCAAGCCCTAGAAGCTGCTGCTACTCGGACAAGCCAAGTTGCCGACCCTTTGGTCCCTTAAGCGAAGACTTAGATACTTAGGTGTTTTTTTTTTTTTTTGGGTACTTGTACTTGTTTTTCTTTTATGTAAGAGATTGTAAACTATCTTCTTTTGATCAATGAAACAGTTTTCCTTTTACTTCTGGTGTTTACATATCTTATGTCTTATTTCTGCTGCAAATAATTGTACTTTGTAATTATGGTAATGTAGGTAAACATAACCACCATATCATGCTGACAATGTACATAACCAAAATTGGTATTGAAAAGAGTAGTTTGTATAAGAATTACTACTAAGTAATGAATGCAACGAGTGATATAAAAGCTTCACAGGTCTTTTCAAACATGCACAAAGAATGTTATCATAAGTTAGAGTTAATTTAAATACATTCGAGAATTTCAGGCATAACTCATTCCAAAGTTAAACTTCAATAACAATAACTATACAGAGGTGTTAACTAACCAATACTATCTGGTCTGAGGACTGCAAGCATGCGAAGGAGTGTTAATTAACCCAAATCATCTAGTCCAAGGACTACATGCATGATTGGATTTAAGTTTAAACGCTTAGAGAACTGTGAAAGAGTGTTAACTAACCCAAATCATCTGGTCCAAAGACTACAAGTATGACTGGATTTAAGTTTAAACACTTATAGAACCGTTAAGGAGTGTTAACTAACCTAAATCATCTGGTCCGAGGACTACAAGCATGACTGGGTTTAAGTTTAAACACTTAGAGAACCGTGAAGGAGTGTTAACTAACCCAAATCATTTGGTCCGAGGACTACAGGCATGATTGGATTTAAGTTTAAACACTTATAGAATCGTTAAGGAGTGTTAACTAACCCAAATCATCTGGTCCGAGGACTACAGGCATGACTGGATTTAAGTTTAAACACTTAGAGAACCGTGAAGTGTTAACTAACTCAAATCATCTGGTCCGAGGACTACATGTATGACTGGATTTAAGTTTAAACACTTATAAAACCATTAAGGAGTGTTAACTAACCCAAATCATCTGATCCGAAGACTACAGACATGACTGGGTTTAAGTTTAAACACTTATAGAACCGTGAAGGATGACAAATTGTCATGGTGATTGAAGAGAAGATTTGATTAATAATAGTACATTTTGAAGTTATTTACATTCCAAGGGCGCGCGGTATCACATGACTATCTAGGTTTTCCAGGAAATATGCCCCAATGCCAGCCCCTAAAGTGATACGATATGACCCTCCCCAATTGAGTCCTAACTTCTCCCACGCTGAGCTTTTTACAGTGCCCACAACTTTCCTGAGTACCAAATCACCAGGTTCTAGAAGCCTTAGCTTTACGTTGGCATCATAGCCTTGCCTGAGCTTTTGTTGGTAATGTGCTAATCGAACAATTGCATTTTCTCTTCTTTCCTCAATCAAATCCAAACTCCTTTCTAGCAGCTCATTGTTACCAATCGGACTAAACAAGCTGGTTTTCAGAGTTGGGAATCCAGTCTCTAGAGGGATGACAACTTCGGTCCCATAAGTCATCGAGAAGGGGGTCTCTCCAGTAGATCTGCGAGGCGTAGTTCTGTAAGCCCAAAGTACGTGTGGCAATTCTTCCACCCACTTGCCCTTCACATCATCTAATCTCTTCTTTAATCCATTAACTATGACTTTGTTAATTGCTTCTGCTTGTCCATTTCCTTGTGGATAGGCAGGGGTGGAGTATCTATTTGTGATTCCCAGTTCGCTACAATAATTTCGGAATGCTTTGCTGTCAAACTGTAGGCCATTGTCAGATATGAGAGTATGAGGAACTCCGAAACGAGTAATAATATTCTTCCATACAAATTTCTGCACATCTACGTCTCGGATGTTGGCTAGAAGTTCGATTTCAACCCATTTGGTGAAATAGTCTGTGCCGACTAGAAGGTACTTCCTATTTCCTGCGGCTTTTGGGAATGGACCCACTATATTTAAGCCCCATTGAGCAAACGACCATGGACTGGATAGTGGGTTGAGGACTCCACCTGGTTGGTGTATGTTCAGCGCAAATCGTTGACATTAATCGCACTTCTTAACGTACTCATGGGCTTCTTTTTGCATGTTCGGCCACCAATAACCTTAAGTAACGGCTCGGTGAGCTAAAGACCTACCTCTAGTGTGACTCCCACAGATTCCTTCATGCAATTCCTCTAGTAGCAACTTAGCCGCTTCAGGATGCATGCATAACAGGTACGGTCCTGAATAGGAGCGTTTGTATAATTTCTGGTCCTCGGATAGCCAAAATCTAATCGCCTTCCTCCGAATTTTGTCAGCTTCCCCCTTTTCTTCAGGCAGAATATCTTCTTTCAAGAATTTAACTATCGGATCCATCCAGCAGAGCCCGGTTCTAATTTGGTGAACTTGGATTACATCTCTTTTTGCCTCAGTAGGCCCATGCAAGTCCTCAACGAGGATAACTCTCGGTAAATTTTGCGTCGAAGAGGTAGCGAGTGTGGCCAGAGAATCAGCATGTGCATTACCACTTCTGGGGATGTGCAGCAAACTAAAAAATTCAAACTCTGATTGTAGACATTTAACTCGGCTTAAGTATCCTTGTATTCTTTTATCTTTCGCCCCAAACTCACCTTGTACTTGACCCACGACTAATCTTGAGTCCGAGAACAACTCCACTACCTTTCCTCCCATTTTTTAGACCATAGCCATTCCCATCAGTAGGGCTTCGTACTTTGCCTCATTATTTATTGCCAAGAAATCGAGCCTTAACGACTTTTCAATAATGATTCTTTCGGGGGATATCAACACTAGCCCCACTCTAGAACCTTTTTGGTTTGCTGTGCCGTCCACATACACTTCCTAATGGGAGGGGCCTTGTTGAGAAATCATACCAACCGATTTTCCATCCATGTCCTTCTCTGTCGTTACTTCTTCTAAACTAGGTTCCGTGAACTTGGCCTCCATATCTGCAAGAATTAGCCCCTTGACTGAAGTGCGAGGCATGTATTTGATATCGAAAGCCCCTAGGATAGTGCCCCACTTGGCTATTCTTCCTGTGCAGTTGGCACTTCGAAGTATAGATTTAAGCGGGAGTTGTGTAAGCACGACGACCGTATGTGCTTGGAAATAATGAGGCAATTTTCGTGTTCTGAGTACTATTGCCAAGATAGCTTTCTCTAGCAGCAAGTACCTGATCTCAGCCTCATGTAAAGATTTACCCATATAATAAACTGGCCTTTGCACGCCTTGATCCACTCGTATCAGTATTAGACTTACGACATAGGGTAACACAGCAATGTAGGCAAACAGGACTTCATCTGGTTCAGGACGGGACATGATTAGTGGCCGAGCCAAGTAGTCTTTGAGTTGTTGAAAGGACGAAGCACATTCTTCAGTCCATTCGAACTCTTTCCACTTGTTAATCAATGAGAAGAAAGGTTTACACCTATCTGCGAACCGAGAGATGAATTGGTTCTGGGCAGCTGCCATTCCTGTTAACTTCTGAACTTCTTTTGAATTCCGAGGAGGCTGTAGATTTTGAATAGCCTTTATCTGATCGGGGTTAACTTTAATTCCCCTGTGTGTCACTATGTACCCCAAGAATTTGCCTGACCCTACACCAAATAAGCATTTGGAAGCGTTAAGACGTAGCTTATGCCTTCTTAGGATTTCAAAAGTGTTATCAAGGTCCTTCACATGCTCGGAAATGACTTTGCTTTTCACCACCATGTCATCTATATAAACCTCAATACTTTTGCCCAGTTGTGACTCAAACATCTTTGTCATCATTCTTTGGTAAGTAAAGCCTGCATTTTTCAGACTGAATGGCATCACTTTATAATTACCAATAGGGGTAACAAAAGCGGTCTTCTCCTGGTCATCTGGGGCTAACGGTATTTGATGGTAACCTTGGAAAGCATCCAAGAAACTCATCCGAGGATGGCCAACAGTGGCATCTACTAGTTGATCAATTTTCGGCATTCGGAAAGGGTCATTAGGACAAGCCTTATTTAAGTCGGTGAAATCTACACAAACTTGCCATTTCTCGCTCTTCTTCTTCACCACCACAGTATTTGCTAACCACTCAGGGTAAAAAGTTTTTTTAATAGCTCCAGCCTGTTTGAGCTTCGTTACCTCTTCTTTCGCCGCATTTGCATGCTCCTTGGATAGGCGCCGAGGAGGCTGCTTCTTGGGGACAATCAGTGGGTTGACTTTCAAATGGTGGTAAATGAATTCTGGATCCACTCCTGGGGCTTCATAAGCATTCCAGACAAATACGTCAAGATTTTTCTTAAGGAACTCAATTAGCTCTTCTTTTTCTAGTAGAGGCATCTGAGATCCGACTTGAAAGAACTTTTTAGGATTGTCCACAATTAGAACTTTTATTAAATCCTCACATCTAACGCCTTCACCTAGATCTTCAACGGGCAATACCTGCCTTGTTAACTGCTATAAATCTCTCTCGGCCCTGGCCGAGGACTCAATTTCGGACTTGTGCTAGATGGCAGCCACCAAGCATTGTCTGGCCGAGGATTGATCTCCACGAATTTCACAAACTCGCCCTTCGAATGGATATTTAAATTTTTGATGCAAAGTAGAGGAAACAGCCCCTAGCTTATGTAGCCAAGGTCTAGCTACAATTGCTGTATAAGGGGAATACACATCTACAACAATGAAGTCCACCTCTACTACTTCCGAGCCAGTCTGTACAGGCAGTCGTATCTGGCCCCTCGGAGTGACGATTCTTCCCTCGAAGCTGACCAGGGGAGAACTGTATAGTGTTAAGTCATCAAGTGTTAGGTTCAGCCCCCTGTAGAGGTCAGGGTACATTATCTCCATCGCGCTACCCTGGTCCACCACCACCCTCTTCACATCATATCCTCTAATTCTGAGGGTGACTACCAGAACGTCATCGTGGGGTTGGATGGTACTAATCTTATCATCATCTGAGAACCCTATAACAAGTTGGATATCCTGTTTAAGTTTCTTCGGATCTTGACCAAAGTCCCTTGCCGATAAACGGGCTATCGACATATTCTTGGATGGCCAGGCCCCTGTTCTCCCCGATGCGGAGAAGATGACGTTGATAGTTCCCAATGGAGGCTTCGAAGAATCATTCCTCTGGGGCTCAGAATTCATTTGACCTCCTTGGCCACTGGAGTGATGCAAGAGGCGTCTCAACTTACCTTCGCGGACTAATTGGTCCAAGTGATCCCATAAGCTTCTGCAATCCTCAGTGGTATGCCCATGGTCTTGGTGGTATTGGCAATAGAGATTGTGATTGCGCCTTTCAGTATTTCCCATCATCTTAATCGGCCACTTAAAGAATGGCTCATTCTTGATCTTTTCCAAAACTTGGTAGACTGGCTCCTTGAACACAGTATTGACTGCTTGAGCATTTGCTGATCCTGACTGCCCGGCGAAATCTCTCTGTGGCTTGTTGTTATTGTAACGGTCTAACTTGAAATCCCTCGTCTCCTAGGGGGTAACCTTGTCCTTACCCTTCCTTTGTTGCTGATCTTCTTCAATTCTTTTATATTTTTCAATACGGTCCATGAGCTGATGCATGTTAGTAACGGGTTTACCAGACAAGGACGTCCTTAAACCATGGTCAGTAGGGAGGTCGAGCTTGAACGTGTCGAGGGCCATTGCATCAAAGTTGCCCTCCATATCATTAAACATTTCCCAATACCTATCCGAATACGCCTTCAGGGTCTCACCCTCTTGCATGCTCAAGGATAACAGAGAAGACAAGGGCCTGGCCACTTTTCGGCATGTGATAAAACGTGAACCAAATGCTTGAGTGAGCTCTTTGTAGGAATTGATGGAATCTGCTTTCAGGCTGTCGAACCATCTCATTGCAACTAATCCAAGACTAGAGGGAAAGACCTTACACATCAGAGCTTCACTCTAGAGTAGACAGCCATCCTTTGATTAAAGTGGCTCACATGCTCCATAGGGTCCATTTTACCATTATAAATGGTAAAGGTTGGCTGGTTAAAACGCTGAGGAAGTCTCGCTTCTTCGATCCTATGCGTGAAGGGTGACCTAGAGATTTGATTCAAGGCTTTGCTCATAGCATCGTTTCCTACCCCTCCACGTGATGGGCTTTGAGGTTGCCTCTTGCGACGATGCTCCTCTTCGTAGGAAAAGGATTTACTGATTGGTGTCCGAGATCTATGCTCGTAAGTGACATCTTGCTCGTCACCCCAATCCTCATCAGAATGCGAAGAAATACGTTTTCTCTTTGCATGGCGCAACTCCCTCTTTAGCCTGTCAATTTTCAGTTGCATGTTGTTCTTCTCTGCATGAGACACGTGACTTCCTCCATGCGGTTGACTTCGTTCAGGATTCGTAGTATACACACTGCCTTTACGATCTTGTCTCTGCTCCAAACTGAGAAAAGGGTCTATGTGTTGGGACGCCCCAGATTCTACTGATTGTTGCCCTGGTTCAGCCATTATTAATTGTTGCTTCCACTTCTGCTCAAGCTCTCCCCACAGACGGCGCCAATTGTAGGGTTAGGATTTGTGGTCCAAGCCCAAAACAATGAATTTGTAGAGCGTGGATGATAGAGCTAGGTTGGTTATGGAATTAACAACGACTGGTTAAAACCTTAAAGTATAAACTAGCAGAAAGATACACGTAAAAACAAAATGAATTGGAGTCCAAAGAGGTTTTATGATAAATTCAGAAGTGACTACAATTCTTAGAGGTACAATAAAGCTTCTCTATCTTTTTTCTTGTCTCTTTCTCCTCCCTCCTTATTAGGAGCCCTTCTTCTTTATATAGCATCCTCCCCCATCATCCCCATCGTCCACTTGTTCTTCATCTAGGTCTCCCCTTCAGTATATGTCATGTCATGTATCTTCTTTAGCTTTTTGTGAGTAGTGGTAGTTGAGGTTATACTATTCAGGGGTCTTCTTGACATAAATGCGGCCAGAAAAGTTACTGCAGTGCATTTAATACGGTGGTGGAAGCTTTTCCTGTTAGATATTTCTCCCTTCTTCTTATCTCCAGGCGTGTTCAAAGCTTATCCAAACTGTTGAAGTCATTAGTAAACTCATTCGAACCTCCCAGATATTTATATGACCAAGAATCTTTACATCCGAGGAGAATGATCTCTTCGGAACGTTGATACTCTCTTCGGACGGATCTTCTTCGCTCCCAAGTATCCTTCTTTTATGCGAAGTATCCCTCAATAATTTTAGCCTCTTCGGACATACAATAACCTTCACATTGGGCTCTAGGTCCACTACGTAAGGTTGGGTTTTTCCCCCCACAAAAATTATTTAGATTTAATTAATATTGATAAAAAGTCATTAATGGTAATAACAAATAATTATGACACTAAAAAGAAAAATTGCCCAAACATTATTAAAATAATACCAATAATAATAATAATAATAATAATATTATTTTAGTAAGTATATGAAGTAGTTAATTTAAGTATGAAATAAATTTCCTTATATATATATATATTGTCATTTTTGGTAATTTATCCATTAAACTGCCGCTTTTATAAGTGCTAGCCAAACACTCAATTTTTTCAAAAAACACTTTTTAACAGTTTTTACCAAATACTAACTTTTTGAAAAACACTTTTTCATATTGCACTTTTTAAAAACCTCACTTTTTGAAAAAGCCCAATTTTAAAATGCTGAACCAAACTCACACTAAATTTTAAGTCTTTTAACAGACCAAAAATGTATATTACTAGTTTAACTAATTGAAACTTACTTTTAATAAGTAAGGCGGCTAGAATCCCCATCAATCAAGTGACTCAACCCCTCGTTTCCCCTCAAAAAGAAAAAAAAAAAGAAAATCTAAAGCCTTCGATGGTGTATCTATTTCTGTGAGGAAGATGGTAGAAATTTTGGCAGAATCTTAGATGACCGTTTGTTTGTGATAAGCTCAGAGGGCCTTTGGTTTGGAGTGGGAGATCATGATCATGATCATGGGCCGCATGTGGTCCTTTTCACTCTGCCCCCTTTTTCTTTTCCTTTTCTTTTTTTTTTTCTTTTTTTTGGTAATTGTACATGCGTGCTAGTCGGCTTCTTAACGTAAAAGTGTAATTTTTACAATATTTTGATAACAAAAGGCCTTAGATGGTAAGTTATTTTTTGTTTTAATTTGAACTCATTATTCAAATTATTTTTTTACCCACTAATAACATAACATTTCTTTTTTTCTTATTCACTTACGCCATAGTTTTCCTATACTCATGGTATGCATTAAAAAAAAAAAAAAGCAACCAAATGATTAATAGGTCATCAATGTAGTCACTAGTCAGTACACAGTAGTCACCATGTCAAGTGTCTTAAAAGAAAAAAATAAAAATGAGCAATGACATAAGATTTCAATTAATTTAATTAATAAATTTTTTTTGTCATATATAAAAAATTGATTGGTGTTCTAGCCTGTTAATAAAAAATATTCATCATGGAGTGCATACTATATATCGAAAATTTATTGTTTCATCTAAAAAAAGGAAGGAAAAAAAATCAACAATAATAAAGATAATCTATTTTATTGTATCTTATCAACAATGATAAAGTTGATGAGGTATGAAACTCAATTGGCAAAATTGTAAAAGAAGGGTTGTATTCAAACAAATTATATATAAATATATTATTTCTTCCTTAACTGACACAGTCACGCAACCAAAACTAATTAATAGCCTGATGGTTGGTGTGTATCCTGTGAAATAACAGGTCATATATTTGAAACTCCACAGCTCCCACTGGTAATTTTTATAACATTTAAGACCTCATTCAAATGCAAACGGTTTGGATGGTTCACCTATTCAAAATGAATTATCTCGTGTTCAAAACTTAAAAAAATTGATTATGAAGTCTTATTTTTGAACTGATTATGAAGTCTTATTGTTTGAGAAACAAACACACAAGAGTGAGTAAAAGAGGTTCTAATACGAAGACATATCTCAAATTTCGCTCAAAAGTCACGATAATTGATTATGAAGTTGGTTTGTAGTTTACCTAGGCAAACCGTATGATCTGATTCGGGTTTAAAAATCATGAATTTTACAAGATTTTCACTCTAATCATAAATTACTAAGTTATAATCCCTAATTATTCTCTCTTCCAATTGCAAAATTGCAAACAATAACGTTTTAGGTTAGAAAAATTGAAATCGATTTCAAAGGGGAAGATATAAGATATGCAATTGACCATTGCTATAGGTGTGTTGACGTCTCTTCTCTTTTATAAAAAAGAAAGATAAGAAAGCCACGAGGTTCAAAACGGTGCAGATGCACGAGATGTACATTGGCATAGTAAAAGAGTAAAATAATAAGATTGGTCAACTCACAGTATAATTAAAAAGAGAAAAAAATCTAGATGTTGAACAAGTAAATCAACTATATAGCCATCGGACCCTCAAAAAACTATATAGCCATCACATATTTAGCTTTATCTATGATGAATTGAATACTTAAACAATCATGTCATTTTGCATTCCCTCCACTCACATTTTTTTATATTATATATAGCTGTTTTTTAACGTAAAAGTGTTATTTTCACAATATTTTGATAACAAAAAGACCGTAGATGGTAAATTGCTTTTGGTTTTAATTTAAACTCATTACTTAAATTACTTTTTTACCTACTAATGGCATAACATTTCTTTTTTTCATATTCACTTTCGCCATAGTTTTCCTATACTCATGATATGCCAAAAAAAGAAAAAAGAAAAAAAAAGAAGCAACCAAATGATTAATAGGTCATCAATGAAGTCAGTAGTCACCATGTCAAGTGTCTTTAAAGAAAGAAATAAAAATGAGCAATGATATAAGATTTCAGTTAATTCAATTAGTAAATTTTTTTTTGTCATATACAAAAAATTGATTGGTGTTTTAGCCTGTTGATAAAAAATATTCATCATCAAGTGAGTACCATATATTGAAATGTTATTGTTTCTTCTAAAAAAGGAAGGAAAAAAAAAAAATCAACAATGATAAAGATGATCTATTTTATTGTGTCTTATCAACAATGATAAAGTTGATGAGGTATGAAATTCAATTGGCAAATTTTTAAAAGAAGGGTTGAATTCAAACAAATTTTATATAAACTAGCCTCATCGCACGCTATTTTGTAGCAAAAAAAATATGTGTTTTTATTTTATATATATTGTAGGTAAGATAGGCCCAG
Organism: Quercus suber; assembly: GCF_002906115.3. Taxonomy (NCBI): domain Eukaryota; kingdom Viridiplantae; phylum Streptophyta; class Magnoliopsida; order Fagales; family Fagaceae; genus Quercus; species Quercus suber. The sequence goes on from NW_027069805.1 coordinate 669,635, forward strand.
TAATATATATCTATATATATGTTGGGCCGGGAGCCTAATCTGAGGACATCTAGTAGTCTGAGGACGGATAAACGCTGTCATGGAAGTCTGCATTAGTGAATGAAGACATGGGGTTTGGTCATGAGAGCCCAGGAAGGTGGTCCGAGGAGGAATGTCTTCTCGGCTAAGTGAAGCAGAGGTCAGAAGGTGTGGTCTACCATCCAGAGCAACGTTTCAGGGATTCTATTGATAAGGATACACATCATGGAAGCACAGAATAAAGGGGAACTATGAAATATCTAAGAAAAAGTTGCTACCACCGCATTAAATGCTCTGTAGCTAACTCTCTAGTCGCATTAATATGGAAGTGATACCTGAAGAGTAATTTTTAGTCTTACAGCTACTCCCAAATACTTTAGGAACGTGTTGATGGGACATGGATCAATGCTAGAAACCTGGTCTACACGTGGAGGGTGGAGATGAAAGAAGGAAGATAGTATAAAAGAGAAAGAATACACTGAGAATAGGGATTGAAAAATTAAGAGAAAAACACTGTAGGAACAAGAATTAGACTTGTAATCAAATTCAAGAGAAATATATATAGGAATTGATCACCTCAAATTATGCTGATGACGATTTTCTTTAGAGAAGACTTGTTTATCTTTGCTTTCAGGTGATCTTAACCCACCATAATTGTTGTCTAATTCATTAGAGCCTAGTTTTCTGACCAACTCTCTACAAATTTATTGTATTGGGCTTTTTGGGCCAAAATCCTTTTGACTCTTGGGCTCGAGATTCAAATTGGGTCTTTAAATATATAATTTTTATTTTGAGAATTTAGTTTATAAGTGGATAAAGAAATTTGAAAATCTACAGGAGAGTGGTCATATTTTTTAGGCAATGTTTTAATGAGAGTTAGAGTTGTATTTTTACCAGATTGTCCTTTAATATTGTATCCACTTAAACATAGGGATGTAGGAGCATTTTTGAACCAAAAGAAATGAGGAATTCAAATAAGAGAAGCCACTTAAATAATAGTATAGATATATTGTTTCTTCCTTAACTGGCACAGTCACACAACCAAAACTAATTAATAGCCTGATGGTTGGTGTGTATCCTGTGTAATAACAGGTCATATATTTGAAACTTCACAGCTCCCACTTGTAATTTTTATAACATTTAAGACCTCATTCAAATGCAAACGTTTTGGATGGTTCACCTATTCAAAATGAATTATCTCATGTTCAAAACTTAAAAAAATTGATTATGAAGTCTTATTTTTTGAGAAACAAACACACAAGAGTGAGTAAAAGAGGTTCTAATATGAAGACACTATAAACTCCGCTCAATAGTCATGATAATTGATTATGAAGTTGGTTCGTAGTTTACCTAGGCAAACCATATGATCTGATTCGGGTTTAAAAATCATGAATTTTACAAGATGTTCACTCTAACCATAAATTACTAAGTTATAATCCCTAATTATTCTCTCTTCCCATTGCAAACAATAACGTTTTAGGTTATAAAAATTGAAATCGATTTCATAGGGGAAGATATAAGATATGCCATTAACCATTGCTATTGGTGTGTTCCTAGTTGGGAACAACAATATGACGTCTCTTCTCTTTTATAAAAAAGAAAGATAAGAAAGCCACGAGGTTCAAAACGGTACAGATGCATGCATGAGATGTATATTGGCATAGTAAAAGAGTAAAATAATAAGATTCTTCAACTCACAATATAATTAAAAAGAGAAAAAAATCTAGATATTAAACTAGTAGATCAACTATATAGCCATCACATATTTAGCTTTATCTATGATGAATTGAATACTTAAACAACCATGTCATTTTGCATTCCCTCCACTCACATATTTTTATTATATATAGCCGCCTTTGTGTTCATCTTGATTCTTTGTGTTCTCAAAATGATTCTCCCTCTTTTGGGGTCGAATTTCATATATATATCTATATATGGAGTCAAATAACTTGATAATAACGTTAATGGCTTTCTTCTTCTTGTACTCAATTGGCACAAACTCATACCATTATGATTAAGATAAGAGTGTGACCCAATTCACCAAGTTGTAAATAACGTAGAAGTGCTGTTAAAAGATAGTGATTAGATTTATAATTAAGGAAAAAACCTGTCCTACAAAGTCAAGGGATAGAAGAATTCTATAGGATTTAAAACGATAAACTTAACCATGTCAAAGCCCATGATTGCTCAGATAGTCAATAATTAGACATCAAGACAACTACTTTGTTATGGATAAAACTTCTCAACATCATGGTTTCTCTTTATCATTAGACATCTAAGATACTAATTGATTTTTAGTGTAAATGATTGAAAACTTGTGGAGTTAAGTTATACCCCTAAACTTGTTTATAAGATATCGATGTAGATTTTATTTTTTATTTTATATTTTTTAAGATTAGGGCTAGGAAGTTATTATTTAATTTTCCACCTCTAAAGATTTCTCAAATATTGGTAAACTTGTGTGAAACAGTTCTTTAACAATAGTTTCCAATTTTTCTAAATATAATTAAAAAAAAAAAAAACTAAGATATGAAAAAATTATACGAAAATCTTTTTAAATGAGTTGGGTTAAATTTAACCCATGTAATAGAATACCCCAATATTGATCCCACAAAAGCATGGCCTGCCATAACCTTACCCTCCAACAAATTATTATGGGAGAAGGAAGTGTTAGTTCAACTATAGCTCATTGGCAAAAATTATTTGAAACTTGAAGGGTGTTTTCCATATTTAGTTTCTTGAAACATTTACCTCAAAATCATGATTTCTAAAACATCGAAACATACTTTTAATTCTTATCAACCCAATTATTATTGAAGCACTACGTTGGAAATGTGGAGAGTACGTATGTAAGGTTTGCTTGGATACCACTTATTGCTGAAAACTGAAAACTGAAAACACTAGTGGGGTTTGGATACCAAGTCTGCGTTTCTGCCATTGCACCTTTTTTTTTTTTTTTTTTTTTTTTAGCGTTCATGAACAGTAAATGGCACTGTTCATGAACGTGATTACACTATGCAGGAGACAAAGTTAGTGTTCATGCATTGTAACAACACTGTTCACGGGACCCATAACCACTTTATTCAGAAAAAATATATTAAAATGAGTCTCATGGTACTATTCACACATTTAAAAATTATTTTGCTACTGTGTTTTCAATTTTCAGTTTTAGCAAAAATAAGTTGTATCCAAATGGATCCACTGTAGCAAAATAATTTTTAAATGTGTGAATAATGCTGTGGGACTCAGTTTTAAAGAAAAATTTGCTGAAATTCATACTTGTAAGTGAAGAAACAAGCAAGTTTCACAAAACTGATCACACTGATCTTTGATTCAAACACAACACAGTAAAAGAATTGTATGAAAGAAACAGAGAAGAGAAGAGAGAATGAAGAGAGAAATAGAGAGAGAGAATTGAAGAGAACTCTTGAGAGAAAAGAACTAATTCTGGTTATTTACTCAATGAATCAATATTATACATCCACCTCCTATATATAAGCATTAACAAAAAATAGATAGAATCAAGATATTTCTAACAGCACTAACTAACTTCTAACAGACTTTCCCGCCACAGCAGCTGGAGCTTGATTCTGTTTGGATCTTCAACTGACTCTTGCTATACCAGAACTACACGTGTCATAACTAACTCTCCTCCATACAGAAACGACACAGTTTTGGTTAAATATCTTGCACGTGCGTGGACTCATCACGTGGGAACTTATTTAACTGTCTTCCTTCTTTGGACTGCAAGTGTGCTCTGTTTCTCCATCTTTATCAGTAAGTCCCGTAAATAATACACGAGACCCACACAAAAAAATGCAGATGCGCACGTCTGCTGTTTTCAATACAATCCAAACATACACGTAGTATGGCTAAGTATGCACGTTATTACTGTAAATTTTGTAAACAACAAAAATCTCACTAATGACAATTTTATAGACAAATATGATTAATGGAAAATCGTGGCTATTGAGACTTTCTATTCCAACAAAGATGCCACAACATCCCAACAAATCCAGTAACAAAAAATTTCACTAACTTTTTCCCTAATTGCTACTTTCACTAACTCTTTTCTTAATTCTTAACATAATTTGTTATAATTGGTGCATAATAATGAAATTTATGTTTTTGGTGGTTTTCTATATGAAATTAATGTTTCTTCAATAATAAATTATGAAAAAGATTATAAAATTTTCTGTAACATTGCTCCGCATCATAGCCACGGTGGGTTGTGGTTTCTCAGAATTTGCAAGTAGAAGGAAAACCAGAACAACGTAAAGGAAATGATTATGACACTAATGCCATTAAGGCATTAACCTTTCCCCAAATATTTTTTTGTAACCATTTCCCCAAATATAAAACAATGTAAAAGGAGAAAAAAAAAATATATATATATATATATATATAATCAAGTTATTTCATCCCTGAGTTTGAAATGAAAATCTAAATTCTTTTGTTTCAGATTTCCTGTATTCCTTAGGAATTTTCAGAAGTATTTCTTCCGACTTTTCTTTGGGCTGAGTTAATTCTTTATTGAGTTAGAGCAACAAAAGAGAACAAGCAGAAGAAAAAGGCCTAGGTCCGTCTCCTTCCAAAGCCAAGGCCACCTAAAGGCTATTGACTGGGCTAAGAGATGGGCTGGTACGTTGCCTCTGTGTTCACGAATGAAAAGAGATAATTACCGTTCAAGTGTCAACTAGTTTCAAAATGTCTTCTGACAAGGCTTTGACATTCTAGTGTGGACTCAGCAGTCTTAGCTTGGGGTTCATCAAATCAAAGGCATAATTTGATCATTACATTCCAATCGTCTCCTTCTACCATCAATCAATCAACAGTGATTATCGATATATAAAAGCAAAGATTTCATGCGTGAAATCATAAAGTTTTACCAAGTAGCACATTCCTTAAAATTTTTATTTTTATTTATTTTTATTTAAGCTTACACTTCAATAAAACTTGTATTTACATCATAGTATTAGTTTATTGATTGTTTTTATATATAGCTATCATCATAGTATTAGTTTATTTACATCATAGTATTAGTTTATATATATAGCTATCATCAATTATTTATATTAGAGAAATTTAAATGATTGTTTTTATATATATTATACAAGAAAATATTTTTATTTATAATTATAATTATAATAATTGATTTAAAATATGACATTCTTCCTTATATGAGAAAATATTTTTAATAATAATAGTATATTTAGAATGTTTAGTCATTTTGACAACAATTAATATAAAAACCATAAAAAATTAAATATTTGTGAATTTACGAAAATTAGTCATAACCATTTAGATATCTTAACTTCTTTATTGATATCATATATATAACTGTGGGGCCTAAGAAAAAGAAAATATTTTTATTTATAATTATAATAATTGATTTAAAATATGACATTCTTCCTTATATGAGAAAATATTTTTAATAATAATAATATATTTAGAATGTTTAGTCATTTTGACAACAATTAATATAAAAACCGTAAAAAATTAAATATTTGTGAATTTACGAAAATTAGTCATAACCATTTAGATATCTTAACTTCTTTATTGATATCATATATATAACTGTGGGGCCTAAGAAAGTTAGGGAGGGCGGTTGATGAGACAAACACTCAAGTAGTGACCTGCATGATTAACAAATGGAGGGCCAAGATCGACTGAAGGGGGTATATAATGTAAGAGACCCTCTAGAAAGAGGGGACCGAAAATCTGAAGCATAGAATACTGTAGCAACTAAAACCTTTGTAACCAATCATTAAAGAAGCAATAAAAATTATCAACCCCTAAAAAAAGACGGTCGAGGAACAAAATTCCACACTTCAGTCCGTGTTCTTGTTATCCAATCCATATGCAACTATGTTTAGTTGTTGTAATCCTCACTAGGGCCTAGTTCTTAAACCCATTATCTACAAATTTATTGTATTGGGCTAGTTGGGTCTGAGTCCACTCATTCAAAAGTAGTAGTGCTCAAACCCAGGCCCTACAATAACCAACATTGTAGTATTTATTCTATATAATTAAAAAGATTACTAATATGATAAATAAATTTATATTTTTATATTAATTATTTTAAGTGGTTCATTAATTATTTAAATATAATGAAATTTTGATGTCAGTTTTTTAAGATTTATATAAGAAAAAATTGATTAGAAATATGATATTATTGCACAAATTTAGTTACGTTTGCAACAGTGGAAACACGGTCCACAAAAGAAAAAAAAATAATGAGAGAGAGAGAGAGAGAGAGAGAGATGGGTTCTTTTATTATTATTATTATTTATTATTTATTTATACAAGATAGAAATTCCACTTTAACTTAATCTAAGTGTATATGTGTGTGAAGTTCTCTTTTAGAGACTTGAATTCCAGCTCTTACCCCCCACACCTCACAAGTACTTATACTTGTGGAATGATCATTGCGCCAATGGTGCGTGATGGTGAGAGAGAGATGGGTTCAAGTTAGTGAATTACACCTAGTGTAATTTTATAAAAGTTACACATTTTATTCACGGTAGATCTCAAAGCTATGTAGAGATTCAAAAAACACTTACTTTATTAATAAAAAAATGTTTTAGTGTTCTCTCTCTTATTTATTACAATAAATTATGAAATTCTATTCTATTTTAGTATTTTCTTTTCCTTGCTGAATCACCGGAAAAAAAAAAGAAGAAAAAAAAAAGAAAAAACCTCATTCATGTTTTCTCGATCTATGGCTTCTTCTTGTTATATTTAAAAGAAAAATAATTCTAGAAACACATATAATTTTAAAATTTTTTTACAAAGTATTGATGTAGCTTGGTCCACATTAGCTTTTAAAAACAATTATTGAAGGATATTTGTATTTTTATTTATCAAAATGATATTTACATTTTTTTAGTAGGCATGAAACATACAATATCATACAATTTCAAATTTATAAACACATATAATATGATCAAATTGTTACACTACTCTTACTCTTATTGTGCTAAAGCCTTCTAAGATATTCATATTCATTGAGTTTCCTAAATTCTATCTTTTGTGTTATCTTTACAACAACCGCTTTGTTTATATGACATATCCCCTCTCTTTCCAATGCCAAGCTCCCTTCTCCTTAAGATGTATTGTTGGACTTCCAGGCTTCCAGGTTTTTATAAAACAACTAAAAATTTTCGATTTAGGGTATTAATCAATCCCAATTGAGATTTTCGCCGATCTTTCACATTTGGTGGGGAATTTCTGCTAAAAATAATCACCAACTTTCTATCAATTTGGTTGGAATTTTTGTAGCTAGTACAAAGAGGAAAGGGAAAAAGAGGGTCTCCAATCTTAATCCTCTATGCAATTAAAAAAAGACAGACACTGGCACAGAAACAGGTGGTGATATCAATATGCATAGTTTGTATTTTTCTGACTCAAACAAACTTAGTTTGCCACTGGGAAATCAACTTGTGTAGGATCTTCTTCAGTCTATTTGTGAGTAGACTTAGGGTCTGTTTGAGATTTCCTTATTTTGTTGAAACTGAAAACTTTTTGTTGAAAGTACTATAGATAAAGGTAAATGTTAGTTGAAATAGTATAGTGGAACCCATGAATAGTTCCAAAAAGTACAATAAGACTCATGAATAGTAACAAAAATAAGCTAAATAGTAAAATAAACTAGCCAAATAGACACTTATAATTGCTTTATACAACACATTACATTGATTGATTGGTTTGTATTGATCATTTACTAACACCACATTGTTAGTGCACAAAATTTTAAGGGCCTTCACATCCATACCAAAAGGCTTAGTTTTTATGACAATCTGTAAATCTCATAAATTTTGATAAATAATCCATGTAAGGCATAGAATTAGTAACTCGATGTTAGTCAAAGGACAAGACTTTAAGTACAGTTAGAGGTGTGCAGCTAACCCCCCAACCCGCCAAAACCGACCCGATCCAACCCAATTTGCTAGGTTGGGTTGGTTTTTAGGGCTTGGTGGGTTGGGTTATGTTATAAAATTTTTTTTGATAGCGGGTCGGGTTGGGTTTGGGTCATAAAATTCCAAATCTGCCAAACTCAACCCGACCCACCCATATATTTAATATATATATATATATTTAAAATATATTATATAATTAATAAATTTTTTAAAATAACTAGCTCTATATATGAAATTAATGTTTCTTCAATAATAAATTATGAAAAAGATTATAAAATTTTCTGTAACATTGCTCCGCATCATAGCCACGGTGGGTTGTGGTTTCTCAGAATTTGCAAGTAGAAGGAAAACCAGAACAACGTAAAGGAAATGATTATGACACTAATGCCATTAAGGCATTAACCTTTCCCCAAATATTTTTTTGTAACCATTTCCCCAAATATAAAACAATGTAAAAGGAGAAAATATATATATATATATATATATAATCAAGTTATTTCATCCCTGAGTTTGAAATGAAAATCTAAATTCTTTTGTTTCAGATTTCCTGTATTCCTTAGGAATTTTCAGAAGTATTTCTTCCGACTTTTCTTTGGGCTGAATTAATTCTTTATTTAGAGCAACAAAAGAGAACAAGCAGAAGAAAAAGGCCTAGGTCCGTCTCCTTCCAAAGCCAAGGCCACCTAAAGGCTATTGACTGGGCTATGAGATGGGCTGGTACGTTGCCTGTGTGTTCACGAATGAAAAGAGATAATTACCGTTCAAGTGTCAACTAGTTTCAAAATGTCTTCTGACAAGGCTTTGACATTCTAGTGTGGACTCAGCAGTCTTAGCTTGGGGTTCATCAAATCAAAGGCATAATTTGATCATTACATTCCAATCGTCTCCTTCTACCATCAATCAATCAACAGTGATTATCGATATATAAAAGCAAAGATTTCATGCGTGAAATCATAAAGTTTTACCAAGTAGCACATTCCTTAAAATTTTTATTTTTATTTATTTTTATTTAAGCTTACACTTCAATAAAACTTGTATTTACATCATAGTATTAGTTTATTGATTGTTTTTATATATAGCTATCATCATAGTATTAGTTTATTTACATCATAGTATTAGTTTATATATATAGCTATCATCAATTATTTATATTAGAGAAATTTAAATGATTGTTTTTATATATATTATACAAGAAAATATTTTTATTTATAATTATAATTATAATAATTGATTTAAAATATGACATTCTTCCTTATATGAGAAAATATTTTTAATAATAATAGTATATTTAGAATGTTTAGTCATTTTGACAACAATTAATATAAAAACCATAAAAAATTAAATATTTGTGAATTTACGAAAATTAGTCATAACCATTTAGATATCTTAACTTCTTTATTGATATCATATATATAACTGTGGGGCCTAAGAATCTGGAAACTCCGGCCCACTTTATATTAAGCCCAAAGCCCACACCGAGGATGAAGAAATGTTCGAGGATGAACGTAGAAAGCCCAAGTTGCCAAGAAACATCGTTGAGGACGATCCTGTCCTCGGCCAGCGGAGATCATAGAAGGGAAGAGTAGCATGCCACCGAAGGCAGCCTCCCTAAGCATCCCAAGAAAAAGACAAGTACGATGGGTCAGCCACAGAAGCATGGTGGAGGAGCAATTTAGGGAGGAATTATCACCTCCACATTAAATGTCCACAACTAACATTCTGGCCACATTAATGAGGAAATGACCCCTGAACAGTGTTGTCTTGGTTGTTGTAACCCACAGAAAGTTAGGGAGGGCGGTTGATGGGACAAGCACTCAAGTAGTGACTTGCATGATTAACAAATGGAGGGCCAAGATCGACTGAAGGGGGTATATAATGTAAGAGACCCTCTATAAAGAGGGGACCGAAAATCTGAAGCATAGAATACTTTAGCAACTAAAACCTTTGTAACCAATCATTAAAGAAGCAATAAGAATTATCAGCCCCTAAAAAAAGATGGTCGAGGAACAAAATTCCACACTTCAGTTCGTGTTCTTGTTATCCAATCCATATGCAACCATGTTTAGTTGTTGTAATCCTCACTAGGGCCTAGTTCTTAAACCCATTATCTACAAATTTATTGTATTGGGCTAGTTGGGTCTGAGTCCACTCATTCAAAAGCAGTAGTGCTCAAACCCAGGCCCTACAATAACCAACATTGTAGTATTTATTCTATATAATTAAAAAGATTACTAATATGATAAATAAATTTATATTTTTATATTAATTATTTTAAGTGGTTCATTAATTATTTAAATATAATGAAATTTTGATGTCAGTTTTTTAAGATTTATATAAGAAAAAATTGATTAGAAATATGATATTATTGCACAAATTTAGTTACGTTTGCAACAGTGGAAACACGGTCCACAAAAGAAAAAAAAATAATGAGAGAGAGAGAGAGAGAGAGAGAGATGGGTTCTTTTATTATTATTATTATTTATTATAGAGAGAGAGAGAGAGAGAGAGAGAGAGAGAGAGAGAGAGAGAGGCACGAAGCGATTGAGAGAGAGAGAGCCATTTTTATTATTTTAATCGGGTCAGGAGTAAAATTTTTTTTTTTTTTTAGCTCTCAGCTACAGTACACATCTATCTATAGATGTGCACTGTAGCAATGGAGCTAAAAAAAATAAATATAGCTCCACTACTACATGCTTCTTTTTGGTGTTTTGGTGGATCTAAAATAGCTATATAGCTATTTAGCTCAATTGCTGCAAGTGCTCTTAGTACACCACAACATCAGAGAAAATGAGTTTTTGTCCTTATTTTTAAAGTATCTAGTACAATGTTTCTGTTTTAAAACTATATAGTGATATGTTCCTATTTTGAAACTTGATTTTCTTAAAATCGAGTTTCAGTGTAGAACTAGAGTTCACGGAACTCGAGTTCCATAATTATTTATTTATTTATTTATTTTTTAAGTTTGATTGCCTATAACTCAATTTTGAGAAAATCGAGTTTCAAAATAGGGACATTTTTCTATATAATTTCAAAACAAGGACATATTGCTAGATATTTTAAAAATAAGGGCAAAAGCCTATTTTCTTCCCACAACATTAGGGAGTCACTCAGGTTAATAATTCATAAACCACAGGCCAAGCCAAATGGAATGTGAGCTTCCAATCTAATATTTCTCATCACATAACATAATCAACATTGTTAATTGACAATTCTCATTAATGAAACTAATGTCCTATCATTGGCTATGACATCAGTTTAATAGTATAGAATATAGATCATATAGATATACAACAATAAAGTAACTACGTCTTTTGCTTTCTTCGCCCTTCTCCAAAATACAACATTGCAATTTGACAGTTTTTTTTTTTTTTTTTTTTGAGAAAAAGTAACTAAAATTTTATTAAGATAAATCCAATTGGAATACATCATCCAAATCACTAAGAAGGGATTCTAACTATACATCCATGTCTGCAGATAAAACTGTTCTTCTAGCTAAGGCGTGAGCTAATCTATTCCCCTCCCTTCTGACATGCTGAAACTTGCAGAACCTCAGAGAAGCACTAACTCTCCTGCACTCATCAGTCACATGGCCAAAAAAGTGTATTACACCTCTTCAAATCATTCAAAGTCGAAATCACCCTTAAGTAATCTCCCTCAAAATCAACACCGAACAAACTAAATTCCAAAGAAAACCAAACTGCCCTTCTTGTAGCCAAAGCCTCTACCAATTCCATGGTCTGGATCAAAGGCATTTTCTGACTAAACGCAACAATAACTTGGCTCGTGTGACTCGAATCATCAAAGAAGGCTGCATCAAAATTACCTTTGTAATGCTGCTCAGGCGGTGGGCACCAGCAAACTCCATCAAGTCGAGAAACACGTCGAGGGGGCTAAGAATTCACATAAAAAAAACTCCCCAACTAGCTCCTTAGCTCGACTTCCCAAGTCTTGAAGACTCTAGGTATGTTGATGCTTTCTAATCTGATTCTGTCTCTACCATAAACACCAAGCAATGGTGGAGAACAAAGCAATCTAGTAAGTCAAATACCTTTTCATCACTTCCTCTATCAAATCGGTAGAAGTCCTGTACTGTCTTTGATACAGAGGAGTAAAGCTTAGGTCAGATTTCCAAACATACTAAGCCTCATCACACAGCCATAAGCTATGCAGAAGCGTTTCTTGTTGCTGACCACACTGCTCATAGGTCTCATCAATGGGAACGTGTTGAGCGCGAAGGTTTTGCTTCGTCGAAAGAGAGTCCTTAGCTACGCGCTACATGAAATGACGAATCTTATTGGGAGTCCAAATCTTCTAGAGTTTCTTCCACAAGCACTTCTGCTCTGTCATCGTGGATGAACTCGGATTGGTATTCCATTCTTTCAAAGCTAAGAGATGATACACACTCCTCACACTATAGCTCCCATCCATTGTTAATGGCCAAACCAGCAAGTCTTCATCACATACCTCACTAACTTGGACTCGTTTCACAATTTCAGCTTCCCAAGGGTAAAAGTGTTGGGAATTTAATCAAAATTCCAATCTGTGAGAAACAAAAAAAAAAAAATAAAAAAAATAAAGAAAACACACGTCAAAGAAAAATAATCACACGCACAAGACAGTATTTACGTGGTTCGGCAATTTGCCTACATTCACGGAGTTGCAGGAATTTCACTATTATCAGGGAAAAATACAAAGTGCGGCTACAATGTTTTTCTCTCTCTCTAATAAACACAACAACAGTTGTAGTCACAAACCCTAATTATAAAAGCGGCTTTTATATCCTGCTTACAGGGTTACAATGGGCTACAAAACGGGCCAAAAATAAACTAGGCTCCACAAAGCCCAACAAATCTCTCACTTGGAAATTAGTTCAATCATCAACATCAGCCGCTATCCTCCAAAAGCAATCCCTCATTCCTGTAACGCATCCTCCTGTCCTCAAGCTAGAAGACCAATTGAAACTGCACACAACTTCAACTTCTCAATAGTGACACCCTTAATCAACATGTCTGCCGGGTTCTTAGATCCACATATCTTCTCAAGTATTACCAGCTTATCTTCAACAAGGTACCAGATAAAGTGGTATTTTGTCTGTATATGTTTCGACTTTAAATGAAAAGCTGAATTTTTGGTAAGAAAGATTGCACTCTGATTGTCACTGTGTAGAATGTCCATCTCCTGCTTCTTACCCAATTCATTTAAGAAACCATGTAGCCAAATCATCTTCTTTCCAGTTTCAGTTGCTGCAACATACTTAGCTTCTGTAGTAAACAAAGTAACAATTTTTTGCAAATTTGAAGCCCATGATATAGCTGTACCACCTAGAGTAAATACAAACCCAGTAGTACTCTTTCTACTATCAACATCACCAGCAAAATCAGCATCTACATAACCTTGCAGCTTCAAACTTGCACCTGTGAAGCAAAGACATGTATCTGATGAACCCTTCAGATATCTCAGAATCCACTTGACTGCCTCCCAATGTTGCTTTCCAGGCCTACTCATGAATCTGCTCACAACTCCCACTGCATGTGCAATGTCTAGCCTTGTACACACCATAGTATACATCAAGCTGCCAATAGCTGAGGCATAGGGCACCTTGCTCATATGGTCCCTTTCTTCTTCTGTTTTCGGTGATTGTTCTTTGCTCAGTTTGAAATGACTACCCAAGGGTGTGCTCACTGCTTTAGATTCATTCATATTGAACATGCTGAGAACTTTCTTCACATATTCTGATTGTGAAAGCTTTAATATACCATTAGCCTTGTCTCTAATGATTCTCATACCAAGGATTTGCTTTATAGCTCCCATATCCTTCATTGCAAACTGTTTTGACAATTGCTTCTTTAGATTATTAATCTCCTCAATGCTAGACCCTGCAATGAGCATATCATCCACATACAACAGTAAAATGATATAAGAATTGTCAAAGAATTTAACATAGCAACAATGATCAGCTTCCCATCTCTTGAACCCAATTTTATGCATAAAATTGTCAAATTTCTTGTACCACTATCTAGGAGCTTGTTTTAGGCCATACAAGCTCTTTCTCAGTTTGCAGACTAAATTCTCTTGCCCCTGAACAATAAACCCTTTTGGCTGAATCATGTAAAGGTCTTCCTCCAAATCACCATGACGGAATGCCGTCTTCACATCTAACTGCTCAAGATGTAAGTTTTCTGCAGCTACCATTCCCAGCACCAGTCTAATTGTTGACATCTTCATAACTAGAGAAAATATCTCTGTATAGTCAATGCCTTCCTTCTGCTGGAACCCTTTAACAACTAATCTGGCCTTGTAACGTTTGTTACAATCATACTCATTCTTTATTCTGTATACCCACTTGTTGTGCAAAGCCTTCTTTCCTACTGGCAATTCAATCAATTCCCATGTCTGATTCCCCAACAAGGAATCCATCTCATCCTTCATGGCTAACTCCCACTTGCTTGAATTTTTATCTTACAAGGTTTCATCATAACACTCTGGCTCACCACCATCAGTCAATAGTAGATAATTTAAAGCGGGTGAATAACGCTGTGGAGGTCTAATGTTCCTAGAAGATCTACGGACTTCAGCTACAGGTGTACTCTGACCTGTGAATCTACATTCTCCTTATTTTCTTCACCCCTTTTCTGGACAGTACTTTCAGTCAATCCATCTAAGTTGACAAACTCAGATTTCTTTTGATCTATCTCTGCAATATCTGAGACTACAGTTGACCTGTCCTTGTACATAACCTGTTCATTAAATATCACATTTCTAGTTCTGATGATTTTCCTGTTTTGTTCATCCCAAAACTTATAGCCAAATTTCTTATCACCATAGCCAATGAAAAAACATATTTTAGACTTAGCATCAAGTTTACTACGAGCATCAGAATCAATATGAACATAAGAAACACAACCAAAAATTTTTAAATGGGAAAACTTTACCTCTTTACAGCTCCAAACCTCCTCAGGAAGTTTGAACTTCATGGGAACTGATGGCCTTTGGTTTATCAAGTAAGCTGCAGTGCTAACAGCATCAGCCCAGAAAGTTTTTGGCAGTCCAGCATGCAACCTCATACTCCTAGCACGCTCATTAAGAGTTCTGTTCATGCGCTCAGCCACACCATTCTGCTGTGGTGTCCCAGGAATGGTCTTTTCCATCCTAATTCCCTATGCAGCACAATACTCATTGATCCCTCCATCTATGTACTCTCCTCCATTATCTGACCTCAAACATTTTAGTTTTAAACTTGTTTCTGTCTCAACCATGGCCTTCCACTTCTTAAAAGTTTCAAATATATTAGATTTATTTTTCAAAAAATAAACTCATACCTTTCTACTTGAGTCATCAATGAAAGTGATGTAGTACCTTGAATCTCCAAGGGATGCAACTGGAGAAGGCCCCCATAAATCAGTGTGCACTAACTCCAATTTTTCAGCCTTTGGTGTCCTGCCAGTTTTCAAGAAGCTCACCTTTTTCTGCTTTCCTAAGATGCAGCTTTCACACATGTCAAAATCAATGGACTTCAATTCTGGTAATTTTCCTTTTCATAACAACATCTTCATCCCTTTCTCACTCATGTGACCAAGTCTGCGGTGCCATAGGCTTGTATCAGTACTTGCATCAGCAATTGCAATTGTGTCTCTTGGACTTAAGGTCATATATAGAGTACCAATCTTCTTTCCACAAGCCAATACCTTAGCTCCCTTTGTAACCTTTCAAGTGCCATCAACAAATAATATTGCATGCCCTTCATCATCAAGTTGTCCAACAGAAATTAGATTCCTCCTCAGGTCAGGAATATGTCGAACCTTCTCCAGTAAACAAACAGACCCATTGGGCAACAATATCCGGACATCTCCCATACCTACAACATCCAAGGCTGAACCATCAGCCAAATACACCTACCAAAATCACCTACAAATAATTCTGTATGATTTCTCGGTGT
This sequence comes from Quercus suber, assembly GCF_002906115.3. Classification (NCBI taxonomy): domain Eukaryota; kingdom Viridiplantae; phylum Streptophyta; class Magnoliopsida; order Fagales; family Fagaceae; genus Quercus; species Quercus suber. The sequence goes on from NW_027069805.1 coordinate 685,508, forward strand.
AGAGTGGTATGAAACGAAGCTCCTGAGTCCAAAATCCAATCATCAAGTGGACTGTCTACTGCAAGAAGTAATGCATCATGTACCTCTTCTGTCACAGCATTAGCAGAATCATTTTCATTCTTCTTTTTAGGATTTTTGCATTGGTTCCTAAAGTGACCTGTTTTCCCACAATTCTATCATTGTACTTGTTGGCCTGATCTAGATTTACTTCTGTTCCGATTAGAATTTCTAGATTTTGATCTACCCCGATTTGAATTTCTGTTATTACCTCTGTCTCTTGTCTCAAGGTTTAGGGCAGAACCAGATTCTGAGGTTTCACCTACATCTCTTCTGTGAATCTCCTCAGCCAGAATTAAATCTCGAATATCATTGTAATTGAGCTTTTCCTTTCCTGTAGAATTACTTACTGCCATCCTCATTGCCTCCCAACTGTTTGGCAAAGAAGCCAAGACGATCAGAGCACGAATCTCATCATCAAAATTAATTTCTACAGACGACAATTGATTTGTGATAGTGTTAAATTTGTTCAGATGTTGTACTACTGATGCATTCTCTGCCATCTTCAAATTGAATAGTTTCTTCATCAGATGCACCTTGTTATTTGCTAACGGTTTTTCATACATACCAGACAAAGCCTTTATCAGATCTGCTGTGGTCTTCTCCTTCACAACATTGTGTGCAACAGACCTAGACAGAGTTAACCCGATAGCTCCCAGTACCTGTCTGTCAAGAAGAGCCCATTCATCAGCCTTCATAGCCTCAGGTTTTGTCCCCAAAAGAGGCAAATGCAATTTCTTCCCATAAAGATAATCTTCAATCTGCATCCTCCAATACGCGAAGTCTGTGCCATCAAACTTTTCTATTCCAGATGCCTTTCCTGCTTCCTCTGCCATTGCTCTCACTCAAACCTAACTCTAGGCTCTGATACCAGTTGTTGGGAATTTAATCAAAATTCCAACCTGTGAGAAACAAAAAAAAAAAAAAAATAGAGAAAACACACGTCAAAGAAAAATAATCACACGCACAATATAGTATTTACGTGGTTCGGCAATTTGCCTATGTCCACGGAGTTGCAGGGATTTTACTATTATCAGGGAAAAATACAAAGTGCGGCTACAGTGTTTTTTTCTCTCTCTAAAAAACACAACAACAGTTGTAGTCACAAACCCTAATTATAAAATCGGCTTTTATATCCTGCTTACAGGGTTACATTGGGCTACAAAACGGGCCAAAAATAAACTAGGCTCCACAAAGCCCAACAAAAAGTTGCTACTAACTTACCCGGGTCCCAAGTTTTTGTGTTAGTACAGAACAAGTCACAAACCTGAGACACTACTTAATTAGCTCTAGGGGAAATTATTTTGTTGTAGCATGGATCTAAGGGAAATTATTTTGCTGCCCACTCCCAACCCGCCGAATTGCACCCTTCTTTATCACCTCTTGAGCCTGCAATATACTCCTCCATGCATAGGAGCATTTTGAATAAATAGGAGCATCCAAACCTTATAGAGAAATTCAATAAGGGAGGAATTCAATAAGGGTAACCTCAAGATTTTGGAAAAAGATTTCAAATCTAGGATCTCATAAATATTGTGAAGCTTTAGGAATCACTAAACCATCCAATTGAGATTTTTCAATACAAACTAAAGTCCTTATGTTTGTGATTTCTACTCTAAGGAGATTGTCATTCACATTAGAGCCCCAATAGAACCCCCTTTATGTTTTAATAATAATTAATCTTTACAAATTCCATCCATCATGGAGTTAGTTACTTACAGTCATTTTCCCATTTACTGATACTGAGGGTCTGTTTAAGATTCGTTTATTTTACTGAAACTGAAAACTTTTTATTGAAAGTATTATAGATAAAGATAAAAATTAGCTGAAATAGTATAGTGAGACTCATGAATAATACCAAAAAGTACAATTGAGCTCATAAATAATAACAAAAATAAATTGAATAATAAAATAAACTGACTTTTTAATTTTTGACAAACACACACCAATAATACACTTCTCATCATGTGAATATTTTAAACCACTCATATTATTAAATAAATAAATAAAATCTCAACACACATTAGGATATTCCAAGGACCCTATTTTCGTGTTGACCACGCTAAGTCGCTAAAGGCATCTTATGGAGTCAAGCTTGCATACAGGCCATTAAAACTTGCATGGTTTACTTGACTTGGAGATTAGACAGTACTGTCTTCTATACAATAAAAAAAATTAGGATACAATGAGCAAAAAAAAAAAAAAAAAAAAAGAAAACACACGTAAAAAAAAAAAAAAAATCACACGCACATGACAGTATTTACGTGGTTTGGCAATTTGCCTACGTCCACGGAGTTGCAGAGATTTCACTATTATCAGGGAAAAATACAAAGTGCGGCTATAGTGTTTCTCTCTCTCTTTCTCTGAAACATGACAACAGTAACAAAACTCTAATCACAAAAGCAGCTTTTATATCCTGCGCATAGGATTTCAATGGGCTACAAAATGGGCCAAAATTTTTTGGCCTATCGGCCCAAGCCTTCGCTTCATGGACTAAGTCTTAGAAAATCTTCCATTAAAAACCACGCAACATTATTCGGGTTGGGTCGGGTCGTCAACTGGATCAAACATAAATTAGGCTCCACAAAGCCCAACAAACTCGACCCATGCACACCCCTAAATACAGCATCTTAAGTGCTGTTCCTTAGGTTTCTCTCTTAAAATTTATCCACGTGGTTATTTAATTAAAAAATACACTTCCATCTCATGAGAAAAAATTTACATAACAGAATCTTAAAAACGGAACTTAAGAAACAACACTTAAGTACTGTACTAAGTCTTGCTCTTAGTCAAATTACTTATGGCACAGTGCTAGCTGCACAAACTATACAGACTGATCACCGACACTTCATGGAAAAATATTTCCTAAATGGAAAAGGGGGCTGCACAAGACGACACTCAACAAACTCAATTCAGATTAATATGTATTCTTTCTTATTTGAGTCAATGGAATGGAACACTAAAAACTACATATATGATAGTTAGCATTTTGGAATGTTGAGTAAGCGAAAAAAAAACCAAACTACTAAAAGAAATTAAAATTCTAGCAGTGAAGTTGAAATCACCATTCAAGAAAAATACTACACTACAGACCGGGAAATATATAGCACGAATAATATAAATAGCTGCCACTTATGGAATCAATACATAAAGCCAGAATCCCATCACCGCTAAAATTACTACACACTTCAACCCGTATTATTGATGCATCCTACTGAAAAACTACGGGAAAACAACTGAAAATATAAGTTGCCTGACTGAAGCTAAATTTACAACCTGAGGAATTACAATTTACAACCTGAGGAATTGCAATTTACAACCTGAGGAATTACAATTTACAAATTCCAAGACTTCACCAAAAAAGCAACAATAAACATGATAGCCCATGTTAGCATATGCCTATAAGGTTACAACAACTAATAGTGCTCAGCTCATAATGCGTAAGAAATATGAGAAAATTGTAGTGCATGATCGCATCAAGAGGTTGGTTAAGTAAACAGAGAAACATAGCATGGCAGCATCAACTAGAAATACGTTATTCCCACCCAAATGTAAGAAAAAGGTACACACTGTAAATCAATTTCAAATTTCAAAATCCATTTTCAGGTAACAAAAAAGAATCATCTCCAGTCACAAGCAAAAGAACAAATAAAATACATCATACATGTGAAACAATCCAAAGGGCCGTATCATCAGAAATGTTAATGTATCCAAGAAAATGTTCTCATGCCCCCAAAAGTTTTTGATAGTAAGAGGGGAAAAAGTATCAACCTACATATAAAGGCTATTGAAGGAAGGAGATTAAATTAAAAAAAAAAAAAAAATCCACTATTTTGCCAACTTTGTCAGGTGGTGAATGGTATTTCTCGCAATCCTATTACCGGGATCAATCTTCAGAACAGTCCTAAGGTCTACTGCTACCAGCTTGTGTTTCTCCATACTTTCATACAGGAGTGCACACTGTACAAGGACAAACACATATGCTTCATCATGTTCTAGAAGTCTAGAACCTGTTCAAGAAAATACACATTATTGAGTTTATTCTTCAAGGAAATAAGGAGATCAAGAATATGGTGAGCTTCGTTTGGATGAGCTTATTTTAAGCTCTAAAGACAATGTACATAATTTAAGAGCATCTCCTTTTTCAATATACAACAATACTTTTACAGAATAAATAAAATAGTATAAGCTCATCCAAACACACGCTTAATCAATCTTAAAGAAACTAAGATCTAGCTCCCTTGATGGGCAGAAAAAGCAATATGGCATTCAGTTGTCTACATGAAGAAGAATGACACACCAACTTGCACCATTTATCTCTAAGTTTAAAATAAACCTATCAAATTTATAGAAAGCCCATCCAAGCTCAACTAAAATAAAATAGCCTAAGACTTGATTTATCATTAAAAACTCATATCTACAGGGATGAGTTCACTTTCATCTTTCATCAATATGGGCTACTCTTATCTTTAAGCATGATAGATTTTCTCATGAAATAAGGAGATAAAGAGTATGGTGCAACTTGTTTAGGTGAGCTCTCTATTTTTTTTTTTCTTTTTTTTTTTTTTAAGTTGTTATTTTTGTTATTATTATTATTATTACTATTTAATTTTTATGGAAGATGAGCTTATTTCAAGCTCAAAGAGAATGTATCTAGTTTTAGAGTATCACTTTTTTTAGGATACCAATACTTTTTCGCAATAAATAAAATAAAATAATTTCATCCAAACACATATTTAATCAATTTGAAGGAGAATGACACACCAACATGCACCATTTGTCTGAGAGTATAAACTTTTCAAGTTTATAGAAAGCCCATCCAAGCTCAAGTAAAATTATGGGCACCTGCACTACTCTGCAACAGAACAGAGTAAAGTATATTCTCTTGGTACCAGAAAAACAATTGCAGCCAAATCAGCTTTATAATTAAGCCAAGAATTTAGAACTTTCAAAAGCCAATTTATACAAAGCATTAAGACTTGATTTATCATTAAAAAGCTTATATTTACAGAGATATGAGTTCACTCTTATTATCATCTAAGATGCCCTAAACCAACTTAACCAGAAATTTCCAACTTGGCCAGGTTGCTAACTAAGAGGTGAAGCAGCATCTAAACAAAATTCCCTTGGTCAAACAACACTTGGTGAATGAATGAAACAGAGACTGATTTGTATAATGTATTAGAGGTTTGTATATTCTTTTTTTACACACTGCAGAAAAGTTCTAAAAGTAGCAATTCAAACTAAGCCATGCATTAGTGATAGTCATAATTAATGCTACCTGAAATTGAACCACATGTACAGTAATCAGACAAAAAATTAGATGAGAAGAAAACATCACAGCAAAATGAACAACTGAAAATCCTAAACGATTCAATTACTAACATAAAAGTCAAATGCCTTAAAAACCTCTTAGAATCACCAAACCGAAAAACTAAAATAAATAAAAAAAGGAAGAAATTTCTATCATAGCTTTGTACAGTTTGCCACAGCCTTCTTATACTTCCACATCAGGCAGGAGTGAGCAAAGGCTTTCTACACATGTAGCAACCACAATTACTGGAAGAGGCTGATACTGGTCTTTTTTAGGTTGACGGGGTTTGAATATTGTTCTATGGGTTTTTTCTTTTAAATTGTACATTATCAAGTGCATGCCACCACAATCACCATAATCACCAAGACCAGTAAGTATTAAGAGCTCATCAATATTGTTTCTGTTTGACAATAATATAGGTCTTGGACGAAAAATATTCTTAAAATATGAAATAGTGAGCGATATAGTCCAGCAAGACTCCTTCATCACCCATAGCTCAACACACAAGTTACTATGATTGGGCAGAGATAGACAGAGGTGCTCTCCAAAAATTCCTAACTCTGATAAGTGATCTGATAAGTGATAAGCAGCAGTCCTTTCTGCTGCTGCTTCTGGCCATTGCAATTCATGAAATATTTCCTCTGCTAAATCAAAATAAATGATAGAAGGCTTATTGTTAGATTCAACTGTCCAAGGCTTGTGAGATTTAACTGTCCAATAAATACCTCCATTGAGGTAGGTATTATTGTATGGGTTAAGACGAAATTTGTAGGTACAGATATTGTTCTTGTCCTGAATCGTCCTCCAAGTAAAGGTCTTGAGTGAAAACATCTCGATCAGATCTGTTGTTGAGTTGAAGTCCGACCACCTTTGACAAAAGGTGTAGGGCCTTAATATTTTGCAATCATCAGTGGAATAATCATAACCAAAACCTAAAGAGAAGTATGTTTTGGAAGCAGTTCTTGGTCTTGATGTTGATACGTTCCTGTAACTTCTTGTAGATGGGTTCCAAAGGTAAACTTCGAATATGTTTTTTTTCGTAATAGAAGAATTCAACACATAACAAACCATTGCAAGAAGACAACTTTGTGCTAAAAGTCTTCAGTTTTTGCACCCCTCAATGGAATCGCTCCAAATTCAGATCCCTCATCATAAACAACATCATGGTGGTTGTTGTTGTTGTTTTGAGGAGGATATAATAGTGCTTCATAATCTAAGATTTGAGGAACGCAACCGTTGGTCGAAACAACCATGTTCATGCGATTTTGAGATAGTAGTTTTTTGTTGAATTTAGGACTGGTAATCAAAGCATGCCATACCTTGCATGCACAACTCAATCGAAGGAGTGACTTCACTGATAGTCTCAAAAGAATCTCTTCAAGCATGTCTTCGGGTACGTGAGGCTGAGGCTGAGGCTGAGGCTTTGCTGCGGCGGCCATCCCTTGCGGATTCAATTTCAAGCATACTATGGCTCATATACATACCTTTGCTTCTCCTCACTATCTCTTCTCTTTTGTGAACACCTTCTCCTTGAAAGAGACTCTGATATTATGAGAGAGCTCTGATATCTGTTAGAGAGAAAATCTAGAAGAAGAGGAAATAGAAAAACTGAATTCAATATATCAAATAGATTACATCAGATTCCCTATTATATAGGGACCTTAATCATAACAGATTTGTAACTAACTACTCTAACAGAATTCATACACGTGGCCCTTATTATAACTAATCCTATATTTAACTAGTGATGCTAAACTACATACAGAATTACAATAACAGCTGCAAGACTACAAGTCGTTTTAAGCTTCTATATTAATAGAATCAGTATCCTTCTTTACATCCCCCCTCAAACGAAGGGGAGAAGAACCCATGAGTTTGTAGGACAAAGCATGAAACCGAGGAGAGGGCAAGCCTTTAGTGAATATATCAGCCAGTTGATCCAAGGTTGAAATGTACTTGATAATCATATCTCTATTCAACACCTTCTCTCGAACAAAGTGATAGTCAACCTCTATATGTTTAGTTCTAGCATGAAAGATAGGATTTGAGGCCAAAGCAAGAGCTGAAACATTGTCACACCATAAAATAGGAGGGTGATGCAAATAAACTCCTAAGTCCTTGAGGAGCATACGCAACCAATATAACTCAGCTGTAGTTTGAGCTAGAGATCTGTATTCAGCTTCTGTAGATGACCGAGACACAACAGCCTGCTTCTTAGCAGACCAGGTGATAGGAGAGTTGCCCAAGAAAACAATCATGCCAGTAATGGACCTTCTATCAACAGGATCCCCTGCCCAATCAGCATCACAATAGGCTGAAAGGGTGAGGGAACTAGGCCTAAAATAAATCCCCCTATGCAATGTACCCATCAAGTACCTCAAAATCCTTTTAGCAGCAACAAGATGGAGTTGAGAAGGCTTGCTCATAAACTGACAGGCCTTCTGGACAGCATAACTCAAGTCTGGCCTAGTGAATGTCAAGTATTGCAAAGCACCAACAAGACTTCTATAGGCTGTTGGATCAGAAAGAAGAGGACTAACAGCAAGAGCATGAGATTGAGGAGAAGCACACGGATTAGAACATGGTTTACAGTCCATCATATGAAATTTGGACAACAAATCTTTAGCATATTTGGACTGATGTACAAATATACCATCACCACAGTACTCAATCTGCAAGCCCAGAAAATAGTGTAAAGGACCTAAATCCTTAAGAGCAAATGAAGCTCCAAGTTGAGAAATAATATCAGCAACAAGGACCTTATCACTACCAGTAATAATGATGTCATCCACATACAAAAGTAAGTAAACAACTTGCTTGGAATGAATGAGAATGAACAAATTACTGTCTGCACAGGAAGCATGAAACCCCAGATGGAATAGCTGAGTTGTAAAGCTGTCAAACCAAGCCCTAGGAGCTTGTTTCAGGCCATAGATTGCTTTGTGCAATAGACAAACATGATTAGGATTGGAGATATCCTTGTAACCAGGGGGCTGGCTCATATAAACCTCCTCTTGCAACACCCCATGAAGAAAAGCATTAGAGACATCTAACTGCCTTAGAGACCAACCAAACTGAACAGCCAAAGCTAGAATAATCCTCACAGTTGTAGGCTTCACCACTGGACTAAAAGTTTCAGCATAGTCTAGACCATATTGTTGTAAGTAACCCTTAGCAACAAGTCTAGCCTTGAATCTAGCAATAGAACCATCACTATTCTTCTTAACCTTGTACACCCATTTACATCCCACAACATTTTTATTAGGTGGCAAAGGAACCAAGGACCAAGTATGTTGCTGCTGCAAACTAGTAAACTCAGCATCCATGGCTTGAACCCAATGAGAAAACTTAGAAGCAACAGAATAGGAAGGAGGCTCAGTGCAACTGTAATCAGTCTGAACAGTGAACACCTTAGGCTTAGAAATACCATTCTTGGACCTGGTAAGCATAGGATGGGCATTTGTGGACACAGGGGCAGGTGTAGGAACAGAAATAGAAAGGCTAGGAACAGCAGTGGAGACAGATAGACTAGATTCAAGGGAAACAGGACAAGAATTGGAAGAAGGAGCAGAAGAAGAATGCTCAGACCAAGCAGGAGACTCAGCTGAACCAGAAGTAGAAGAAGAAATAGGACTGAACTGGGAAATGGCAAAGGAAGACAAAGGAGGAAAAGAAAGCCACACATCAGAGGACAAAGGAGTAGGGGAAGAGGAAGGTGGCTCATCTTTAGAAACAAGAAGACTAGGAAAAACAGACTCATCAAAGACACAATGACATGAAATGTAAATTTTGCTAGTAGCAACATCCAAGCAAATATATCCTTTGTACTGAGGAGGATAACCAAGAAAAATACATTGCTTAGATTTAGGATCAAACTTATGAGATGCATAGGGTCTCAACAAAGGATAACAAGCACAACCAAAAGTTCTTAAAGCATGAAGGGGTGGCGTGTGACCATACAGTTTCTCCCAAGGAGAAACAAATTTCAAAACAGAAGAAGGAAGTCTATTCAATAGGTACACAGCAGTAACAAAAGCATAAGACCAATAAGATTGAGAGAGATTGGAATGATGAAGCATGGATAAAGCACTCTCCACAATTTGTCTGTGTTTCCTCTCAGCAACACCATTCTGTTGAGGAGAGTAAGGACAAGAAAATTGATGGAGAATACCATGTTCTAAGCAAAAGGACTTAAATTTGGCATTAACAAACTCACCCCCACCATCTGATCTTAGTGTTTTGATTTTGGCATTAAATTGAGTTGCAACCAATGAATTGAAATGGAGAAAGACTTGAAATACATCAGACTTTCTTTGCAACAAGAATAACCAAGTAAAACGAGTAAAATCATCAACAAAGATCACATAAAATCTATGATCAAGAACAGAATTCACAGGAGCAGGGCCCCATACATCAGAGTGCACTAATTGGAAAGGATATTCAGTATTTGATACATGAGTAGGAAAAGGAATCTTGTGCATTTTAGCACTTATACAAGAAGGACACTTAGAACAAATGTCACTAACACAGGACACTTTGACTGAAGGAAAGAAAGACATAGCTGAAAGTAAAACTTTAGCACAAGGATGACCAAGCCTATTATGCCAGAGTAAAGATTGTGGAGACATGGCAGCAAAACCACTAGACTTTGGAAGAGAAGGAGCTGAGGAAGACAGAGTGGAAGAGGGTATAGGATAAACCCCATCCTTACTCAGCCCTCTGTAAAGAACTTTCCCCGTAGGTAAATCCAGAATTAAGAACTGGTATGCATCAAAATAAAAAAATGCATTATTTTGGAGGCATAGTTTGTGAACAGATAGTAAGTTTGAAGCAATGCTAGGAACTCTAAGAATATTGTTTAAACAGAAGTTATGAGAGGAAGTGATGAGCTTACCATTGCCAATGTGTGTCACTGGTAAATCTTGCCCATTGCCAACTGTTACAGACTCACCAGTTGCAGGTTGTTGAGCAAGAGAAAGTTGGGACAAATCTGGTGTGATGTGATCAGAGGCACCAGTGTCAGTCAACCAATCCTGATTCTGATTAGCACCAGAAGTTGCAGCCATTGATCTTGCAGCCATGGAAGCAAGCTTAGCTGGAGCATGTCTACCTTGATAAGTAAAATTCATTCTATGGTAACAATCCAAAGCAGAATGACCATTCTTGCCACAAATCTGACATGCAACTCTCTGTCCTTGATGGAAGGAAGACTTGTTCTGTGGATTGATGAATTGAGGTTCCACTGGATTGTTATGATTCTGAAATTGACCACTACCACTGCCAGGAAACTGAAATTGATTGTGGTAGAATTGACCACCACCAGAGAATTGATTTCCACCACCTCTTCCATTGCCACGACCTCTGTTATTCCCAGCCTTGCCTCTTCCTTTTGCAAAATTTTGATTGAATTGATTTGCTGCCATAGCAAATGATGTAGAATCTCTAAGAACAGCATGATTCGACCTTTTCTTAATTGATCTCTCTTCAGCATTTAGGAGTGTATTCAACTCTTCAATCGTAATAATATCATTTCTGGTTCTAATCGCAGAACAAAATGCATCAAATTCTGAAGGCAGAGCTTCAAGTGCTAGATGAATTAGCTCTTCTTCATCAACACAAACTGCTACAGCTCCAAGTTTATCTCTAACCTCCTTGATTCGTTGAAAGAAAGAATCCATTGACTCTGAGCCCTTTCTAATACTCATTAACTCATCCCTCAAACTGAGCACGTGAGATCGTGATACTGATGCAAACCTTTTCTCAAGCACCTTCCAAACACCTCTCCCAGATTTCTGACCCACAGTAAGAGCCAAGACTGATGGAGAAAGAGTTGAATTAAGAAAGGTGAATAAGGCTTGCTCACGACTCTTCCATTGAAAATACTCTGGATTAGCCACAGTTGTAAAATTACCTGAGCTATCCTTGAGAAATGGATCCGGAGCTTGATCATCATCATTGATGAAGTTAATCATCGAATATGCTACCAAGATCACTTCAATCTGGTGTTTCCACACCATATAGTTGTTGTAATCAAGCTTCACAGTAGCCATACTTGCCATATTTGACAGTAGTAGCAACGAAGGATTGACACCATGAGTGATCGAAGAACTCGTGGTTGATCCTGTTGTTGCAGAGGATGAAGACGATGAAGAATTTGCAGAAGACGCCATTGTTGGCTCTGATACCATGAAAGAGACTCTGATATTATGAGAGAGCTCTGATATCTGTTAGAGAGAAAATCTAGAAGAAGAGGAAATAGAAAAACTGAATTCAATATATCAAATAGATTACATCAGATTCCCTATTATATAGGGACCTTAATCATAACAGATTTGTAACTAACTACTCTAACAGAATTCATACACGTGGCCCTTATTATAACTAATCCTATATTTAACTAGTGATGCTAAACTACATACAGAATTACAATAACAGCTGCAAGACTACAAGTCGTTTTAAGCTTCTATATTAATAGAATCAGTATCCTTCTTTACAAGAAAGAGACTCTGATATTATGAGAGAGCTCTGATATCTGTTAGAGAGAAAATCTAGAAGAAGAGGAAATAGAAAAACTGAATTCAATATATCAAATAGATTACATCAGATTCCCTATTATATAGGGACCTTAATCATAACAGATTTGTAACTAACTACTCTAACAGAATTCATACACGTGGCCCTTATTATAACTAATCCTATATTTAACTAGTGATGCTAAACTACATACAGAATTACAATAACAGCTGCAAGACTACAAGTCGTTTTAAGCTTCTATATTAATAGAATCAGTATCCTTCTTTACAAAGGAAACAAATGAACTCATCATAAAAGCTAGAAATTTTTGTAGAGGAAAACATGGTTAGTATTTGTGTGTATTTTCCCCAAGGTTAAACATGGTTTTGTACTTCTTCTCCCAATACTGCTGCCTTCTATTTTGCATTTTGCTAGCTGTTTGTTTGTTCTCCAGTCAAACCGATGGCACCATGCAAACACAGCATGCTGCTGCTTTGTTTGATTTGGCAGGTGAGGTACACTGTAGACACCACTGCACACGGCACACGGCACGCCTCACCACACTAATTTATATTTTTGTTTTTATTATTATTATTATTATTAAATTTTTTTTTTTATCCACTAAAATCAAAAGTTGATCAAAAGATGGACACAGGCCAGCCCTACGCCTAGACGACTAAGCCACTACCTAGGGCCTCCTACTAGAGGAACGCACTCAAATTTTGAGGCAAAAATTGATATATAAGATATAGAAAAAAAAATTAGTTTTACATTTTTCCTTTACTTTTAAGAAGTTTCAAATAATTGAGTAATGCTAGAGATAATATAATTTTAAATACACGAGTCTTACAAACATATATGTCATCAATCGCAATAAATAATTCAAATAAAAAAATGCTAAAAATATTATTAATTTTACTTGAAAACTTTACAAATTGATATAACAATTAATATGATATGTTGACGTCAATAACCTATGAAATACATTTTTGAATGACTTTTTGTGATAGGTTATACATCTTTGTAAGTCTCATGTTGTAAAATTTATAATGTCCCTAATATCTTATAGCTTTAGCATTTTCTCCACACAAAAAAAATAAATAAATAACATATTACAAAATAAAAAAATAGATTTTATAAAAAAAAAAATTATGATATTAAACAGTAGTTGAATATTATTTAAGTGATAACAAAAATGTCTCGTTTAAATATATCGCCTTAGGCCTCCAAATTTGTTGGGCTGCCCTTGGTTGGACAAAAGAGTGGGAAATTTTATTTTTGATTAAACTTTAGATAAGAACACAATTGGTTTAAAGAAAATTGTGAGATTTGGGCAAGAAATGAAAAGAGAATTTTTGCACATTTTTTTGAAATTGAGAATTTGATAAAATAGCTGTGAAAAATAAGAGAATGATAAAAATAATATTAAGATCAAAGTTATTGAGTTAAATGGTAGAGACATTAGAGAGTTTATATATGCGATCTTTAATTTATTTATTAATGGTGGACGCATGTGCAAAAGGGTATGCATCATAAGTAAGGGACGAAATAGGATGTCTAAACTTATAAAAGGATACAAATCATGTGTCCTACTTTTTGTATTTCATTTTATACATACTCTACCAATCATAACTTATTATGTATTCATTTGACTTTTCTTATAAAATAACCAAATTAAGTTTAAAATAGAAAAAACATCAAACACAGATTACATTTCAGAATTTAGAATTTATTATTGGAAATTATCAAATTTAAAATCTAAAATCTTTAACCCAAAAAAAATAAATAGAAACAAATCATTGATTATGTAAAATTTCTTTGATAAGGCTTCTTACAAAACATAATGCTTCCAAGTACAATCAATCGATTTGCTCCAAGAAATTATTAATTTAATTTAATTAATATAAAGATCTTTGCTCATCATTTGGAACATTAAAAAATAATAATAATAATAATTAAGGGAAAAGACCACTCTTCATGATATCTTAACGGTCTGTTTGAATTGAGGGGGAGGGAGGAGGGATAGAGTAGAGTTGAGTAGATTTAGCACAAAATTAGCTTATTTTTAACCAACACTACTCTACTCTCCTCCATTCCCTCTCCTTCCCCCCTCCATCCAAACAGGCTATAAAACCTGCCGCACACAGATAGAATTGGAAAGTGTTTCAGATGTTTGACGATTTTGCTGTATTTAGGGCTTTGGAGGGATGATTAAGATGGCTTGAGTGATGTTAAAATGATGTTTGAGAGGTGGAAAATGATTGCTAATAAGGTTTTAGTTGTGCTCCTCGCAGAGAGTGGTGTTATATATATTAAAATAAATAAATAAAAAGCAACATAATTTACTTTAATTGATTAAAACATCATTTGATAAGTTGGCATAATGAGATAATATAGTCAATTCCATTGCATAATTAAAAACCGGGGTTCTAATAACCCAACCTTTTTTGGTATAATGTAATGACATTGCTAAACAACTCATATTTCTCTCTTTGCAATGGAGTCAAAAGTATTTATCCTGCCTCCATTCTTTTTCTTAATTTTTTCCATATATTTTCCTAAGTTGTCTGCAACAAAACGTAATTTTTAGAAAAACATGCTCGCAAACAATCAAAAGGGGAAAAACATAGTAACATAAAATTAATATGAACATATCCACTTAATTTCACAATTATGATTTTATTTCCCAAATTTGACAATATCATCACACTATATACAACTATAGATTTGTAATATTTAATCTAAATCAATGAATCAATCCACTTCAAAAGAAGAAGATACTAGTACAAATTTTTACATATATGAAAAGATTTCATAATTTTCAAAACCTAACATTAGAAGACAATACATCCATTTGATTGGGCCGAACTCAGACAACCAACTGCCATGGTTAAACTCTTACATTTCCAAAAAAAAAATAAAGTTAAAATAAATAGATTAAAAAAGAAAGAAGAAGGAGAAGAAGCTAAGATTCATCAATTTTCCTTTTAATGAAAGACCAACTATCCTAAAAATAGCTGGAAAGATTTGTGCTCACATAAATTAACTTAATTATAGTTGGTAGAGTATTTGCTACCATCTTTATATCATTCCAAGTTTATAGAATTCTCTGAAGGGACAAAGTATTTTCTGCCATCAACTATTTACTTATAATATCATTACAAAGAAAAAGCGAATACTTATACTTGAGTAACACAGGATTAACAGGTGGTTTTGTTGTTTTTAGAAATTTAATGGCCCATTTGGATTGAGAGGGAAATGGGAGAACGGAGGAGAGTAGAATAAAGTTGGCTGAAAATAGATTAATTTTAGATCAAATCTACTCTACTCTGTTCTACCCCCTCCTCTCTCTCTCATTCCAAACAGACCATAACTTGTTTTAAGGACAGTGGTGTCTTTTACCCAAACAATGGGCCTATTTATATTAAGAGGAGAGTGGAAAAGAATAGAGTAGAGTTGGCTAAAAATATGCTAATTTTAGATTAATTTCACTCTACTTTACTTTACTTTACTTCTCTCTCGTCTTTAATTCAAACAAACCATAAGATTTTCAGCAAAATAATAAACCTATGTCGTGGCTTACACAGCTTGCACCCAACTAACTTGCTTCCCCACGCTGCTCGCTGGCAGCTTCCTTCCTTATCAGTATCAATTTCCCTTTTCTTTTCTTTTCTTTTTTTAAAGAGTACAAGTACAGCTACTGATCAAAGAGAAAAAAAGAAAAAGAAAGGGTAAACTGTATAACTGAAAAATGACAAAAGAAAAAGCAATCTCAATTTTTTTTTTTTGTGAAAAAAATTACCGCAATTTGGCAATGATAATAGAGAATTTGTATATCCACCACGAAAGTTGAAAACTATACTCATGGCCCGTACAAAAAACCGTGTTCTCTCTAGAGAAGAGGAAGCCGAGCTTGAACGCAGCAATAAGAAAGTCCGACATACAGGCTTCTCATCTAGCCAAGAAGGAGGCTGCCAACTTAATGGACAACCCAGAATCTCTAGCCCATCTGAGACGCAGTCTTTCAAAGATAAGCTCCTCGGGGAGATACCAGGAGCGTATAATCAAGCGTTTATCGTTGATAGTAAAATGGACGCTGACATTGAGTCAGATGATGAGATTGAAGAGCTCAGGGAAGGTTTTGCTGCAGTTAGGCTCTCAAAGGAGGCCAAGCATCGTATCAGAACGGTATGGGCGAGCTCACTCATCGTAAAGGTCTATGGCCGGTCAGTGGGGTTCAACTTCATTCAGTCCAAGCTCAATGCTCTTTGGAAACCCATGGGTAGGATGGATGTTATTGACCTGGGGAAGGAGTTTTATCTAACTCGGTTCAGCTGTAAGGAAGACCATGATATGGTTCTAAGAAAAGGCCCGTGGTTTGTGGGAGAACATTTTCTCTCGATACGGCCATGGGAACCAAACTTCCAACCTTCGTCCACGAATGTTTCATCCATTGCTGTGTGGATTAGGCTTAACGAACTCCCCATTGAGTATTATGAATTGGAGGTTCTTACACAGATTGGCAACGCTGTGGGTAAGATCCTCAGGATTGATACATACACGGCAAATGAAGCGAGAGGCCGGTTCGCCAGACTGTGCGTACAGGTTGATGTAGATAAGCCTCTTGTTACCACCGTTCTCATTGGAGGTATCCATCAGACAGTGAACTATGAAGGTATACACAAACTCTGCTTCTCATGTGGCCGGATCGGCCACCGAAAGGAAGCCTGTCCGTACACTATCCGAAGTAACTCCCAGCTGGGCAAGGACGGTCACGACAAACAAGAGGGATCAGCAGGCAGTACACACGATGAGTGTGATCGGGTGGACCCCAGTGAAGGGGTGGAGCCAATGCCTCATAACCAAAAGGACACGTATGGTCCGTGGTTGGTGGTAACGAAGAAACGACAAGGAAACAGAGCAGTAAGGAGCACGTCTAATGCCAGTGGAATTGGTTGTCTCAGAGTAAGTGGTGGCAACGCTTTTCTGAGTATAGGGCCCAAGATCAGTACTGGGACAAATGGCAATAGAAAACAAGAGGAGGCCCATTTCGTCCAAGCCCGAGATCAAGAAGAGGGACCAAAGCATGTGGACCTATCTACGGAAAGAGTTTTTCAAGCAGAGTTAAGGAAGATAGGCCAATTCAGCAAAGGAAGTTCACCATCCCCGGCCCACAGCCCATCTGTTAAGGGCAAAAAAGGTATAGCACGTAATAGGGCACCAATAACCTTAGCCAGTGAAGCAGTGGGTTTACCAAGTAATCAGAAACAATCAGTTTTAGAGTCGTCCACTTCTAAGCCTTCTTATGGAGTCAACCAGAGGTGGGATGATAAGTTTCAGTTCACAACTTCAGCAAGTGACGAGGTGGGTCACATATCTAGAAGGAATGACCATAGTAAGGCCGGAGGAAGTGGAGATGAAGCTTTGTGTGAAGATCAAGGGAGAAGCGACAGTGTGGGAGATCACATCGCTGATTGCACTAATAGCGGTACAGTGCAAGTTGATCAAGTTCGAGAGCTTCGTGGAGAGGATGATGTTGGGGTCCAAACCTTTAGTAACTCGCCCCAGGAGCAACAGGCTTTTGTCCAAGCTGGTGTAAGTGTTTCAACCCATGGTGGAGGGAGTACACGAGTCTCGGCTAACCAAAGATCAAGCATCGGAGATGTTATGGAAGTTGGGATGGATTTGGAAGGATGAGGGACTGTCCCTTCCCCCTTTTGATGAGTGCTTTATCCCTTTCCAATATAGTGTAATGAATTTTATTATTTGGAATAGCAGGGGCGCTCTGAAGCCCAATTTTCAGAGCTATGTTAGAGAATTGACTCAAGTGTATAATCCGGCAATTTTTGTGATTATGGAGATCCATCTTGGAGGGGAGAGAGCTAAGGTTATTACAGACCAGCTTCCCTTCGATGGTGCAATCCACGCAGATACAATTGGATTAACTGGGGGGTTGTGGCTTCTGTGGAACTCAAACAAAGTGGAAGTTGCTCCTCTGACCAAAACAGAGCAAGAAATCCACGTTACTGTAAAGATACGTTCTTCTAACCTTTCCTGGTTATTTTCGGCAGTTTATGCTAGTCCTAGATTTGCTGAAAGGTCTATTCTCTGGAATAATTTGATGAATGCTGCGGATTTGCATAGAATGCCCTGGATTATTGCAGGGGATTTTAATGAGCCTATTGTTAGTGTTGATAAGCTAGGTGGTAGACTCGTCAGCGTCAATAGATCCCTCCTTCTCAAAGATTGCTTGGACAAGTGTAATATGATTGATCTGGGTTTCTCGGGATCTCAGTATACTTGGACCAACAAAAGAGGTGCCCATGTGCTCATTCAAGAGAGAATAGATAGATTCTTTGTGAATCTAAAGTGGTGTACCCTGTATCCTGAAGCTAGTGTTTCACACCTTACTAGATGTCATTCCGACCATTGCCCCGTCCTGCTCCAAACTACACCCTCTGTCTGGACCAGACAGAACCAGCTTTTCAAGTTTCAAAGTTTCTGGCTCTCAGACCCCTCTTTTCCTCAGGTGGTTCAGAAAGCTTGGACCAACGCTCCCCATCTTCAGGAAGCGATCAAGTTGTTTACTCGAGATGCTTCGGAGTGGAATAGGTCTCACTTCGGTAATATTTTTGCTAAGAAAAGGAGGATAATGGCTAGGTTGGACGACATCCAAAGGGCTTTAGCCATTAGTCCTTCGGACTCCCTAGTAGATTCGGAAAGGAAGCTCCAGGCAGATTTGAATTGTGTTCTTAGTCAGGAAGAAGAGCTATGGGCGCTAAAGTCTAGGGTGAATTGGATGATTTCTGGCGACCGGAATACGACATTTTATCATGTGTCTACTCTAGTAAGAAGGAAGAGAAATTCAATCACTTCAATCATGTCCAAAGAAGGGGAATGGGTGCAAGAAGAGATGGCAGTGAAGGGAGTTATTAGGAATGGTTTCTCGGAGCTATATACTTCCTCTCTAAGTTATTCGCCCCTGGATATTCCTGTTGCGTCGGCCTGGCAAGCCCGGCTTTCTGATGAGGAGTGGGATAACTTTGATAAGGCAGTGTCAGAAGAAGAGATAAGGAATGGTCTCTGGTCTCTCAAAGCTTTCAAAGCCCCTGGTCCAGATGGGCTTTATGCAGGCTTTTTCCAACGGTTTTGGCTCACTGTGGGTACCTCAGTGAAAGAGGAAGTTAGGAAAATTTTTGCTAATAAGGAAGTCCCTGAGGAAGTTAACAAGACCCTTATTGTTCTTATTCCTAAGATTCCTGGACCAGAAACTCTCAGTAATTATCGCCCAATTAGCCTGTGCAACACCATTTATAAGATAGTCTCAAAAATTTTGGTTGCCAGATTAAGATCCCAGCTTGGCAATCTTGTCTCGCCGCTCTAAACCGCTTTTGTGCCAGGGAGAAGGGGCACGGACAATGCTATAATTGCCCAAGAACTCATTCACACTATTAGCAAGAAGAAGGGTAGGATTGGTTTCATGGCAATTAAAATTGATCTAGAGAAAGCTTATGATAAACTCGAGTGGAGTTTCATCAAATTTATGCTTAACAAAGTTAACCTTCCTCAGAGCTTTATAAAGCTGGTTATGAGTTGCATTTCTACAGTTTCCACCTCGATCTTGGTTAATGGGGGGACCTTGGATCCTATTTTTCCCTCTAGAGGCATCAGGCAAGGAGACCCGTTATCTCCTTACATCTTTATCCTTTGTATGGACTTTCTAGGGCAGCTTATTGAAGAAGAATGTAGCAAGAATCGCTGGAAACCAGTTCGGGCTTCTAAGAGTGGCTTGGCCTTTTCTCATCTCTTTTTTGCGGATGACCTGGTTCTTTTCGCTAAAGCTGACCAAGCAAACTGTTTGGTGATCAGAGATGTGCTCCATGATTTTTGTAGTAGATCCAGGCAATCAGTGAGTGGGGCAAAATCGAGGGTATATTTTTCCCCAAATGTTGGAAGTGAAACCAGGGAGTCTCTCTATGATATTCTAGGTTTTCAGTCCACACCCAACCTTGGGAAGTATCTTGGTATTCCTTTAAAGCATCCAGGGTCTTCAGCTCAAGATTTCAATTTTATTTTGGACCAAGTGAAGCAAAAACTTTCAGGTTGGAAAGCCAATCTTTTGTCCTTAGCCAGTAGAGCTGTTCTTGTTAAACATGTTTCTTCAACCATTCCCAACTATGTTATGCAGTGCATTCTTCTTCCGGGTAAAATCAATGATGGGATTGACAGAGTTAACAGAAATTTCCTGTGGGGTTCATCGGACACAGTAAGGAAAATGCACTGGGTGGGTTGGGAGAAAGTTACTCAACCAAAGAAGGAGGGTGGTTTAGGGTTTCAATTAGCAAGAGGAAGGAACTTAGGTCTTCTAGCAAAGCTCAATTGGAGATTCCAAACTGAAGGTGAATCTCTTTGGGTTAAAGTGCTTAAGGGGAAGTATTGCAATTCTAGGAGACTAAGCTCTACAAACAGAGACAAGCTTCCTTGCTCTAGAATCTGGCCAACTATGAAGAAGGGATCAGAAATTTTCCAAAAGGGGGTGAGATGGACAATTGGCCGAGAGAGTAATCTTAGTTTTTGGGATGATAATTGGACAAATTTTGGCCCTCTGAGGCAAATTATTCAAGGACCTATTCCTTGTGAAAGTGTTGATCTGAAGGTCAGGGATGTGGTGTTAGCGAACGGGTGGGACTGGTCAGCAATCTCTTTTGAGCTCCCGGATTCAATAAAACTTGAGCTACAGGCCACTCCAGTTGCAATGGCATCACGTGGGAGTGATAAATTGGCTTGGAAGGACTCGGAGCATGGTATGTTTAATCTCGGGTCAGCGTACAAGATAGCTGTGAATCAAGTAAGGCCTACTAACTTTGGGGGTCAATGGATCTGGAATGCGAAGATACTTCCTAGGATTCAATTTTTTGTGTGGCGTTGTTATCACAATAGCGTTGGAGTGAGGGAGTGCCTGGCTAGGAGAGGAGTCATGACAAATCTTAGGTGCCCCCTCTGTTAGTCAGGTAGTGAATCCATTTTACATGCTCTTCGAGATTGTGATGTTGTAAAGTCTGTTTGGGGTCAGCTAGGTGTAAATGGCCCTAATAATCAGTTCTTTACCAGCAATGTCCTCGACTGGCTTAAAGAAAATGGTACTAAGCAACAGGCTTTCGGTCATCACTATATCCCTTGGAGCACTATTTTTCTCTTTGCTATTTGGATAATTTGGAAGCACAGGAACCGGGCTTTATTTAAGAACCAAAGGCTGAACCCCCATCTTGCAAGAGAAATCATGCGAAATGCTTTGGATTTTACTTTTTACGTTGCCCCTACCAGAGAGGCTTCCACTCGTGTTCCCAGACCTGTTCGTTGGACAAGACCAAATTCGGGCTGGTTTAAATTAAACACTGATGGATCTTCTCTTGGTAATCCGGGTATTGCAGGAGGTTGAGGGCTGATCTGTGATGATCATGGGAACTGGATAGTGGGTTTTGCTCGCAAAGTGGGGGTGACTACTTGTTTCCTTGCCGAGCTTTGGGCCCTTCGTGACGGGTTGAGCCTCTGTATCAGTCATAATTGCCAAGCCGTTGAAGTGGAGATAGATGCAAAGGCGATCGTTGATGCTTTGAATAATCCAAACTACTCCAATTTATTTGTTTCTGCCCTCATGGATGATTGCAGGAATCTGCTTTCTCAAATTCCTCGGTCGTGTCTGAGACATTGTTATCGTGAGATGAATAGATGTGCGGATGCCTTAGCTCGTAAAGGTGGCTGTCAAGTTGCAGATTTTGTTATCTTTGAAAGTCCGCCTGTGGACATTACTAGATTACTAGATTTTGATTTGAGTGGTTTGTACTTGAGCAGGCTCTGTCCTGATACGTTTTTGTCCTTCTAGTTCTTTGCTATTCCCCCTGTTAACCAAAAAAAAAAAAGAGAATTTGTATTTTATAAGCCACTTCCAAAATCAATAGCAATGGTAATCTATCTAATATATGGTGGATATGAATTTAGAAGATACCCAGCCATATAGAAAGAAAAAATAATTTTTTTTTTTATTATATAAGCTAACTTCTACTTTGTCACTGTCACATTTAGGTAGTGTTTGGAACTAATATTAGAATGCATTTCACAACTTTCTAGGCAAAAAATACATTTTTTAAAAAAAAAAAAAAAAAAAAAAATTCAAGTCTTTGGTTAGACAGAAGTTGTTAAAACTAGAATGTGTTTTCCAAATCTACATTTCTAGAGCAAAAATCAAAAGTCACAAAAATGTGACTTCTCATTTTTCACTAGAGTAATTGAGATGCACTGACTAGTCACTCTTATGAGAAGATATCTCATGAGAGGGATCAAGTTATCTTTTTCATAATATATGGGACTCATATATATGGAACTTACACATATATAATTCTACACTTCTTATTTATTCACATTTTTAAAAAACGAATTCTACATTTCTTCAAACCGAATGCAATTTCATTTAACATAATTATTTTTTGATAAAAATTTCAGCTTAATACTAAACGCAAGTTTTCAAGAAAGTGCATTTTGTCATAATACATTTTGTAAAATGCATTCAATTAGAATGCATTACAGTATTGATCGTTCCAAACAAAAAAATTAAGCTAAAATGCAAAACTTATCTTCTATGTTTTACCAAAATTCATTTAACTCTTCTAATTTTTCTTTCATTCACTTCAGTCCTCTAACTTTCAAGTTTATTTAATTAAGGTTTTTCCATCAATTTTTATTATATGTTGGTTAATTTTCCAATTTTTTAAATTTTTCTTCAAATTTTTTTAATTAAAAAATTCAATTAATGATTGAAATGTATTTCCAGTTTTTTTTTTTTTTTAATTTTAACAAAATTTGATAGAAATGTCTTAATTGATTAAATCTGAATCTTAGAGGATTGAAATGAACAAAAATAAAGTTAAAGGATTGAAATGATTTCTGAAAAAAAAACTTAGAGAGTCAATTTTACATTATTGCCAAAAATAAACTACCATAAATTACTGTAAATTACTGGATACAAAACCGATACAGTCAAAAGAAAACGAAGGTTTATGTTTCGTTCTGGCCGCTTCCATATAACTTACTACAATATTGAGACACTGTAAATAACATAATATGTTATAAATTTAATTAGTTTGATAACACTGTAAAATGTGTAACTACTTTTTCATATATTATTTTGGTAAATTGGAATTACAACTTTTTATTAAAGAGAAAATTGTTTTGTAATTTAAACAAATTGACTTTTTTTTTTTTTTTTTTGGGTGCAATATTCGATTCAACAGATTTTATGCTTTCTGTTCAAGGCTTCATTATGTTCTGTCATTTTGCTTTAACAATCCTATCCTAGTGGTCCATTGTACTGACAAACCTGTAAAGCAACTCATTGTTTTATCTTTGATAGACTCATGGTATCAATTCATCTAAAAGGGAAGGAAAAAAAAGATACACTCAACGTATTTATCCTGCCTCTGTTCTTTTGCTTTATTCTTTTCCTTTTATTCTCCTAAGTTGCAATGACAAACCTATAAAACAACTCATGACTCAAAGTATTAATTCATCAAAAAGAAAGAAAAAAGATACACTCAAAGTATCCTGCCTCTATTATTTTTCTTATTCTTTCTCCTTTTATTCTCTCATGTTAAAATCTATGTTGCACGGACACGGACAGGACACGGGCACGGACACGAACATAGGAATACAGAAATTTTTGAAAAATATAGACATGACACGGCGGTTAAATAATTAAATAATTAAATTTTATATTTAGTCATTTTTTTAATATTTTTAGACATAAAATACGTTTATGTCTAGAATTTAAATTATGTAAGAACTACAAATAAGTAAACTAACACTCAAAGTAGTACAATAATTAACATAAAATGTTGAGAGATGCTACGTCTACAACATTTTTACCACAAATTACAAGTGGTTAGTTGTTATTGGTTCAAATTTGAACCTAACACTAAGATTACTTTTTTACCCCAATAATAATAACCAGTAACAACCTGCCACTTAGAATTTGTTGTAAAAATGTTGTAGACATATCATTTCTCTAAAATGTTTAGTAACATATTTCCATAGAGGAGTAGCTGTCTCAGCTGATGATTTTTCACTTTCAATATTCATTTTAGGAAAATCATCCTACAATATTTAACTTTAATAAATAAATAAATCTCTAACAGGACACTCAAAAACAAAAACCACTAAATTCATAATAAACATTATAGTTTATAAGGAAAAAAAGGCTGAGTAAAAAAACACAGTAACAGTGACATTGGGACAGTAAGATTGTGAGAATGGGATTAAAAAAAAAAAAACAAGTGCGTTATAAGTTATATAAATAAGTGAGTAACAATACACCCATGAGCCATTCACCAAAATTAATATCTGAAAGAGAGGGGAAAAAAAAAAAACAGAGAGAGAAGAGAACTAGAGAAGAGGTCGACCCTGTCCACGCTGAGAGAGAGAGAGAGAGAGATCGAAAGGGACAAGGCACAGCGTCGATCGGTCGGCGTCTATGGAGCTCATCGATTGGCTCGATCTAGCTCTGGTGAGGGACAGAGGGCAGCGGCAAGCTGGCAACGGGTTGAGAACTTGAGAAGTTGAGATGTGGGTTTCTCAAAATGACTTCTCAGACTCTAACCTTGCTTTTTTGTTCTAGGGTATATCACAAAATCAATAGTATTGGTAAATACATTTGTCAAAATCTGTGATTTTCTTCTTTTTATTTTATTTTATTTTTTTCCATTACTAATCCGGCAAGTCGTACCCGTTCTGGTGTCCGACACTGACACAACGCCAAAAATGGCATGTCCGTGCAACCTAGGTTAAAACTTTTCTTTTAGTAAGATACACACATGCAAACAAGAAGGGGAAAAAATAAAGAGTCTATTTGAGGATTGATTGTTGGTTGTATGTGGAAGAGCTCATTACGCATAGAATTATTATTTTTACTTAGAAAAAGTAAAGAAGTTAAAGAATTAATATAAAATAATTGGGTTCAAACTTATAAATTTGTATATGTGAGTTAAGTACTATACTACTATTCCTATCAAGGAAGTCAATACCATATTGAAAGTTTTTTTTGTTTTTGTTTTTTTTTTTTTAATTGTTTTGAGAAAACTATTGAAAGTAGTTTTGATTTGATTGGAGGAATGAAATTCTTTAATATGGTGAGAGACCGCCTCAAATGGGAAGTTTACAAGTACCAATGCATTGTTTCATGATTACCACGATTATATAAAAATATTTTTATTTACATTTATGTATTAATATTTTTAATTGGAGCTCACATATATTTCATGATTACCATGATCCTTAAAAAAATGTATATATAGACATATATTTAACTTATATAAATTTTTTAGAATCAATTTATATAAATTAATCTAGTTTTTTTTTTCCCCTCTCAAACATTATTTCGTTTTTCTTCTCTTTCCATCACATCTCTCTCAAGTCACGAACACAAAGACACATCTCTCTCTATCTCTCTCTCTCTCTCTCTCTCTAAAAGAAAATTTTGATTACTTGAAAAAAGAGGTTATTGTTTCACTACGAAATACATGAGACAGTGAAGTTGTAATTTTGTTATTTTAATTAATTCATTGCAATTATTTTAGGTGTGTAATATATAAAGTATGAGAAAAGTTAATGGATGCATTAAAGGTATTGATTTAGAAAATATTTTAAAAAAAATTATAGGAAAAAAAAAAGCAATTAAACTTTTTTTTTTTACCATTTTTAATAATTCTCATGAAAATTGTATCAAAACTTTCCTAAAATTGTTCATTAATAAATGTCTTAAAGACACCTGTAAATATAACTCATATATATATATATATATAACCACCGCACATCCTTGGTGCGATAGTCACTCCACAAGTATAAGTGCTTATGGAGTGTGGGGGGCAAGGGCCGGGGTTCAAGTCTCCAAGAGGGAGTTTTACACACATATACACTTAGATTAGGCTAGAATAGAATTTTATCTTGTATCAAAAATATATATATTAAGTAGGGATGACAATTTTGTCTCGCTCTGCTTGACCTGCCCCTCCCTATTTCGCCCCATGCGGGTGATGAGGGCGAGATTTTAGCCCCGTGGGGCAGAGCAGGAATGAGTTTAGACTTTTTAAATCCACCTTGCCTTGCCTGCCCGCCCCGCGTTAATAAGAGTTATAATTGTAAATTTTGCACATTCTAAAACCCTACTATTTAGATAAATATATCAATATTAGTTTATTTCACTTAGATTAGGCTAGAGTAGAATTTTATCTTGTATCAAAAAAAAAAAATATATATATATATATATTAAGTAGGGATGACAATTTTATCTCGCTCTGCTTGACCTGCCCCTCCCTATTTCGCCCCATGCAGGTGATGAGGGCGAGATTTTAGCCCCACAAAAAAAAAAAATATATATATATATATATTAAGTAGGGATGACAATTTTATCTCGCTCTGCTTGACCTGCCCCTCCCTATTTCGCCCCATGCAGGTGATGAGGGCGAGATTTTAGCCCCGTGGGGCAGAGCAGGAATGAGTTTAGACTTTTTAAATCCACCCTGCCTTGCCTGCCCGCCCCGCGTTAATAAGAGTTATAATTGTAAATTTTGCACATTCTAAAACCCTACTATTTAGATAAATATATCAATATTAGTTTATTTTATTCTACCCAACATGGTTCTTAGTCTTTCTTTTCTCTCTAACAAGGTTGAAAATAAGGTAACAATTTTGTTATGTATTAGGAGTTTGGATTATTTTGTTATGTGTTGTACTATGAGATTTTTATTTTTGTTATGATGTTGTCTCGTTAAATACTTGGATAATATTATTTAGTTTTTGCTAAAATCAGTTTGATTTCATGAGATAAATTTAGTTGCAATTTCAAGTATATATTTATTAATGAAACATAAGAAATTTGTAAATAATTGTGGGTCAAATTAACAAAAAGATGGGTTTTACAGGGTGGGGCGGAGTCTTAAAGGGCGGGGATGGGGCAAGAAAATTTTACACGTCATATGAGGTGGGGGCAGGAATGAAGCAAGACAAAACCATGCAGCGCGGAGGCGAAAACTTCATCCTTCAACCCTATCCCACCCCATTGCCATCTCTAATATTATTAAGTTAACAAAATAAAGATCTACTAATAAAGACAAAAGAAAAAAAAATCTTTTATTAAATTTTTTTGAGATATTTTCAACCTATGATGTCCGCTCTTGATAATAAATTTTTATCATCAGATGAAGGTACCAATCGGCTTTTGGTGTAGGCGGGGATTGAGCTACAGATCTCTTATTCAACCATTAAAGATTTTACTAGTTGGACTAACTGGAATCCACTATTAATTATTATTAGATGACGGTGTTTATAACTTTCACTAAAATCACGTCTCATTATTTAATATCGATGTTGTGTGTTCTATTTTATACGGAGAACTAAGGTTCAAAAACTCTCCATCCCATATCGGGTGGGACTATATATTAATAACTATAAAAATATGTTATAAACTTGATATATATGTTATATTGTGTGCTCTTGTTTTGAATTGATATGTTATAAACTTGATAAATAACTATAAAAATACGGTCTTAAGTAGTACACTGACCACATTTTACCAAAATATTCCGTGACAAACTGAAGCAGTACTTTGGCAATGGAACTGACAACTTTGGTTATCTCTCCTAAATACCAAATTCATAAATATTCATTATAACCAAAAAACTGATTGTTTTAACATTAACTGGGGGAAGATCTATGCCCCAATCAGTTTAACTTCTTTTTAGTTGAATGAAGATATGCTACACTCAGGGCCTCAAGGGGACGCTACACTCTTTAGGGGTTCAAATTAACCCCTGACTTCCCAAATAAATATATATATTGTTGGGAATAATGCACAAAGTAATAAAGAATGATCAAGGATAAAATGTTTCATAAAATTGTTCACAAGGATTGAAATCTCTTCAAATTTTCAGACCAGTCACCAAAAATTTCTGCAAAAAATTTAGTTTTATGAGTTTCAATTGGTTAAGAGTTCCTATCAATCGATCGAGTACTCTTTTTGATTGATCGAATAGCAATTGAGCATCGATCGAAACAGGCAGAGACTCCATGATAGATTTCCTTACCATTTCGATCGATCGAGCAAAAGAATTGACCGATTGAAAATACTGCATTTCGAATTTTCACTTAAAAAATTCCAGAATTTGAATTTTCACTTTATCAAATTTATGAAACAATACTTTCCAAACTCAAACATCATTATTACAACCTCTATATATATATATATATAAGTGTTTGTGAGTGTCTCTCTTTATTATAAATTTATATTATATGTGTAAGTATGTGTCTGATACTAATTGCATGCGTTAGTTTTATTAATAACTATAAAAATATGTTATAAACTTGATAAATATGTTATATTGTGTGCTCTTGTTTTGAATTGATATGTTATAAACTTGATAAATAACTATACAAATACGGTCTTAAGTAGTACACTGAACCACATTGTTACCAAAGTATTCCGTGACAAACTGACAACTTTGGCAATGGAACTGACAACTTTGGTTATCTCTCCTAAATACCAAATTCATGAATATTCATTACACTCTATGCCCCAATCAGTTTAACTTCTTTTTAGTTGAATGAAGATTTGCTACTCTTAGGGCCTCAGGGGGACGCTACACTCTCTTTACGGGTTCAAATCAACCCCTGACTTCCCAAATAAATAAATATATATATATATATATTGTTGGGAATAATGCACAAAGTAATAAAGAATGAACAAAGATAAAATGTTTCATAAAATTATTCACAAGGATTGAAACCTCTTCAAATTTTCAGAACAATCACTAAAATATTCTGCAAAAAAATTCAGTTTTACGAGTTTAGATCGGTTAAGAGTTCCTTTCGATTGATCGAGTGCTCTTTTCGATCAATCGAACAACAATTGAGCATCAATCAAAACAGACAGAGACTCCAGGATAGATTTCCTTACCATTTCGATCAATCGAGCAAAAGAATTGACCATTAAATAGATTTTGATAAGTGATAGCTATTCTTCATTTTAAAGAATAGTTATTTATAAAAAATGACTCTTCACTGTAATAAAAACATGACCAAACAACCATATAGATAAACCACATGAATAACTATTACATTATATTGTCTATTATTATATACCAAATGTGCCCTTAACGATTTATTTATTTATTTTCTTGCTAAAGGAAAAAATAAGGCTCCTACAACGAGCTCACTACCCTTGACCTACTTGAACCCTACTCATGATTGGCGTAAGACCATCCGCACAATTAATTAGGTGTGCCTATACTTGAACTCACAAGATGAAGAATTGGATATCTTCATACTAGTAAAGCAGCTCCACAAGTGGTGACCTTATTTATTTATTTATTTTTTTTGATAAATATACTCATATATTAAATATTAAGATCTTACGGACTGATTAGAAACAAAGTTAAAGTTATCAAAATCTATACAAAAAAATAAATACATAAATAAATAAAACGTTAGAAGGGGGAACTTGATAAAAAATAAACTCAGACATTTGAGAACACACCCTCTCTTGGTAAAAGCATTGGCACACTTGTTGGATTCTCTTAAGTTATGCTTGACTTTGAAGCTATCAAAACCTTGGCTGATATTCATGTAATTAGATACAATAATTTGGATTAGCAGTTAAGAGAATGCTCACTTTTTAGAAGCATAACAAGTTCCTTTAGCCTCCAATTCCACCACAAGATGGGTAATTCCTAAGTCTCTAGCAAGTTCAAGGCCATCCCTTATGGCCCATATTTCAGCTAGCATACAAGATGCATTACCAATTGACCTAGAAAAACCTTTAACCCAATTTCCATTATCATTACAAATAATTCCCATTCAGTTAATGATGGAAAGCAAGAATATGATATATATATATAAGTGTTTGTGAGTGTCTCTCTTTATTATAAATTTATATTATATGTGTAAGTATGTGTCTGATACTAATTGTATGCATTAGTTTTACTTTTATTTTTGTTACAATGTTATTTGTATGAATTGTGATGTGTGTGTACAATATTAATATAATATAACTTTATATAATTTAGTAATTAGAAAATAAAGAGGATTTCTTACATGTGTATGTATTATTATCATGTTAGAATATTGTTTAGTTATAAAGTTAGTGATTTTCAAGAAAAACAATAGTAAAGCTAGTGGTTGTTCAAGCATTTGATTGATTTTTTTTTTTTTTTTTTTAAGAATCAGTATTTGATTGATTAAGTAGACACTATATGCATTATTTATGTATAGATGAATGTAATTGTGTGGGTCAATAATTAATACAGTACCAATGAGCTGAGTTTTATCATTTATTTTTATAAAAATAATGAAAAATAGATAATAATAACTACAAGGAAATAAAATGTTATATAAACTTAACAAAATAAAATGGCTATATGATGAGAATGCAAAATGTTATATTTTTCTCCTTTAATGTTTTGTCTTTTATACTTATTTGGTGCCTAAATGTAATCATTATTCTTGTATTTTGATTTAGGATGCAAATGGAGGCATATAGTGCAAAACGTAGTTAATTGGATGATTCTGGACAGTTTTGACATCGCTTCGTAATCTAGACATAACTCTCTCATCCAAACTCCGATTGAGATGATTTAAGATTCTGTGAAACACCAAGACAAAGCTCTACATGCTGAATCAAGGTCGAAATCGGGCTTGAAGTTGTTGCACCTACACTGTTGACGTTCTGAATTGTTCCTTTGCTTGAAATTCTAATACGCAGATTTGATGCGATTTATTTTTGGAAGCCTCCAGATCTGATGTACAAAATTTCTAGCTGAAAAACACCACTTTTCTAGTTATATTAGGACTTTGTTTTATTTTTAACATTTTTCCTTAATTAGTCTGATTTGGATGTTATTATTTAGAATATTTTTAGGAGATTTTGTAGGCTTGGGAAAGGGGGAATTAACGTATAAAAAGGGGAGAAGAAATTAGATTGGACATCAATAAAACTGTGAGATCTAATTTGTTTTTATTGTTCAATTTATGCTTTGAATATCAGATGTTCTTCTGTGCCTATTTTCATGATTATCTCGTTTAATTAATAGGAGGCCTACTAGTTTATCATTCGTTGCAATCTACTACTAGGTTAGATATCAAATCCGTAATTGTTTGATCTCTCTAACTTGTGAAGCAACCAAGATTTAATGATTTGCTGCGTCAGAAATTATTAAGTCTTAGGAAGGATGCTTGACTAAATTAAATGCAACCGCTTGTGTTTGTATTGTTTAGCTTCATCGATCTCTCTAGTTCTTAAGGCTGCTACTAGATTAAACTTTTAGCGCTTATCTTGGGTTGTTTAGTAGTTAGTGTTAATTCAATCGCTTGTTTTCTAATTAACTGCGACTAAGAAGAGATAGGAAAATAGGTCCAACGGTAAATATTCAAAGTGTGAATTGATATATATTTGCATCGATGATCAGTTGTAAAATTCTGATGGTGGATGTTGACTTAGACCAAGGTTTGTTCTCTTGATTGATTTCGATACTTTAATTTGAATTGTTCCTTAGTTGTTTTTTTTAAAATTGTTTTCATTATTCTCAACCCCCCCCCCCCTTCCTTGTTCACGTAGCATAAAACTAGACTAGATACTCTCCGTGGGAACGATCCTTACTCGCACTATTATATATATTTTTAGAAGTATAAGTTTTATTTTTTGTTGCTTGTGACAGCACACCATTATAACTACCCACATTGGTAATAAATAATTACAACTGATAATGAATTATCATGTAACAATTTCAAAACTCCTAGAAGGAAATTGTAAAACTTCAGTGATTTTTTTTTTATTGATATCTTAATATATTCAAGTTCTCTTTTTATTAAATATTGTTTAATTTAAGTTTCTTAATGGTCCTTCTAAATTTGCAAAGCTCTAGTAAGGGGATTAAAAAATGTTTCTGAGTAGAGAAAGCGGCAATTGTGGGGGAGAGAGAAGTAGTACTTATAGAGATAGGAGAACTCCAGCTACAAGAATTGAAAATTATTGGGAGGAGGGAGATGAAAATTTAGAGGAGAAGGAGCGGCTTTGCTTTGGCTTATTGAGATTTTTTTTTTTAAAATTTTTTTTAATTAAGTGTATTATGATAGATGAAGGAATAGGGATTAAATAGATTTTGATAAGTGATAGCTATTCTTCATTTTAAAGAATAGTTATTTATAAAAAATGACTCTTCACTATAATAAAAACATGACCAAACAACCATATAGATAAACCACATGAATAACTATTACATTATATTCTCTATTATTATATACCAAATGTGCCCTTAACGATTTATTTATTTATTTTCTTGCTAAAGGAAAAAATAAGGCTCCTACAACGAGCTCACTACCTTTGACCTACTTGAACCCTACTCATGATTGGCGTAAGACCATCCGCACAATTAATTAGGTGTGCCTATACTTGAACTCACAAGATGAAGAATTGGATATCTTCATACTAGTAAAGCAGCTCCACAAGTGGTGACCTTATTTATTTATTTTTTTTTTGATAAATATACTCATATATTAAATACTAAGATCTTACGGACTGATTAGAAACAAAGTTAAAGTTATCAAAATCTATACAAAAAAATAAATACATAAATAAATAAAACGTTAGAAGGGGGAACTTGATAAAAAATAAACTCAGACATTTGAGAACACACCCTCTCTTGGTAAAAGCATTGGCACACTTGTTGGATTCTCTTAGGCTGCGTTTGAAACGGTGGTAAATGATTTCAGGAAATCATTTACCACCTGACCCATGCGTTTGGCTGGCAAAGGAAAATTCATTTTCCGGAAAATATGCCTCAAGTTTGACCATATTTTCACCTTTGACCCGGAAATGGTTTTACGCTTTTATTTTACCTTCAAACCATTTCCGGGTCTCGCACAAAAAACGTAAAGGAGAAGAGAGCTCTGAGAGAACTCGAGGGAGAACGAAAAAGAACAAGGAAACAGCCATCAACAGCCACAGAAAACGATTGAGAACGCCGGCGAGTCTGATCGGTGTTGAGAGAACCGATCCAGAGCCAAGAACGCGAACCGATCCACCTCCGATCCGAGAAACCCAGACGTCACCGAGCCGGTTTCGACGCCGTTCCACCACCACCACTCAATGGCGAGCCCGATCGTCGTCCTGATCTGAGAACCCATAGCTCACATCGCCGACCCAGACCCGTCGCCTTCGACGTCCCATCGCCTTCGACCCAGCGCAACCCATCGGCTTCGACCCAGAGCAACCCATGAACCGACGAACCCAGCAACCCATGAACCCAGCAACCCACGAACCGACGAACCCAGAGCAACCCACGAACCTCGAGCTCGTCGCCGACCCAGACCGTCGCCTCCACACTCTCTCTTCCTCGATCTCTCCGTGTTTTTTTTTTTTTTAACAGCATTTGATTGATTAAGTAGACAATATATATGCATTATTTATGTATAGATGAATGTAGTTGTATGGGTTAATAATTAATACAGTGCCAGTGGGTTGAGTTTTGTCATTTATTTTTATAAAAATAATGACAAATAGATAATAATAACTACAAGGAAATAAAATATTATATAAACTTATCAAAATAAGATAGTCATAACTCCCCACATTGGTAATAGATAATTACAACTGGTAATGAATTGTCATGTAACAATTTCAAAACTCGTAGAAGGAAATTGTAAAACTTCAGTGATTTTTTTTTTGGTTGATATCTCAATATATTTAAGTTCTCTTTTTATTAAATATTGTTTAATTTAAGTTTTTTAATGGTCCTCCTAAAATCGCAAAGCTCTAGTAAGGGGATTAAAAAATGTTTTTGAGTAGAGAGAGTGGCAATTGTGGGGGAGAGAGAAGTAGTACTTATAGAGATAGGAGAACTCCAGCTACAAGAATTGAAAATTATTGGGAGGGAGATGAAAATTTAGAGGAGAAGGAGCGGCTTTGCTTTGGTTTTTTGAGATTTCTTTTTAATTTTTTTTTAATTAAGTGTATTATGCTAGATGAAGGAATATGGATTAAATAGATTTTGATAAGTGATAGCTATTCTTCATTTTAAAGAATAGTTATTTATAAAAAATGACTCTTCACTGTAATAAAAACATGACCAAACAACCATATAGATAAACCACGTGAAAAACTATTACATTATATTGTCTATTATTATATACCAAATATGCCCTTAACGATTTATTTATTTATTTGCTAAAGGAAAAAATAAGGCTCTTACAACGAGCTCACTGCCCTTGACCTACTTGAACCCTACTCATGATTGGCTTAAGACCATCCGCACAATCAATTAAGTGTGCCTATACTTGAACTCACAACATGATGAAGAATTGGATATTTTCATACCAGTAAAGCAGCTCCACAAGTGGTGACCTTATTTATTTATTTTTTTGATAAATATACACATATATTAAATATTAAGATCTTACAAACCGATTAGAAACAAAGTTAAAGTTATCAAAATCTATACAAATAAATAAATAAAAACGTTAGAAGGGGGAACCTGATAAAAAATAAACTCAGATATTTGAGAACACACCCTCTCTTGCTAAAAGCATCGGCACACTTGTTGGATTCTCTTAAGTTATGCTTGACTTAGAAGCTATCAAAACCTTGGCTGATATTCATGTAATTAGATACAATAATTTGGATTAGCAGTTAAGAGAATGCTCATTTTTTAGAAGCATAACAAGTTCCTTTAGCCCCCAATTCCACCACAAGATGGGTAATTCCTAAGTCTCTAGCAAGTTCAAGGCCATCCCTTATGGCCCATATTTCAGCTAGCATACAAGATGAATAATTCCCATTCGGTTAATGATAGGAAAGCATGAATATGAAAAACTTTTGGACTAACCACTGTTTGGGCTCATTTTTGGGCAAGCACAACACAAGTAGCCCAATCAAAAAGAAGGCCCAATAATGCAAGCTGCCGACCCAGATAACACTGGGCCCATTATACTTATTTCTCTACCTCTAGTGACCCAAGCCCACATGGAAAGCCCATTGGGAATTTAGAGATGTGTTGTGGAGGGCAAATAGAGACTTTTTCATATTCCATCTTTGCCCTCAAGAAAAATGTTGTAAATCACCAATAATAACAACTGACACGATCCCTCCAATCGCAATTGTTAGTTGATTTTGAGATAAACCTTTCGTTTGTAGATGAATTGCATTTGTCTAGCTTCCAATACACATCGCTAGCCTTCATAAACCCATGTCCACTAGCTAAAGTTTACCTAGACAAGACAAATGGAAATATATATATATATATATATTATTTGTAAGTTTCTGTTTTTTAATTGAAAATTTTGTTCCAACTGTTGTTTAACTCCTACCCAATCAATCAGGATGCCCCTATGTTGTACATCTTGTTTATTGTGTTGCACGTCTTTTCAATTGGCTATTCATTGATTATTCACTATAGGCTGCCTGTGTAATGCGTATCATTCTTTGGTGGGAAAAAAAATAGGTTTTTGTTCTTATTTTACAAAATATCT
The DNA here is from genome assembly GCF_002906115.3 of Quercus suber. Lineage (NCBI taxonomy): Eukaryota > Viridiplantae > Streptophyta > Magnoliopsida > Fagales > Fagaceae > Quercus > Quercus suber. Next base: position 720,954 of record NW_027069805.1, read on the forward strand.
TATTTTAAAATTATTAAGTATTATGTTCTTGTTTTAAAGCTCAATTTTTTAAAAATTAAGTTATAAGTAAGTTCACTCACTTAAATTTAAAAAAAAAAAAAAATCAAGTAGAATTCGACACTGTTAAGCTTTAGCTACATTTAAAAATATATACAAAACTCAATTGTGAAGATATCAAATTTCGCACAAAACTCAATTTGTTTAAAACGAGTTTAAAAAATAAAGATATTTTGTTAAAAAGTTTTAAAATAAGACATTATGGTTAATATCTTTAAAAGTAAGTACAAATGTCCAATTTCCGCTTCTTTTGTCCATATTGTTTTCACTTTCACAGTTTCATGGCCATCATGTTCTGTCTACAGCATTTTGTCTCTTTGGCCGCATAGGTGTTGGTATTTTACTAGTACCTTAGTTATGCTGTGTAGCTTTTCGTGCCTTTATCATCAAAGTAAAATAGATTTGTGGCATCTATTTTCGGGGAAGTGTGATATATTTTGTAGGAGGAGATGGATGGGTGCGGCTCCTGTCCCGTCATAATTTCTCCATTCTCTCGTGAAACACAAGTGGCAAGCAACAAATCCTAAGGTGGGAAAAATCACATGTCAAATACTATATATATATATATATAATATTTTTTTCTCTATTTTTTTGTCTTTCTTTCTTCTTTGCATCTTTATCCAACGTCCCAGTCCTAATGGATCTCACCTACCTCAAACTGAGCATCTGATGCGCCCAGATTGGCAGATCAGAAGTTGATGGCGATGGGTTTGGATTAAAAACTGTGGGTTTCACAGTTAAGATTGGCATATATATCAGAACAAAAAAACCATGGCTGTATGGATTGAGGCGGTGGGTTTCATGGCTATGAGCATTGAGGTTTGTTCCAGCGGAGGTGTATGTGAGATGGAGTTCCTCCCGCGAGCTTGGGGTGCGGAGCCAGGAACTTGACTTTGGCGGCCGAACAAAAAGAGTAAGATGTTTATTTATTTATTTTATTATAAAAAAGATGATTTTTTTTTTTTCTCTCTATATACAATAATAAAAACAATAATGTTACATCACTGCACACTCTTAACAAGTCCTGACTCCGTCCTTGTTTGAAAACAAGTTGAAGTGTAAACCATAAACGTGTAGGTCTTGGAAAATTATAATCTCAAATCTGTAAAAAATTCTTGTCTTGGAGGGGATGAAAGAGTAAAGCCAGAATAAAGCGCAAATCAGCAAACCGAACCATCTCAAAGAAAGAGAGAGTGAAAGAAAGCAGTGTCAAATCCAGATGCAACTATATAGGAGGCTGGTGGTGTGATAGTTTTACTGCAAAGCCATGAAATTTATTGAGTACAAAAAATGTGATTTTTCCGCCAAACTCTAAAGTAAGTCGTAGGGCCTTTTCAATGAGGTTGGAGCAATTTTTTTTTATTTTTTATTTTTTTCTCTTTTTTCTTTTCTTTTTTATAGATAATTGTTAAAATAATATTGTGTTTATAATTAGTGTTTGATTGTCCAATTATTTAGCGTGGTGATAAATTGTACATAATTGTAATCCTATTCTACCTGCACCCATCTTTTCAAGAGTCTGATTTTTTCCAGGTTTCTTACTAAATGCCTTTGTATTTAATATTATTTTGGTTTGTTTTGTGTAATATATTTGGATGATTTAATTCTGCTTTTCTTTTTGCTGTGATAATTAGATTTCTTGTTTGTAATTTTTGTAAAATTACCATTTTGGCCGGCTTGAGTTCTTGCTGTGATATATTTGTAAATTATTATTATTATTTTTTTTTTGGAGTGGGCTTTGAGCAATCCAAGCTCCTCTGAAATTAACAACTATGGCTTGGGAAAGATCTTTGAGGTCCTGAGGAGATGTTTGAAAGGACAATGGACATGTTTGAGAAGGTTGCATATACTCAACAGCGTGATTAGTTCACATTTGAAGAAATAGAAGACCTCATGGATGGAGTTGCTCCACTGATCTAATCAAAACCATTTATGAGCATTGGTGGCAATCTTAATTTTATTTACTTTTTACAAAGACGATAAATACTAATTTTAGATTAGTTGTAAACAAAGCCACTATTACAAGTTTTGAGAAAAAAAAAAAAAAAAAATCGTAAAAGCTGAATTACCAATAAGATCAACTGTTCGTAAAAGCAAAAATATATATATTTTTTATAAATATTTTGCTTGTGTATATTTAATTTGCTTGTTCTTAGAGCATTCATATCAGCTCTTGTAAATTCTATGTCTATTTTACATGAAAAAGCCTACTTTTTCTATTTTACCCGATCACTTTTACAATACACCCACATCAGTTTATCTATTTTCCACGTTTATTCAATAAAATATTCTCTATTTTACAATTTTTTATTATTACTCCCTCACATTCCTAGGAATCTGGATGCCAGAAGTAATGTGGATTCCCCCGTACCAAACGCCACATAAGAGTCCGTTTAAATATTGCTTATTTTACTGAAAATTAAAAATAATAAAAAAGTTACTGTTCTTGCATGGGTTACTGTTCATAAGCCTAAATGCACTATTCATGCATGAACAGTGAAAAAGGCACTAAAAAAAGAAAAAAGAAAAAGCAAACACAGGAAAAATCATTTCTATCCAAACGTATGCTAGAGGGGTGTTTGGTACATGTGTTTAAAAACATGTGTGAAAATACATATGGGTAAAAAAGTATATAAAAATACATATAATATTGTTTAAAAACTGAAAATGTGTATTTAAGCGAGTATACCAAACACCCCCTAAGATTTGGGTCTTCGATGAATATTTTTGCGCTTCATGATTTAGCACAAATGCTCTAATTGGACAATTTTCCTCCAAATACTTTTTTTTTTTTTTTTTTTTTGGGTATAAAAATATGGGTTTTCATTGGGAAAACTCACTGCACAAGGACATGACAAGGGGTGGGGCCATAAGGCGTCCATTCATTTGTGAAGAAAACATTGGTCTTTAAAGCGATTTAAAAAAAAAAAAAAAAAAAAAAAAAAAAAAAGGGCAGCAATTTGTGAGATAAGAAAAAGACAGACCGGGATGGGAACCTTTTCCGTTGATGTAGACATAAATGTACAAAAATAACGAACATATTTAGTTAAATATAGTATGTACCGTCGTGTATATAACTATATATATATATATATATATATATAGAGAGAGAGAGAGAGAGAGAGAGAGAGAGAGAGAGAGATACTGTAAATATATGAATGGTTTTAATTAAAAACTTTTGTTTCAAAAATTCGACAGAAAAAGAACAGTATTATGGTAAAGAACAGTACATATTGATACCTTTCCCACAACAGAGGCTGAATAAAGCACAATAAAATGAGCCGTGAGATGCATTTAAAAATAAATACATAAGAACAAGCAAATTAAATATATATATTTATAAAATATATATATATATATATTTGCTTTTACGAACAGCTGATCTTAGTGATAATTCAGCTTTTACGATTTTTTTCACTCAAAACTTGTAATAGTGGCTTTGTTTACAACTAATCTAAAATTAGTATTTATCGTCTAGCTTTGTAAAAAGTAAATAAAATTAGGATTGCCACCAATGCTCGTAAATGGTTTTGATTAGATCAATGGAGCCAACTCCATCCATGAGGTCTTCTATTTCTTCAAATGTGAACTAATCACGCTGTTGAGTATATGCAGCCTTCTCAAACATGTCCATTGTCCTTTCAAACATCTCCTTAGGACCTCAGAGATCTTTCCCAAGCCAAGTCGTTAATTTTAGAGGAGCTTGGATTGCTCAAATCCCACTCCAAAATAACAATAATAATAATAATAATAATTAGTCGCTAACCATGCGATGCACGGGTTTATCTCTTCTTTGAGTAGTTTTTGTTATAGATATGTGAGTTCAAGCTAACAAGTATGTTCTTAGTGTCCATAAATCTACCAATAAGAAACATTACATACAAATCTCTGCACTGAAATAGACATTAAACATGTAATATGATTTTAGCTAATACGAAGTTGGCGGATGAAAGTCGTGTGAGACGTTTATAGATTGAAAGAAAAGAAGAAGAGAGTTGATAGTAAATTTTGAATAGAATAGAACTTCCCTGTTTGTGGTCTACTCTCATAAAAATAAAAAATAAAAATAATGCCAAAGTTGATATTACATTTTAAGCTTTTGTAACAAACTAATCATTAGCCCACACAGTAGAGAGCACACAATTATATTCTTGACCAAATGCTTGCACAAACTCCAACAATAAATCTTACAAACCTCAAAGTTCATGAATATATTCTAACATAAAAATTGATAAGTAAAAATTTAGTTTAAGAGATTTTTTTGTTTTAAATTCAATACTTACAATGGAGGAAGGAGAATGTTCTAACATAAAAAGCAAACAAAAACCTACCCTTTAAACTATAGAAACTTATTACCACAAATAGGAATCATAAACATGCACATGTTTTTGAAATCAAACTAAAGAATTAGAAAACATAGAATTAGATAAACTCATATGGGAAAAAAAAAAACACACACACACACACACACACACGCACATACCAAGTTCTTTGTAGCTGTAGATTTAGATTCTAATAGTTGTAAGACACCACCTTTGGAAGGTTTAGATTTTGATGGTTGTAGAACACCTTCAATTATCTACTCTCTATATACAAGATTATATGTGACATTAAGTGAGGAATATTGTAAAACATCATTGTACCTAAAAGAAAAATTAGATAAAAACAATTACTAATTCTCTTACTTGCTAGGTTGTGTTCCTAGCTAGGAAACCTGCACACACACACAAAAGGAAGAAAAAAAAAGAGGAGTTATTAATAACATATTTCATAATTTGAATCAAAATTCAAATCTACAGAGATGCATAATAAAAAAATCATAACCAAATACTTTCACCAATTTCAACAATAAATCTTACAAACCTTAAAGTTCATGAATATATTCTAACATAAATTTATAAGTAAAAATTTTAGTCTAAAAGATTTTTTTTTTTTAATTTTAAATTCAATACTTACATAAAACATTTAGATGAAAACAATTACTACAAAGAATTAGAAAAACTCATATGAAAAAAAAATTATCGTTCCAAGATCAAGTTTGTAGCTTTATGTTATAAAAAAAAAAAAAAATAAAATAAAAAAAAAAACATGAAGAGAAATCAAACAATCGATTTTTTATTCTTTAAATTAGATCATACGAGGCTTAATGGTTAGAATGGTTGGTGAGTTCTTCAAACATACGTGAAAGTCCATTAAGGCATTAATAGTATTTCTGTACACACGAGTATCATGCAAGAGTCAGTTTAAGCTATTGTCTTCTTCTTTATGGATATAGTACAAACGTTGGACAAATTTGCAGATGGGTATATGAATTCAAAGAAGCCCTACGTAGGTTCTTAAGGGAAGGGAAGAGTTCTAGGGTTTTTATGTTTTAGTAGTAGTATAATAGCGTGTAGTTTTAGTACCGTGTCTTTTTTAATTGAAAAGAATAAATTAGATTTATAAATTATAAATAAAAAATGTTGATGTGTAAAATTGTGGAGAGGTCAACCAAAAGTCAAAGGCTTGAGAGAGTTTGAGTTTAAGTTGGACTTGTTAGAGAGATAGAGTTTTACTCCTTATTAAGTTTGGACTAAACAAAAATAATTTTATTTAAAAAAATTATAATGATTTATTTTTTATTCTTTAAATATTGTGCTGACGTGGAAAATTGTGGAAGTTTCAGAGGTTTCGGTTTTATATATATACTAGTTATAGACCAATGCGTTGTACTGTTTTATGAAAAAGCTTATAAAATAAATGTATAAATAATTATATAATTTAATAGATTCAATAAAAAAAAAAGAAAAAAAATTATCAAGTGTAAATAATTATCTCACTAAAATAAGGGGTAAGATTTCTTCCTAAAACTAAATTAAATTGATAATTCCAAATTTAATTTTAAATTGATAATTATTTTTGTGGGGCCTAAGAACTTGGCAACCCCAGTCCATTTTATATCTAGCCCAAGGCCCATGCCGAGGAGGAAGAAATGCTCGAGGGAGAAGTATGAAAGCCTAAATCGCCAAGAATCTTGCCGAGGACGACCCTGTCCTCGGCCAACCGAGCCCAACACTTTAGCCATGGCAGCTCGGTGGAAGAGCAAGTTCAGGATGAATTGTCACTTCCAGATTAAGTGCACTCACCTAACCCCCTGGCCACATTAATGGTGATGTGACCTCTGAACAAGGCTGCCTCAGTTGCTACAACTCACAGAAAGGCTGGTAGAGTGGCTGATAGGACGGGCAGTCAGGAGGAGGGGGCATTGATGATCGACAAGTGGAAGAAAGAGGTTATGGAAAAGGACTATATAAGGGGAAGATACAGATGAGGCAAAGGGGGATGATTCCCCCAGGAGAGACCGCTGTCAAGCTCCTCGGACTGGTGTCGAGGACAGATCTTGGAAGACAATCTTGATCCTCTAATGTCTGACGGTGGCAAATGGTGGTGAACGCTTCATCGCCCATTGCCCGCATGCTGGGGCCTAGTTCTTGAACCTGCTATCTACAAATTCATTGTACTGGGCTAGCNGATTCCTAGGAATCACATTCCTAAGAATGTAGCTATTCCTATGTTTGGTTTATTTCCAGGAATCTTAAATGAATTATTTATTTTTCCAATTTTATCCTTAGATTTGAATGTGAACTACCAAGTCATTTAAAAAAAAGGGTTAAAATTGTCAATTTATAAAACATACAATTTCCTTTAAGCTTGGGAATCTGGATTCCCACCTGTTTTAAAGGGAATCCACATTCCCACTGAGAGGGGTTTAAGGGAGGAATCCAGATTCCCCTGGCATCTGATTCCCTAGCATGATTTGCAACCAAACATGAGAATCTTTAAACATTCCTAGGAATCCTAAAACATTACCCTGTACCAAACGCCACATTAATGTGTAAGAAATTCCATTTGGGCCACGTGTATTTCTTAAATATAGCATTTGGACAAAAAAGGTTCAACTCTTAAGCCAGACTTTTTTGGAAAACCAAATCGTTGAGTGGTCTAAAAGGCAAATGCTAGTCATTGTCATATGGGAGGCTTGAAAGAAACTTCAGACTGAGTACTTACATAGACACTTTAGAGACTGTTTAGTACTATTGTTTAAATAATAATTTTTAGTATTTAAACAACAATACTTCTAATACATATTTTTATAACATTCAAACATGTATTTTTACAACAATAAAAACTAAACAACAATACTTAAATTCATCCCATCTTACAAAGCATTCACGTTACTTCTTTTCTAGATGCATCCCATTATTTTCCTCATTTGGAAAGGAAGACCACAGAGCTTTGGCAAACGACCTAAACTCAAAGAAGCCATTCCGAGACGGTGTGACTCACAAAATTTGCATTTGTCATCTCAAATCTTTTAACTTATGGTCCAAGCGCGTGAGATTTCACAGGAAAGATTTAGAAATTGATCATTTGGATTTCTATAGGCACAAGAGACAAGAGTCCACAAAATTGACTATGCACATGAATTCGCTTGACATGTCACAAGTGATTATGTGGGCTTTCGTAAAAGCTTGTGCACAATTAGGTCTTCATTAGCTAAGACACCATTATTTTCAATTAGCTGGTTTTTAGGAACAATGGCTCTTCCTCCTCTCATTGTAAAATTGGCATTTAATTGATTATTTGTTAAGAGTCTTGAGACTCAACTGGCACATTTGGGTGTTTTTAAGAGTCTTATTTGTCAAGAGCATGGCATTCGATCCATTTTAGTCCATTTCAATTTATTTGGTCTACTTCATCTCACTTCGATGATGTTTTGAGAGAAGAGATTTGTGTAGAAAGAGGAATTGTTTCATTAACAATTATGTAACCATATCTACTTTCTCTTTAGTCTATTTAATACTTATAGAGGATAAAACGTATGAGGGTAGCACTAGAAACAAATTCAAACCAAACATTATATTATTTTCAAAATATTTCACTTTATATAATGATTGAATGTGAAATGCATTATGTTTCATTGAAGAAAAAAAATTAATATAACTCTTACTAAACAAGTTCTTGTAACTTTGTGGCAGTTTGGCAGTCTTTCGTCATTTATATTTTAGGCTCCAAGTTCAAAACTCCAAAAGCAAATAGTAGATTTTAAGGTAATTAATCAATTGTATTGCCCAATTGTGATGAAAACCATGCTCTTATTAATCAATGAAATACTTGTAGTTTGATGTATTAAATTATTAATGTGACATATTTCGTCATACAAGTTAACAAATTTAGGGTATTGGACACGTTAATAAATTATTAATGTTTGTATTTCCTCATACTTATGAGAAAGGTGATTAGCTTGAAGAATTTCTTCATGTCAATCATTGAAACTATCGAAGCCAAACTCAAATACAAATTACATATATTTTTTAAATTCCTCCAATTCCAAAACCTTCAAAATATTTGTCTCAGTACCACTGACCATCAATTTATACCCTTTGCACAACACAGCCCATCCAAAATTCTCATTCTTGTACGAAATCAACTTTTCAATCTCGTCTCACTGTGCATGGTTTGTAGTTTGAAAATAACTCTAATTCGTACCAAAAATGCCCAGCAATCCCATTGTCATGCTTCCCTTTACTTTTCGTTGTCAAGTGATGCAACTCTATGAAAATCTTGGCTTTCTGTATGACTGGATCTTTAGTCAGGGCCTCTGCTTTCTTAGTAAAATGGTTGATCCACTCTTTATCTTCGCCTCCAAAGATGAAAATGTGCTTACCCTCCTGGATCTGATTAAAATTAAGAAATTTCAAGAAAATGATTTTACAGACCGAATAAAATGAAAGTTGTTTCAAACTGTATGGACAAATTACAACTTACCCACCTGTGATTTGACTAAAATTTTAAGTTGCCTACTTGTAATTTGAAATCCTATGATGCAAGTATTTTGTTAGATTTTTTTTTTTAATCTTATTTAATCTTGTATATATATATATATATATATTTTAATGTTTTTGGAAGAGAGTGAGAGAGACATAAAAGTGAAACAAAATTGTAAATTTAGCCATGTCTTAAACAAAAGTAGGTTACGGAACTCTAACTGGACTAACTTTAGGCAGGTAAAGTGTTAAATTTCAAACAATATGTAGCCAACTTAAATTTTAGTCAAATCAAGGATGAGTAAGTTGTAATATGCCCTTCATGAATACATGTATATGCATGTAATTATGTGTGAAATTTGGATGTTTATGCATTTGAATATGTGAAAATAACTTTACCCAGGTAGAGAATTTTGGTTCTCAAAAGTGTTCAATCATAAAGTATCCAAACCAATCTTCTCCATTGTGAAGAATCTCCTTATGGTAACCCTTGAAACAAATTTCAAACATAGCGTTTTCACGCACATGCCACCTCCAATTGTTGAACTCCTCTATGACCTTCAAAATCGTTGTCCCATTTCCACCATCCACTAATTTAGACCCTTTGGACAGCACAACCCATCCACTCTCAGTGTTCTTGTGAGTCCTGGAAGAGAGAAATTTCTGTAAGCGATCATCTTTTCCTTTGCAACCCATTTCCACACAAGACATCACTATGGAAATCTTGGCATCTTGTATGACATGATCTTTAGCCAGAGCCTCTACTCTTTTTGCAAATTGGTTTCTCCACTCTTCATCAAAACCTCCATAGATGAAAATGTACTTTCCCTCTTGGATCTGATTTAGCAAAATATTTCAAGGAATTCTTAATTATTTTTTGAATGAATGCAATAAAATTTAGAAGTTGCTTCAATGTTAGTTCACCCACAAATATGTGTAGATCTGATTTAGCAAAATATTTCAAGGAATTCTTAATTATTTTTTGAATGAATGCAATAAAATTTAGAAGTTGCTTCAATGTTAGTTCACCCACAAATATGTGTATGTGTGTATCAAGTTATTATTCAATACTACAAGAATACAACGACATGCATGGTACTTGAGTACCATTTCGCTATATTTAAGAAGTACCTAATGATTTTCGTTGTGCAATGTGTATATATAATATAACCTAACATCCCTCACCACCCCTGGAACATTGTGAGTTTATGTCTGAAAATAACTTTACCCAAGTAAGTAGTTTTGGAATATGGTTAATCATATGGAGACCAATACAGTCCTCTCCATTGAAAAGTTCTTCCTTTTGCGGAAGAATCTTCTTGTAATCCTTGAAACTATTGACCAAGCCAATCTCAGGCACCAACTGCTTCCAATTGTCGAAATCCTCCAACACTTGTAGAATTGTTGTCCCGTTTCCATGGTTCACTAATTTAAATCCTTTGCATAGGAGAGCCCATCCACTCTGAGTCTTGTAGGAAAGAACCTTTTGGACTGCCTGTGTCAAAGGATCTGATTCAGTCCTCTTGTCAATCATAGTGGAGAGAAATCTCTGTAGGTTGTTCCAAAAGGTTGGCTATCACTTTCATTTTCCCAGCAAAATGACTCTACGGAAATCTTAGCATCCACTATCATTGGATCTTTGCGCAGCACATATGCTTTATCATTAAATCGTTTTTTCCACTTTTCATTCATGCCTCCATACAAGAAAATGTGCTTCTCCTCTTTCATCTGATTGCATAAGAAATTTCAATATATATTCTTATATGAATGATGAAAAAAAGAACATCAATCCACATGCATGAATACGTGCAGATATGTGTAAAAGTGCATATATTAAAAGCTCTATGGACACAACACCTTTTACAAGATATTTAACAACTGCTAAGATGACAAAGTTATTAATAGTAAATAATAAATCAATATAAAGTGATGGGCTAAATAAGAATCGTTAAAAATTTATCAATTCAATTATTGTGAGAAATAGAAAATAACTTTACCGATTGTGTCATTGTCGTAAAATTGTCAAATATTAAGTATCCAAACCAATCATCTCTAATGGATAGTTGTGCTTCTTTATTTGTAGTAAAAGGAAAAGCGTTCATTCGTGATACATTAATCATGCGGAGTGCATTTGGATGTACCACAATCCCTTGTGTGTTCATCACCACAACAATAGGCTTATCTTTGAATTGCCACCTCTCCTTAATGTACTTAATCCCTAATTTGAATGAATAATTATGCACTATATACCATGTTGGCATCTTAGACCGCAACATGTAAAACTTCTTTAGCATATCATCTGTCCACTTTTCCTCAATTGGGATCCATACAATCTTATATTGATCCTCTTTGCTTAATTCTTCGTAAATTGAGTTTAGAATCGAAATATCCACACTGGAGATGTCTAGGCCCGAAATCCACAACAAGACATTCTTTATTTTCATCACTTCAATGCCAATCGGTTTGTGCAACACAATTATGAAAACTTAGCTATGTTAGGACCAATTTTCATACTGTTGATTAATAAATTATTCTTATTGTGTCTATTACTACTCTATTCTATTAAGCATAATTTAAATAGAATATTCGTAACGTGTAATATGTGTAAGGGGTAAGAGTTAACACAACAAAGTGTCATTGGAGACAGTTATGGGCCAAATTTGCAGGCCCAACTTAAATTTCAAAGGATCATGGTGAAAGAGTGTTGCCCATAATGTTTGGTCCATTTTTTATTTTGTTAGTTTTCCGCCCAATATGATTTTGGGTTGGGCTAATACTTCGTTAACAATTACTTTGAAATTACCTTGCTATACATTTATTTTAGTATTATTCGTTTGCAAAAAAATATGATATATATACTGTTTAAATTTTTATTCCAAAAACTTTATACAGTGGAATACGAGGGAAAAAAATTAAACGAGTTTGCATGGGATAAATATATATTTTGTATGGTTTTTCAAAATTTGAAAATGTTGGGCCTTCACCATCTTTAAGGTGAGCTTGGGCTTCCAAAATCAAGCCTGAGCTTGATCAAGGCTAGACTTGAACAAATACCATTTCTCCCAATCATAACTCAACCCGGCCCAATCCCTTAGACATTTATTGATTGTCTCATAAAGTTTGGACATTTGTTGTCCACATTTTCCAACTGATATCCCCACTTTTGAGTGGTGAAATAACAATTTTTCCGTTATGTAGTATCTTTGACTACAATATAATGATCATAATAATATAACATGGTCGAACATTATTTACAAGAGCTAACCTCTGTGTTTGTAGAACCATCATTGATGAGTGGCTTGAAAGTCGTCTCCTTGAAGGCCACCATGATTTCTATAGGATTTTCCATGACCTTCATGAGCTTCTGATAACGTATTTGCTCCTCAATATGTTCTATATGCGATTTTAGAAAGTTTAGAATGACATTGATTTTTTCAGCGAAGGGAAATAGTTCAGGTGATTTGTCCCTGAAATTACAAAACTACGGTTATGAATGAGTCAAAGAAAATTTGCTTTATGTTAAACCTAAATTATATCTGTGACATGGTGGAGAATTGAATTATATTTGACAAATTACCAATTAATGTTCCAAAAGCTTAATCTAAGACTTTCATTTCACAAGTGAGACTACTACCCTTTTTAAGTGGAGCCAAAAAACAAGTGGAAATTTTTAAAGAGGGAGGTAAGGTAGAGAAAAAGTTTGAACCTAGGACCTCATACTATGATAAATGTTTGATTGCCCAAAAGTTTAAATTTTTAAAAAATTGTGAATTTAATCATTTAATCTAACACTAATAAAATGACTTCAACATATATTATACATTTTCAAGGCTAGGACTTACTCATCGTTAATAAGACAAGACAATTGAGTTGTGCAAACTACAACAGTTATGATAGCCCAGTAAACATGTATTGGTATACTGTCCTTGGCTGTTCACAATGACGATATATCCTTCAAATCATTGTTCTTAAGTAGTTTCTCTAGCTTAAAGATGTACTCAACAACATCTATTGTTGCCTTGATCAAGTTGTTAAGTTCATCAATTGCATTCTTGTGTTTCAGAAGCCATGAACTCTCTAAGATGGTAGGCACCCCCTTCAAGATCCCCATTGATTTGGCGAGTAGGTCTGATTGATGAAGCTGATCAAGGAGCCAAAATTCACCATAGTCTAAAGCAAAAGCTGCAAGTGTCAACACTGCCTTTGCATTCCATGAATAAGTAGAGAGTCTTCTAAGTATTGATATTGTTAGTTTGTGTGCGACTTCCTCATCCAGATCCCTACACGACATCTGACGTTTACATTTTCATGATCACCAAAAAATACTAATGTAACTACATAGCGAAAGGATCAAATTCATCCTACATCTTGTTATTTATAAGTTGGTAATTCAAATGGTTTTGAAATAGCTGGTTTATAAGTGGTTCCCAAATATCATGATATCGAAGATTTTTTAGATTAAATATTTATAATCAGCTTATTGAAATTAAGCCCTAATGTATCTTTTCTTATAGTGTGTGTGGGATGAGAGACTACATACTTGTGGAATAATTAGATACTTGTAGAGAGTTACACACACAATCTAAGATGTTTCGGGGCAAAAAAAAAAAAAAAACTATTTTCTGTTATTATAATTACCTCAAAGGAGAGTTGCGTAAGTGTACACAATGGTGGGCTGAAGCAGGCTTCAAGGGCTTTCTCCTTCTGCTGTGCCTGGGTAGTATCCTATAGAAAATAATAACTAATTAATTGTAAGTAAGAAAAATCAAACATATATAAAAAGAGATTTAAAAAAAAAATCATTATTTCCTACTTGAGTTAAATTATAAAAAAAAATAAAAATCATGATTGTGCACATCAATAGTATCCACTCTTTTACACACCAAGTGTAAATTGTGGACATTAATGTTTACATTTTTCAAGAATATCGACATTTTTATCAGGTGTGCCGTGTGTGTGAGGGGTAGCTACTGTTGGGTATGTAGTAGTAATTTTCTAATTAAATAAATTATTGTATCTGCATCTGTTTGTACTTTTTATAATAATCTTTTAAAAATTCAATGCTTATGATCTCTATTTCATATCAAGAGGATAAAGTCGAGCAACGAGGTTTTGTCAAAGAAAGAATTGCGCTACCAGGGAAAAAAAAAGTTAAAATGAAAAAGAAAAGTCTATTTCTTATGTGTGGCAGTAACATATATATAAATTACCCGAGTATTGTCAACATGGGTTGCACCGTTGAGAATGCTTTTGACGACGATGAAAAGAGACTCAACATCAAAGTTTTTGTCAGCATGAACATGGGTTGCACTAATTTGATCCATGATCTTATTGTTAGACATGGTTGACACGCTCAGCTCATCCTCAATGGCTTTCTGAGTGGAAACTTGAGGCACCTGGTTGCTTGCCATAATTTATTAGCTTTTAAAGGTTGAACGATAGCCTGAACAATTTATAGGCATCAGAACTGGAATAAGGCACAACCAGCAAAGACTTGGAAGGGTATGCTTCATTAGCTTCAGTTTACAGTCACCACCTAAATCGGGTCAATTGAGTAACATTGACTGCTGTGGATTGAAGATTTGAGGCGGTAGACCATTAGGTCAGTCAACTTTTATTTATTTTTTATTTTGGAGAGAAACTTTCATTTGTTTTTAAGAAATACCACATGTGCGTGTTGTATTTAAATACCACAAGATTCAATAATTAATACCACAGAATATTACTCATCCCAGAAAGTTAAGTAATTAGGATTAGAATTCAAAAAGTAGTATATTTTAATTCTTCAAAGTTTTGGACTTTTAGAAATTCCAACTTACAAGAATTAAAATTCCTCTACGTGAAAATTTATGTAGTTTAAATGTATCTAGAATTTGAACTTATTGTAGTTTAGACAAACTGTATGTAAAATATTTTTATTCTAAAAATAATATAATAAAAACCCTTTATTTTATTTTATTTTATTTTTTTTAGTAATGATAATTTTTAAATGATAAAGATATCATTGAACATTGATAAATATCTCATTCAGGTATAAAATAAACATTTTATTTTCTAAATGTAAGTCTATATAATTAACTTTAAGAAAACAATTTGGAAAATTGAATTTAAGCGTTATATAACTTATATTAGACGAGGATATACCAGGAAAATGCCTTAGGTTGATTTCTACGGATCCACGTGCCCTCTTAAAAGAACCTATTTGTGAGATCAAAATACATCCCTTGCAAATACAGTATACTAGGTAAAATAAACACTTATTGACACGCCTGTAAAATATCAATCGTACCGGCTTGTATTTGCTGTACTAGGGAAGTTTAGAATGTTTTGACTTGTACAAAAAAAATAAAAAAAAAATTGTTACAAAACCCGTTATTTAATCTAATATATTAGGTTAATGTATTTACCCTAATATTTTATATGTGTGTGTAAAAATATATAAATAGGGAAAACTTTAAAACGGTATATTAGCATTAACCGATACCACATTATTTTACTCTGGTTAAACCAAAACGAACTTAGGTGCAAAATTAACTCATTGGATTTGACAACACTTGCGCGCGCGCGCGCACACACACAAAGCTTGTGATTAAATCTTTTATCTTCATGGTAAACTGCAATTAACATTAATATAATTCTCAAAATTATAGTAATAACGCTTTTTTTTTTTTTTTTAAAGAAAAGTTAATTATTATTTTTTTAGAATAATAATTGACCTTAATATATGCAGTTGTACACTGCCATGCGAGGCCAGGGAGGTAGCGCGGGACTTGCCTTAAAAGGAAAAATAAAATAAAATTGGTAGCGTGCGGATCTCTTGTTAATTACAAACACAAATAACAGGTTTGACTAAGCAATTGCAATTTGCAACTAATTTGATAATGATCTCCATTTTACAGCAGAAGCGATTAATATGACAGGTGACTAACTAATTGCAATTTAGCTCATCGGATAATGATCTCCTTCAAACTTTAAAGCATTTTAAAATCATTCTAGGTTCAATAATTGGATTAATTAATCCCAATTTTTTTTAAAAAAGAGATAATAATATCCAAATTATTTTTATAATATTTAATTAATCCCAATTGGTTCAATAATTGGAAGAATTGAGCTGCTACATGATTAATCGTCAACAAATAAAGGTGTTTGGCATAATATAAAACCTAACCAATAGGGTGTTCGTGGTGTGGTGAGATGTTGTGTGGTTTTGGGCCTTTATTAATTTTTAGACGAACATTAATCAGTTTTAGCTGTTGCTTTCTGTTTGTTATAATTATTATTATTACTAGTATTTAACCTGTGCAACCCATGCTTATGTACAGGAATGATAAATTATAATGGTACTATTGATATTAGTTTAGGTTATTAAATATATAAGACATTAGTTTGACCAGGATATTTAGAGGTATTAAAATGATTTTTCTTTGCAATTTTAATGATATTAGTTACGCTAGGTTTTTCATTACACTATTGTTATGTATATAATTTTGAAAATCATTTTTATACACTACATATACAATATCAATTCACTATCATTGTCCATGAAATTCTACTAAATACAACACAAAATAAAAGAATAAATTGGTTCAATAGTATCTCCTAAATTGAATGTGGATAGATGCATAAGATTGTTTAGCTCAATTACAGTTTGTTACGTTCAAAATTTTCATATACAAAATATGTAAATAGAAATAGTATAAAAAAAAATACACTCATTAGTTCCCAAAAAAAAAAAAGCAAAAATCCAAAAAAATTAATTTGTATGAAAAGCTAACAAAGACAAAATCTAATTATAATTCTAATCTAATTTTTTCTAAGCTTTGGTTATATATATATAACCTAGGTTTATTTATATTAGACTCCTTGTATTTAACATTGGGTTAACTCACTTTGTACAAAAAGTTAAAAAAAAATTAGATTAGAGGGGACACGTGATGCAAAATTAAATTCTAATTGAAATCTAAATTTTACACTAAATTAACTCACATAGTACAAAAATTTAAAACTTAGATTAGATGAGACACATGACGCAAAATTTCACACTAATTGAAGTCCAATTTGAAATTTAATTGAATTTTCTTTCAGCTTTACTTATTAATATACACAGATTTCCAGAAGGTTGTTAAAATTTTTTGTTCCATATTAAAATTAAAGCGGATATATTTAGTATAAAAAATAAGTTTCAAATTTTTTTCTTTCATTCAAATAAATTCCTTTTAAGATTCTCAAAAAAAAAAAAAAAAAAAAAAAAAAATTCCAAAAAGAAATTTTAATATTTTGTTATATATATATATATATATATATTCCTATTGCCCCAAAACTAATTTTAAATATGTATTCTTATTAAAATATTTTTATTTTTCCTTCAAATTTAATTTCAAAAAATATTTTTCATTTTCTCTTTCAATTTTTTTCAATTCAATTCTCTAATTTTTTAATTTATTCAATCTAGTCCTTTTTTTTAGTGTCCTTAGATAAGTTTGGTTAAATGCCCCAAAAAGACGTTCTTTTGGCTTACATTAACAAAAATCCAAATAATAATTAATTGAACTCTTTTTTCTTTTTCTTTTTTCAATTTTTTTTTTTAAAATAAACCTTTATTTATTTATTTTTTTTTTGTTTGAAATTGAATCAACACAAAAATCCTAGTACAATTTCTCGAGATGCTCTTGCTGGAGGCCGAGCTAAGAAGCAGTCCCTCATTCATGTGGCGCAGCTTACTGGCAGCAAGAGAGATTATTTGGGCAATTCAAAGCGGAGAGGGAGGGGCGGTAGGGCTATTTCATGTTGTTGAAGACCCAAACTGGTTGTTCCATGTCTTTGATTTTATTGGCGAACAGATTCCTTCTATACGGGTAAATGAGCTTATTGATGAGTTGACTAAAAAGTGGGATTGTGGAAATTTTTTTTTTCACTATTTACTCATAGGACCTGTGTGGTGATACTTGCCATTCCTTTGAACAATACCTACTCTCGGACCAGTGGGTATGGAAGGAGATCAGTCACAAAGTTTCTTCATGAAATCTGCATACCAGGTCGCACTTTGCTTGCATCAGCCGGTGGACGTGTAACATTCTTTCGCTAGAGGAGAACGGTCACTATGGAGGAAATTAGGGGCCCTTAATGTGCCACAAAATTAAAGTGTGTAGCTTTGTTTGGAGAGCTTGCTCCAATATCCTACTTGCCAGAGATAATTTGAGCAAAAAGAAATCGTACCAAGTATTATTTTGAGAGACTTCAGTTCCATCAGAAAAGAATAGTTGAGGGTGCAATTGGCTTTCTGGAGGAGTATCAAAGGTTCATGTTGGCCCAGCAGAAATTTGGAATGTTTCATGGGGCTCTCCTTGTGTTTATGTTTGTTTTTCCTTCTGCATAGGCTTTGTGTTCCTAGGGACCTCTTTCTCTCCAAGCTTCCTGGAGAGTTTTTTGTAAACGTTTTTCAATTTGTTAACTATAAAATTTTCTATCTTTTAGTTCCAAAAAAAAAAAAAAAAAAAAAAAAAATTCCATTTTCATCCCCAAAATTTTTATTTTTTATTTTAATCCCTAAACTTCAACATTGTTGTCCAATTGACCATTTCTGTCTATTATTGTCTACAAAATTGTTGTTAAGCCACGGCGTATCACAAAATTGTTGTTCAAGGTAAAGTTTCAATTTTATTCTATTTTAATTTGAACTTTTCAGCTTTTGACCTAATGTATCGTACAAGAATCTCCTAATATATACGTGAAATCACAATAGAAGTCTTGTTTTTTAATAATTCAATAATTATAACAAGTTGATGGGAGTTTTGAACTATATATATATATATATGTTTTTGTTTGAAGCATCAAGAATTAGAAGCCTCTAGGTATAATAAGTAACTTTTAGATACAAGAAAATATCTATCTTCTATTTATTTTTTTCCTAGGGAGAACTTAGGTACAATTTTTTAAGAGTTGTATTTTTATTTTTTACTATTTTTTGGTAAGCTAGAAATGCATTAAAGAAACTAAGGAGGAATAACAAAGTCAGGACAAAGCCTGTTATAGTACACACCACTTTTATTTGGAGCTCATAAGCTCTAAGATGTCCACAGGCAGATCATCATACAAAATAAAATCCCTATTCTGATTAGTCCCTATCCTAGCTAGGCAATGAGCACGATTGTTGGCTTCATGGTAGCAGTGACGGTTCTGGACTTGGGATAGCTGCAAAATCATTTGCCTGTAGTCATCAACAAGTGGAATGACAACATTGTTAAAGTAAGATGGGTTAGCCAGAAGATAAACAATAGCTTTAGCATCAATTTCTATATCAACAGATAGAAGACTAAGATTTTTGCAAAGGTTAAGCCCATCTCTAAGGGCCCACAACTCAACTATGAAGCTGGATGCAATGCCAATGTTCCTGGAGAAGCCAGCAATCCACTCTCCAAGTTCATTCCTAGTAATACCACCTCCCCTTGCTATACCTAAGGTTCCAATTGAGGAGCCATTTGTTGTAACGTCCTAGTCAGTAAAAAAAAAACAAAAAAAAAAGGTAGAGATCATATTTTTTTTAGGCCACACGTGCCCCACCTACATAGTCAGTAAAAAAAAAACAAAAAAAAAAGGTAGAGATCATATTTTTTTTAGGCCACACGTGCCCCACCTACCACACCACTCCCCACCACTCATTTCGATCTATCTCACCCTCTCATGTCTGGTCATATCTCTTATTTGTTTCTTTTTCTTTTCTTTTCACTTAAACACACTCCTCTCTATCACTCTTATCCTCTCCACCGGTACTTCCATATGACAACCACCATTTCCACTATCATTTTTCCGGCAAGATTACCGGAAAATTCTTAACAACCTAGAAGCCCCTTCACATCCTTTATTTGAGGTAAAAATTTCTAATCTTTTAGGTGGGTTTTACAATTTTGCTTAAGGTTATTTTTATCTAAACTCTAATAATGATACCTGTGTGATTTATGAGCATTGAAAATGATATTTATGTATTTATATGTATAGGTTTTGTATTGGTGAAATTATTTGATGAGTGGGTTTATGGTTTGTGCTAATAATGACTACTTAAGGTTTATGTATGGTGGAAAATTTATGGATTTTAAGGTATAACATGTGATGGTTGGTAAATCTAATTTTTACATTGCCATTGGGTTTATTTGGAGTTAGTTGAAGTTCTAAATTTCTTGTCTTGGAGGATATTTTGATTTTTCTTTCATGGGTCTCTTAATGATGTAGTGTAAATTTTATGGAAGCTAGTCATAATGTTGAAGATGATATTAAATAGGTTGAATCTATAAATTGGAGTTTATGCCTTGTGAATCAATTTGTTGAGAAACTTTGGAAGTGGAATATATTATTATTGAAGAGGTTAAATACTAGGCTTGCCTAATTAAGTGTTTATTTGGCAATTCTTAAATTGTAGCTAAATACAATTTCAAACTCTATGCTTATTGTGATAGGTTTACTTGGTATTGTTTAGGTTCTAGCTAGTCTCCTTGGAACTTGGAGAATTAGGCTTTTGCGGTTGCGAGGTAAGTAGTTTTTTAATGAGATTTTTTTTGGAAAATAACTATGTTGCATAAATGTTGTTTTTGGGTTAGACACACTTTTGGAAACTACCTATGGAAACTATATTTTCCTAAAAACTATTGTGTCGTAACCTTAATATATATATATATATATATGCGCATCATATTTGGTATTGCATTTGGAGAAATGCATGAATTGTTGATATAGAAAAATGAGCATATTTTATTTAATCTTTGATATGGAAATTATGGATTTTATGGTATATTAGAAAATTTAAAGATGCTTATCTTGTCTTGTTATGTGAGAAATTGATAGAAAATCTCTTGACAAGAATGAAAAAACCTTACAAACTTTGTAGAAATCAGATTATTTAAGGTTTTTCTTAAACTATTTAGATATAAACTATGTATTTGAAAGTAATGTAACCTGTGAGCTTTATGTGGTTTTAACACCATGTCATGTGTGATTTCTCGATGATTACCCGATTTGGTTTCCATAGTCTTTGTGACAACGGAATCAGATTCAGGTTAGTACCTTTTCACTTTGGATGACGCGTTCTTCCCTGCAGCCCATAGGGGGAATAGCTTCTTGATTGTGTGTGGGTGAGGCTGCTACCCATGGGGTCAAAAAAAGACCACAAGCAAATGTGATCCTATTTGACGCACTCTCCCTGCTGCCCATGGGGGGAGAGAAAAACCTTGAAGGAGTGAGTGAGGCTGATGTTCATGGGGCCAAGAGATTGCATACCAAAGAGGATAATATCATGCGAGTTGTGAATGAGTGGATCCCCTAACCGGTTTATGTGGTAGTGTGGTATATTTGTGATAAATTATCGTATGTTAGATTTTATGGCTTTGGAATTATATTGTTAGTATTCACAAATTATAGTATATAATTTCAAGGTATTTACTTTGAGAAATTTTGTGTTTTATCATTCAATCATTCTTGTCATATCATATTATTATTATTATTGAAAATGAAACTTGCATTTCCCTCACCCCCATTAATTATGCTACTTACTAGGCTCTGTCTCATTCTATTATTTTATAAACTTTTCAGACTAGGCAACAATCTTTTGAAACAGCTTTTTGGTGGCTAACAGTAGTTAGACTAACTATTGGTGAAGGCTGAACTTTTGTGATGGAGATATTAGATGATGTACATCTTAGAATAGTCTTGACTCATTTTTTTGTACATTATAGTGGTTGTGACTTTATTCCCACTGATGGGACAAGCTGATGATATGTAATTATTTATTCAAACCTCTATTCTTTTGTGGTTAATGGTCCTTGTAATTATCGCATAGAGCTCTGACTTACTTTGAGAGTATATTTAATGGAATTATTATGATAATTCTTGATGTTGGTACTTGATATGATTTATCTGGATTGTATTGTCAAAAAAAAAAAAATCTACAAGTACTTTTGAGATGTTTTTCTCATGCTTTGGACCCTTTAGGGTTCGGGGTTGAGGTCTCTCCAGCGGACTCTTTGAATGTTCTTGTTGCTAGTGTTTTTGGGATTGAGAATGCAGTGTCGGTACTCAACATCACTAAAAATGATATCTTTATGAACATTGAGTTGAACAGGTCGATTCTTGAACACCCTTTAGGGTTCGAGGTTGAGGTCTCTCCCAGCGGACTCTTTGAATGTTCTTGCTGCTAGTGTTTTTGGGATTGAGAATGCAGTGTCGGTACTCAACATCACTAAAAATGATATCTTTATGAACATTGAGTTGAACAGGTCGATTCTTGAACACCACACTATTTCTATGCTTCCATATCAGCCATATGGCGAAGGGGAAGGTGATGTTCCATGGCGGGTAGCTATGAGCGTGGGTCACATTGCCTATGCAGTTATTATGCATAGAAATTTCTTAAAGGATTGATTCCTAAGCTATCCCAGATGCTTTTGGCCAATGGGCAATCTCTAAGCCCATGAAGAATGGTCTCGAGTTCCCTTTGGCAGAGTTGGCAACTGTTATTCACCTTGAGACCTTTCCTGGCAAGACAATCTCCTACCCCGATGTTGTTGTGAAGACACATCCACATTAAAAACTTAATGCGAGGAAGGGTATTGATTTTCCAAACCCATGACCTTGTGAACTGTCCTTGCTCATCACTGCAATCCATGACCAACACATAGGCTGATTTAAGATCAAACTCTCCACGGTTGGAACCACTCCAAACAAGCCTATCCTCCCCTCTTGATGAGGAGCCATTTGTTGTAACGTCCTAGTCAGTAAAAAAAAAAAAAAAAAAAGGTAGAGATCATATTTTTTTTAGGCCACACGTGCCCCACCTACCACACCACTCCCCACCACTCATTTCGATCTATCTCACCCTCTCATGTCTGGTCATATCTCTTATTTGTTTCTTTTTCTTTTCTTTTCACTTAAACACACTCCTCTCTATCACTCTCATCCTCTCCACCGGTACTTCCATACGACAACCACCATTTCCACTATCATTTTTCCGGCAAGATTACCGGAAAATTCTTAACAACCTAGAAGCCCCTTCACATCCTTTTTTTGAGGTAAAAATTTCTAATCTTTTAGGTGGGTTTTACAATTTTGCTTAAGGTTATTTTTATCTAAGCTCTAATAATGATACCTGTGTGATCTATGAGCATTGAAAATGATATTTATGTATTTATATGTATAGGTTTCGTATTGGTGGAATTATTTGATGAGTGGGTTTATGGTTTGTGCTAATAATGACTACTTAAGGTTTATGTATGGTGGAAAATTTAGGGATTTTAAGTTATAACATGTGATGGTTGGTAAATCTAATTTTTCCATTGCCATTGAGTTTATTTGGAGTTAGTTGAAGTTCTAAATTTCTTGTCTTGGAGAATATTTTGATTTTGCTTTCATGGGTCACTTAATGATGTAGTGTAAATTTTATGGAAGCTAGTCATAATGTTGAAGATGATATTAAATAGGTTGAATCTATAAATTGGAGTTTATGCCTTGTGAATCAATTTGTTGAGAAACTTTGGAAGTGGAATATATTATTATTGAAGAGGTTAAATACTAGGCTTGCCTAATTAAGTGTTTATTTGGCAATTCTTAACTTGTAGCTAAATACAATTTCAAGCTCTATGCCTATTGTGATAGGTTTACTTGGTATTGTTTAGGTTCTAGCTAATCTCTTGTTTAGGTTCTAGCTAATCTCCTTGGAACTTGGAGAATTAGGCTTTTGCGGTTGCGAGGTAAGTAGTTTTTCAATGAAATTTTTTTTGGAAAATAACTATGTTGCATAAATGTTGTTTTTGGGTTAGACACACTTTTGGAAACTACCTATGGAAACTATATTTTTCTAAAAATTATTGTGTTGTAACCTTAATATATATATATATATATATATAAATGCATCATATTTGGTATTGCATTTGGAGAAATGCATGAATTGTTGATATAGAAAAATGAGCATCTTTTATTTAATCTTTGATATGGAAATTATGGATTTTATGGTATATTAGAAAATTTAAAGATGCTTATCTTGTCTTGTTATGTGAGAAATTGATAGAAAATCTCTTGACAAGAATGAAAAAACCTTACAAACTTTGTAGAAGTTAGATTATTTAAGGTTTTTCTTAAACTACTTAGATATAAACTATGTATTTGAAAGTAATGTAACCTGTGAGCTTTATGTGGTTTTAACACCATGCCATGTGTGATTTCCCGATGATTACCCGATTTGGTTCCATAGTCTTTGCGACAACGGAATCAGATTCAGGTTAGTACCTTTTTACTTTGGATGACGCGTTCTTCCCTGTAGCCCATGGGGGGAAGAGGTTCTTGATTGTGTGTGGGTGAGGCTGCTACCCATGGGGTCAAAAGACCACAAGCAAAAGTGGTCCTATTTGACTCACTCTCCCTGCTGCCCATGGGGGGAGAGAAAAACCTTGAAGGAATGAGTGAGGCTGTTGTCCATGGGGCCAAGAGATTGCATACCAAAGAGGATAATATCATGTCAGTTGTGAATGGGTGGATCCCCTGACCGGTTTATGTGGTAGTGTGGTATATTTGTGATAAATTATTGTATGTTAGATTTTATGGCTTTGGAATTATATTGTTAGTATTCACAGATTATAGTATATAATTTCAAGGTATTTACTTTGAGAAATTTTGTGTTTTATCATTCAATCATTCTTGTCATATCATATTATTATTATTATTGAAAATGAAACTTGCATTTCCCTCACCCCCATTAATTATGCTACTTACTGGGCTCTGTCTCATTCTATTATTTTATAAACTTTTCAGACCAGGCAACAATCTTTTGAAATAGCTTTATGGTGGCTAACCGTAGTTAGACTAACTATTGATGGAGGCTGAACTTTTATGATGGAGATATTAGATGATGTACATCTTAGAATAGTCTTGACTCATTTTTTTGTACATTATAGTGGTTGTGACTTTATTCCCACTGATGGGACAAGCTGATGATATGTAATTATTTATTCAAATCTCTATTCTTTTGTGGTCAATGGTCCTTGTAATTATCGCATAGAACTCTAACTTAATTTGAGAGTATATTTAATGGAATTATTATGATAATTCTTGATGTTGGTATTTGATATGATTTATTTGGATTGTATTGTCAAAAAGAAAAAAAATCTACAAGTACTTTTGAGATGTTTTTCTCATGCTTTGGACTTTTTAGGGTTCGGGGTTGAGGTCTCTCCCAGCGAACTCTTTGAATGTTCTTGCTGCTAGTGTTTTTGGGATTGAGAATGCAGTGTCGGTACTCAACATCACTAAAAATGATATCTTTATGAACATTGAGTTGAACAGGTCGATTCTTGAACACCACACTGTTTCTATGCTTCCATATCAACCATATGGCGAAGGGGAAGGTGATGTTCCATGGCGGGTAGCTACGAGCATGGGTCACATTGCCTATGCAGTTATTATGCATAGAAATTTCTTAAAGGATTGATTCCCAAGCTATCCCAGATGCTTTTGGCCAATGGGCAATCTCTAAGCCCATGAAGAATGGTCTTGAGTTCCCTTTGGCAGAGTTGGCAACTGTTATTCACCTTGAGACCTTTCCTGGCAAGACAATCTCCTACCCTGATGTTGTTGTGAAGACACATCCACATTAAAAACTTAATGCGAGGAAGGGTATTGATTTTCCAAACCCATGACCTTGTGAACTGTCCTTGCTCATCACTGCAATCCATGACCAACACATAGGCTGATTTAAGATCAAACTCTCCACGGTTGGAACCACTCCAAACAAGCCTATCCTCCCCTCTTGAAGTTAAGATGAAAAAAGGAATGGACTTGGTACCCATAAGGATTAACTCAGGGAGTTGGAAAGATAGTTTGGACTAGTCCCACTTCCAAAGCCCAGGCCCAGCAACATCAACAACTTTCAATGACTCCTCTTCCTCTGTAAGAGGACCTTGAATTGCTACTCAAAGGGTCCTTTTGGAAAACGAGTTATCGTGCCAAAGACTTAGAGTACTATTCCTACCCAGGATTCATCTAATGCCTTTTTTAAAAACCTTCTATTACTTTATCATGGCCTTCCACACTCTAGAACATGGAAGTTTCTTTCTATTGTTGGAATTCAACCGATGGCTCATGCAATATTTGCTCTATAAAACCTTAACCCAGATTAAGTCTTTCTCTGATTGAAACCTCCAATTAAGTTTAGCAAGAAGGGCAAGGTTTTTCCCTTTGGCAGATTGTAACCCGAGACCTCCATCCACTTTGGGCTTCATGACATTTTGCCAA
Organism: Quercus suber; assembly: GCF_002906115.3. Classification (NCBI taxonomy): domain Eukaryota; kingdom Viridiplantae; phylum Streptophyta; class Magnoliopsida; order Fagales; family Fagaceae; genus Quercus; species Quercus suber. The sequence goes on from NW_027069805.1 coordinate 747,086, forward strand.
CCAACACAATGTATCTTCTTTGCAGATTTTGATAATTCCCAAAAAAAATTTCGATTGACTCTATCATTGTTATCAAGAAGCTTCTCAGGAAACGTTGTGCATTGCATGGTGTAAGCAAGAGTAATGGAGGTAGAAGCTTGGATTATGATCGTTTTGCCTGCATAGGACAACAAATTAGCCTTCCAACCCGCTAATTTTTGCTTGATCCTATCCAATACAAAGTTGAGGTCATGGTTGCCAGCACCTTGATGTTTAATTGGAAAACCCTATATGTTCCTAAATTAGGAGTTGACTTGAACCCCAATATGTCATGAAGAGATTCCCTTGTATCAGTGTCTAAATTTAGGGAGGAGTATACTCTAGATTTACTGTCACTAATGGATTGACTTGATTGGGCACAAAAGGCATCAAGAACATCTTAGATCGTTTAGCAATTAATGTGATTTGCCTTTGCAAACAGAACCAAGTTGTCGGCAAAGAAAAGGTGAGAGAAGGCCGGTCCACCTTTTAAGCTTTTAACAAGGATCCAAATCTTGGAATGTATGTCTCCATAGAAAACATCAAGAGGTACAAACTAGCTGAGATATAATGCTCTTGGCAAGAGTTGTACTTAAATTTTTGTAATTGTATTAAACCATATTTTGAATAATGTGAAAAAATAATACTATTATCTTTTCCCAAGAAAATTAAATTGACCATGAGTTTCATTGATCATTGTAACCACTTTATTAAAAGTCTTGTATGATACTTCTTGGTGTTTCTAATAAAAATGTTCACTATTTTAATTCATCCCCTCCCAAATATAAAAAAAGGAAATAAGTCTTACCATAGTTATTATATAGAGCATTAATATCATCGTGCACCTTTAGCGTGATAGTCACTTCACAAGTATAAAGTTCTTGTGAGGTATGAGAGGGAGAGGGGTAGGAAAAGGGTGGAGGTTCAAGTTTCCAAGAGAAAGCTTTACATACATATACACATAAACTATGTTAGAATATATTTTCTACCTTATATATATAGGCGAAAACACTATTTTGGTCCTTACATTTTAGAGTCATAATTAATTTGGTCCATACATTTTGATAGCAGTCAATTTGGTCCCTATTATTTTCAACTTGCAATCAATTTGGTCCCTATCATTAAGTCATTAACGGAAAATGCCTATGTGGCAAACAGTTTGCATTATTGGCATGCTTAATATTAAAAAATTAAATAAGATGCTGACTTTTTTAAATTTTATGGCCACGTTAGCACTAAGATGGCAAAAATAGCCACATCATATTTTAAAAATAATTTTCTCTTATTTACTAATTTTTTTTTCCTTTCTTTATTTTTTCTTTTAGCTTTTTGACAATTTCTTTAAAATTTCATTTTATTTTCTAACATTCTTTACCGTTCTTCTCCAAACCCAGATAAGGTCTCCATCTCTCCCAATTATCTCCTTCTCCTCACCTTAACCACAGGTCAATAGCTTTAATATAGGTTACGTTATTTCTCACCACCATTGCAACTTCTCACAGGTCGATTGGAAATTGCGACCCTATGTGGGTGGCAATTGGAATATGAGCTGAGTATGAAAGTCACACAGATCACATGATGGGATTCACAAGGCGAACTCATTAGATTAGCATAAGCTTGTGACCCACTTAGGTTTTGTGCTTTGAGAGGAGTGGGATAGGATCTGCTATGCACCAGGGTATTAGAACCCAAATCTGTAAATGTTTTGGGCAAGTGGGGGATGTGGGTTTTTGGTCATAATGGCAAGAATAGAGTAACCAACAGAAGAGTGAAGTAGGGGTTGAGCAATTTATGGTAATGGGGTTGGCCTTGTTGGGAAAGTATCTACAAGCTTGGATTCCATGAAAGATAGCTTCTTGTGCTCATGGGTTTTTTCTCTTTTAGACTATTGACTAATGCATTGAAATTTTTTAGCTAAAAAGGTCCAAGCTTTTTAATGGATTCTAAAGTGATAAGACACCAAGCTCACACTTTCATTAGACAAAAAAGAGAAATTTGGAGTTGGGTTCATTGAGTAATTTGAGTTGGTATGCTGGAGAAACTTTAGTAGAGGTTTGATAGCTTTCTCAACCAAATCATCTCTATACAAAGAAGAGTATGAGTGCATGCAGATAATGAGAGAGACAACAACCTTATCTGGGTTTGGAGAAGAGCAGTGAAGAATGTGAGAAAATAAAATGAAATATTAAAGATATTGTGAGAAAACTAAAAAAAAAATAAAGAAAAGGAAAAAAATGGTATATAAAAGAAAATTATTTTTGAAAGATGACGTGGCTTTTTTTGCCATCTCAGTGCTGATATTGCCTTAAAATTTAAACAAGTTAGCATCTTATTTAATTTTTTAATATTAAGTATGCCAACAATGCAAACCTTTTGCCATGTGGGTATTTTCTATTAGTGACTTAACAGTAGGGACTAAATTAATTGCAAGTTGAAAATAATAGAGACTAAATTAACTGCTATCAAAATATAGGGACCAAATTGACTATGATCTCAAAATGTAAGGACCAAAATAATATTTTCGCGATATATATATATATATATAATTAAATGGAGCATTAATTGAATAATTGTTAATGTCAAAATACGTTTTAAATGTGGGATACTATTTTAAATTCAAACATAAGAGGTAGGAATTTATTTTGAGGATATTAATGTTGTATTTCTTAACACTACTTGCATAGTGCGTCTAAATAATTCATTATCGTTGAAGGGAAAGGTTTGGCAAGAAACTTTTTTTTTTTTTTTTTGAGAGAGTTTCAACTTATTGCGTTTGCTCCTGATGATATCTCTTTATTATTAAATCAAGACACCAATTAGTTTTTGGTATAGGCAAGGATTGATCCTTAGATTTCTTATACAACCATCAGAGACTTTACCAGTTGAGCTAACTAGAATCCACGTTTGGCAAGAAACTTGGTTTTTACCAATGGCTACAAGCCTACAACTCTTACTAAAAAAAATTAGCATAGTTACATATTTTGAAAATATAGTTTTTAGGTTATATGTTCTTAACATGCATATCAATTGTTTTTTATCAATAAGATGTTATTTACTATTTTATCTATAAACTTATTTTTTATGCATAATTTTAGACTATAAAAATTGAAATTTAAATACTTAATTGATAACATAGTTATTGATCTTTGATCTTCTGAAAATTTTGCAAACATGAAAGATATAAGAAAAAAAATTCTATCTAATAGTGAATTTATCAAAATTCATATCCAACATAATGACATTGTATTTGGTACTATGTTGAAACTTTTACTAAAAAGTAATCATAGTGAATGATTTTGCGTTTGATTCTTAATAAAAAAAAAATGATATCGCATTTGTAGAATGCTTTTTATTTTATTTTATTTTATTGATAATAAAGAAAAATAGATGGGTTGTCTTTAATAAATTTATTTTAATTAAATCATTAAATTTTATGTTTGTTGTCAATAGCAAAAAATGTTAAAATCAAGTAGTTCCCTCCATATTATATATACTACGACTAGGTGGTAAGATTAATTACCAAAACTCTGGTCCATATCAATATATATTATTTCAGGAGAAATGCTAAGTTCATAATATTTTTACAATATTTTCATAACAAATTCTAAATGGTAGATTGTTTTGAGTTGTTATTGGCAGGGCAAAAAAGTAATTTTAGTGGTAGGTTCAAATTAAAACCAATAATAACTAAATAACTATGATTTGTTGTGGAAATGTTGTGAACGTAGCACTTTTTGTTATTTCAATAAATCATTTAATTATTTAATTTGTCTGTCATTAAACTATGATGACTTTAAAAAGATTATTTTTTGTATTAACAAATTAACTATATTTTATTTTATTTTTGGCGAAACCAATTTACACTTTTGATTTTGGTGAATCTTCATCAAAAAATATATATTTTTAATATTAAAGTTATATTTTCTTTAATTTTATTGTATTAAAAAATATTGTTTAATATTTGATGGAGTGTATATATGGAAGGAAATATTAACGTTTAGAAAAAATTTATAATAAAGGACTTAAATAATAAAAATGAAACTTAAAGGATAAAGAGACAACTCTTCAAACTTAGAAGATCTTCCACATCAAACATCAGGTCGGAAAAAAAAAAAAAAAAAAAGGTAAATCGAAATTTAAGAGATTGCTCATATAAACAATCTACCAAGTACCAGATGCAATAGACACCGATAAAACCATCGATTAACATGGTTTCACCCAATTCTAGTCATGAACAGTATCATGTGGTCATCTCCACATGAGAAATTATAAGGTTTTTTTGGTGTATAAATAACATGGTCTATTATTCTACTAAAAGACACTCACCTAATTAAAATTGTTGAGTTAGAAAGATATTTTAAACAGAAACTGACTATTAACTCAGTAATTTTAAATAAGTAGGAGTGTTTTAGTAGAATGATGAATAAGTGACGTGGTCCACTATAAGCATAATATTATTTCTTCACATGCACGTAGTGGTGCCTCAGCTCAACCATAGCTTTATGCATTTAACATAATTATACAATATCATCAAAATCTTATGTACCAATATAACCATCCGTCAATATATATATATATATATATATGAATTAGCCTACAAACGTACATCTAATGTATATCAAAGTTTAAATACAATAATTGTAGCATTAATGTTTATGAACTTGTAAACAATCTATTTTACATTATTAAACAGACCACCAAAGCAAAGATAGCAATAATTTCCACCAACATTTGGGACCTCTTGAGGCAGAAGTGAAGGTTTTGGAAGAGACTATTTTTTTTTTTTTTTTTGCATGGGATGTTGGCATGAGGCAGTGTTTGAATGTGATTCAAAATTTGTGTCTGACGCCGTAAACAATATAGACGAGCCTCCGATTACTATATCTAATATTATTTTGGGAATCCAGCAAAAGATGCGAGAGTTCAGAATAGTACAAGTATGCCATGTGAAGCGGCAAGGGAATCGACTAGCACATGTATTGGTGCAATATGCCAAGAGTGTTGCTAGCTATGTAATATGGATAGAGAAAAATCCTAGTTTGATTGAGTTTGCTTTGACTGATGATGTATTGATTGTTTTTTCTTCTTAATGAAAGTTATAGTATTCTTATATAAAAAAAAAATGTTGGAACGGAATTTGGACTTACACCCATGTAAGTCCTGGGGGCCATCGACTGTCGGATTGCAGAATAGATGGGTTGGTCCCTTGGGCTTTGCTTATTTTTTATTCCTTCTTCTTAAAATACTTTATTCTGTTTCTCCAAAAAAAAAAAAAAAAAACCCTTTATTATGGTAAACAGTCAACACGTCATAGGCTAAAAAGAAAAAAAGGTTGTTTCTTTCAAACTGTGTTATACACTTTGAGTTTTTATAGACTAAAGCATAAAGTTGGTAAATATTGTATGCCTCGATGTGGAAGGAACTGCTACTACTGCATAAGATGTGCTATACTGCTATTCAAAGGCTCAGGCCAAGAGAGTCCTAGTCAATGGTTGTCTTTGCCATTGCCTGAAAGGTCCCAAGCAAAATAGTACAAAGCGAAATTAAATCTGTAAAATTGCGAGCCAAGTGATATGCATAATAAAGACTAGAACATTATTGTAGCACATTACATAATTACAATACACACATACTTTTGGCATCAAATCACCGGTGTGATCAAGATGCCCTTTATCGTAGCACATTACATAATTAAACTTTAGCACCAATAACAAACGTAGACATGCACACAAACACAATTATCCTACTGGTAAAGTACCAAAGAATAGTTCATAATATACCTATTTCAAGGATTTTTTTTCAAGGATCCACGGGAGAGCCACTACCCTCGCATGGCTGGAATTGGCTCTTTCGATGCATTTGACCAATCAGGCTCACTAGGCTTCATAGCAGGCTTCATAATATATTGGAACCTCTGAGCTGTGCCTTGGTACCACGATGATTGTGGCAGAATTTTAAGTTGAAACCATGTTGATTGTGATTGCAGCATTTAAACCTGAAAGATGTCTCCATGATCTTGGAACAGTCAGGACATTTTCTATAATCTGGGATCAATCCATCACTTTTTGGGATGTCAATGACGCGGCAAGGAAAACCGTCTTCAAAAAGTTGTTCATTATAGTGTTCCTCGAGACATACTTCAAAATCAGATACACTATCATACAAACACTGCCTCCATTCATCAAAGTTCTTCAAGACTGTCAGAACTGTTGTACCATAACCACTGAACACCAATCTAGCCCCTTTGCACAACACAACCCATCCTTTCTCATTCTACATTCTTTCGTTGATTTGGATTTCCTTTGTCACAGTGTCCACTTCGGTAACCATGTGAGACTTGTATAGGAAAAAGTTGTCAATGAGCTTCCAGAAACGCCGTTGGATGCCACTGTCCTTTCCCACATTGAACAATGAAATTCTTGCACCCTTTACATCATCATTAGCCAAGCCTGTTGCTTCCTTGCAAAATTCTTTGATCCATGTGGAATCCTTGCCTCCATAAAAGAAAATGTGCTTCTTCTCATTAACCTGATTGAAAAAGAGCAAAAATTTTATTTAAACCGGAACAATAAAATTTGCTTCAACCTACTTGCATGAATACATTTGTCTTTGTAGTTATTGGCCTAGAGGCTTATGCTTAAATTTAAATTCTTAGCTTCTTCTCTATTGTAATTATCAAATTATCAAAAAAATATCTATAATTATTGATTCTCCCACTCTTGTTAATATACACATAACTTATGTTTTATGTTTAAAATGTGGACATCAATAAAATTATGAACATTTTGTGTATAAATTATATAACAAGAGTGAAATTGAATAAATAAATATATGAGAGAGAGAGAGAGAGAGAGGGAGTTGTTGAATTTTTTTGTTATAATAGAGAGTTGTTGAATTTTTTTGTTATAATAGAAAAATATGAGGGGATAATTAGAGTGGCTTCTCTGCTTAAATGTTATCATAGTAGCATCCTTAGCCTTAAGTTTGGGTTTGCAAATAAGAGAACCATTGAACCAAAATAGTTATCCTAACTCTACAAGGGCACTAGTTGGCATTATTGAATTGTTTACTTCCTAGTTTAGTTTACTAGCAAGCTTTATATTGTTACATCAACTTTTTGGAAGATCACATTATTCTTTATATTATCATTGTAATTTTATTTATAATTCTGATTTTGATGTTTTTGTACATGATCGTTAAAACCCAAAGAACCCATTATTTTACTAGAATAAGATATCTTTAACAGTAGAGTAAGTTTGGTCTTTTATAAACGAATTACAATTTAATTCAATTGTATCTTAACTGATTAACATATTTTTATATTTCTAATGGAGATATTTAAGGTTTAAATTCCTAGCTTCTTTATCATTGTAACTATCAAATTAAAAAATATATATTTATTATAGATTCTCCCACTCTTGTTAATATACATATAACTCATTTTATGTTTTAAATGTGGATAACAATAAAAATATTATAAACATTGTGTGTATTAATTATATAAAAAGAATGAAACTGAATATATATATATATATATGTGTGTGTGTGTGTGTGTGTGTGTGTGTGAGAGAGAGAGAGAGAGAGAGAGAGAGAGAGAGAGAGATGAACTAACCAATTCGTTGGGAAAAACTTTGACTCGTTGCCTGTTGTCGCTGGCAAAAATTAGCGCCTTCAAGACCTCGGCAATGTCAAGCGGCTCTTTTAAGAATCTTATGAGCTTCCAATAAGCCTCTATTTTCTCTGCATTGAACAAAAATCCCTGGTCAGGATTTTGCGCATGTTTAAGTCAATTGGAAATATAGTATTGCAACATATCATGGTAGCACTTGTTGGGAAAATAATGTAATAATGGAGGTTGTAACCACACGCTTAATTCCTTGTGAGTAAAATCAGCCTGAATGACTAACCTATTTCTTCATTGCAAAGTTGTATATGCAATTTTAGTTTGCCATGGATGTCGTTAATTTTCTCAGAAAACTGCGAAAGTTCATGTGTCTTGCTCCTGAAATTGTGAAACCATGGTTATATACTTACATTAGATTTGTTAAATTTAAAGTTAAGTGATTAAATTCACAATTTTCAAGCAATTTAAGTTTTTTCAGACAAGTGATAAATTTATTATTAGAACAGAGGTAGTGAACCCTCCTCTTTTATAATGGTGATATGATAATTCTACTAAAATAAATTTAGCATATACTTCACATTTCTAGGTAAGGACTTACTCATCTTTAATGAGACAACACATCCGGTCGTGCAAGCTACAACAGTTATGATAGCCAGAAAACATATATTGAGCTATTGTTCATGGCCATTGAGAGTGCTGGTAGATCATTTGGATTATACTTAACAGATCGTTCCTCCAAGTAACAATGCAATCAATGACATTCAATGTGTCCTTGATCAGTTTGTTAAGTTCAACAATTGCACCCTTGTGTTTATGATCAATGCTTGGCTGTGTTAAGAGAGCAGGTATCCCTTTTAAGATCCCCAATGACTTGGTGAGTTGGTCTGATGAGTGAAACTGATCGAGGTGTCTGCAGAAGTCTCCATAGTCCAAAGCTAAGGCCGCAAGTGTCAATACTGCCTTCGCATGCCATGAATAATCTTTGAGTTTTTCTAGTATTGACTTTGTTGTTTTGTAAGCAGTTTCTACACCCGGATCCTTGCATGCCATCTGACATTACATATTTCCCTTATGAAAAATGCCTACGTATAGTGTATGTAGCAACATGATCACATTGATATTAGCATTTATTATTTACTCGGTACTTAAAGAGGTACATATATATGCTTTTGTATATAAACTATTGTGCGTATTTAAAGTGAAGGGTAAAACGTAGGTACAATATCTTAGGTACTGTTACTTAAGTTCTCCACTTAAATTTTAACCATGTGTCCACCTAATTAAATTAGCACAAACGGTGTAAAACACTTTAACGTCAAAAGAGAGAAGGAAAAAAAAAAAAAAAAAAAACTTCAATTCTCTCGTATTCGTTTCAAAAAAAAAAAAAAAAAAGTTCTCGTTCTCAATCTCCTCTCATCTATTGAAGACCATGGCTGAGAGCTCTAAGCTTTGCCGTTCACCACTCATCGCTGCCAACAGTAGTGCCTTGCTTTATCTCAACCTCTCTTCTCCCTTCTCTCCCTTTTTCTCTCTCTCCATCACTCTCTATCTATCTCAATCTAAATAATCCTAAACTTCAAGACCGATTCAGATTTGCCATCGCCACCAGATCTGCCACTGCTACAACCGGCGGTGGCTCTTGAAGTGAACTGGTGGCAAGGTTAATGGTGGATGCCTTTTAAGTTTTCTTTCCAAACCCATAAGAATGGGAGAAGAGGCCAGCCACGACTGATGTGCTTAAAATAAAGATGCAAGCAAATCCTTGCTGGCCTTTCTCCAAATCTAACTTGGATTTGTTCCAGTGAACATTACCTCTAAATCCTATCCTCTAGTTTTGAAATTATTTGTCGAGATGGTAATGTTCCCAGTGATATCATTTGCTGGATCTATTTTGTCTATCAAATACCTCTTATTTTAATTGGATTTAAAACCAAGTGCCCCATAGTAGTGGTGTTTTTTCACCAATCTAAAAAAAGATCGGTGAGCTGCAACAAGAACACAATAAGCAAGGGGTGTTTTTATGGCTAGAAGGTGTTAGTCTAACGGATGGGTTTAACGGTGTTTGCTGGTTTGATTAGTTGGACACGTGGCTAAAATTTAAGCGGGGAATCTAAGAAACAATACCTAAGGTACTGTACTTAAGTTTTGCCCAAAAGTGAAATAGAATTGCTATTCTTTGTAATTGGAAAAATAATAAAGGTACTACCAATTTGTTGTCTAAAAGGCTTACAAAGTAACCTCGACATATGTGATAAGTGTCAAATCTATAGCTGATAAATAAAATTCTTAATTTTTTTTAATACCCTAACATTGCTCTTATAATGATATTATTTATACTATTAAATAATTTTAATGGTTAAGGCCAAAATTTTATACTATAATTATTTATTGGCATTGAGTCAGTTGGAACGCTAAAAGCAATTACAACTATGATTTGGTTGCCCCAGACGTGTTACCTTGGTAGCCATCACATGTATATCTTGGCAAAAAAAAAAAAAAACTCAAACCTTGCATTTTTCAATTTTTTAAAAAATATCCAAATAAGGTTAATTAAACCCCTCCTACCCTACCTCCCATCCCCTCAGCTCCTTCCCTCTATTCCCTCTTTCCCTTTTAATCCAAGCACAATGTAAACTCAAGAAGTAAATACAATAATTGTTTTTTAATATCAAAACACTATCACTCCGTATATATTGCTTTAAGTAATCTCACTGATGATTATTTTGGTCATACTCTAGGGTACTAAACAGCCACACACATGGAGATAAGGGTGAAAGAGCCATCGCAACAAGCTTCATTCCACCATATGTACACTCAAGGAACTTTCCTACGAGGTATACATTAGACAAAAAGAAATTATATGATGCGTTTATTTTTGAAAGCATCTAACTTTGCATGAGTTTGGTAAAATGCCCCAATTAAGAAGGACTCTTTAGTGATCAAAAAATTCCAATAAACATGAAAGTAATAGCATACATAAAGTAATTTGGATTGAAATCTGCTACAACACTAAATCAAAAGAGGCACAATCTTGATAAAAGAATACTTATAACTAATTGAAAATTACTCAATAGATTTGTTGAAGATCACTAAATTAGCCGTAATTAAGAAGATTTCTCTTAAAAAAATCCTTACAGAAGAACTACCATACATCTTGAGCTAGAAGGCATGTTTCCTTTAAGTTCTCTTGTCAAGATGCGCATGATTGTGTGTTCTTCCTCATGGTGCCAAAGCCTTTTCTAAAGGTATGAATGGTAACTATTTCCAATCCAAAACTACCCTTAAAAGCAAGGGCGGAATGTTTTGGGCGGGGGGGGGGGTTGGGGGGGGTGGTGTTTGTATTTGTTTCAACTAACTAGAACCTGTAATGCCAAGTGTCTTCTAGTTGTTTTATCCTTGACAAATGATTCAAACCTACTTTTGTCTCAAATTTTCCTATATAATGGAAAGTGTCTTTCGTGCCACT